>NC_087524.1:2820000-3120000 GCF_963921805.1 Phalacrocorax carbo | reverse complement strand
CACTCACTGGGTTCCACAGGCCCCCATGTAAATCACTCACCAGGAGATCAGGTTTTAATTGCAATACACGAGTCATTTTGGTGTTTGATGGAGGAGAGAAGCTTGGGAGCTGCATCTGCCAAGTGCCAAGTGTATCAGTGACTTTCTTTTGTTACCCAAAGCAGCATCTAGATGTTCTCTTGTATTTTCCCACTTGACTTCTAAGGGACCAACTTCTCTTTCCTTTGCTAGACTATGCTTGGGGAACAAAAGGTAGATTTGAGAATCTTTAGGCGGATGGAGGAGGGCTTGGAATATTACCTCACCTTGAAAGCCTCCGGTGTCCTCATTGTCTAACTCTAAAAACAGTGCCACAGATTACACAGGAGATGAAATCATCCACTTGAAAATATAAATACCAGAGATGGATGGCATGGCAAAGACTAGGTTTGGGCAATCATGCGCAAGTTTGATTGCTGAGCTGCAGTGTCTTTCAAATAGCAGAACTGTCTCAGCCTAAACGTTTGAGGCAAGAACCTTTTTCCTAGCGTTTTGTCATGTTCGGGTCTGTAGCCAGACGCACTGACAGGCAGACGTAGCGAACAGGAGCTGATCTAACACTTTCATATCCTTCAAAGAGGTTTAAAGTCAGATAGAAAAATCCCCTGTTTTGGAGAGGAAAGCAGTTCTTTCCACTCTAAATAGTCCAGATCGGTCTGAAATACTGTGAATCGCAGAATGTAACGTTTACCAAACAGGAAGCCAGTAGAGTAGGCGTGAGTTATATCACTGATACGATCAGCTGCAAATGAGAGGCATAAAGTGTCTAATCACCGGAGTCTGAGCTCACAAATAAATTTCACCTAGTTTTGATGCTAGGGTACTTAAGCGAGCCCCAAGTGGGCGTTCCTTTGGAAAATGGGCCGAAAATCTACAAATTAAATCCATAAGTATATACACATTAAAAGAAAAGAGGCTTTGGCCTTGTCTGAACGTGTCACTGGAAGAGTGGTGCACAAGGGAAAAGGATCAAGATCCAGCCTGCACAGGACGATGGGCACCGAAATGCATTGCAGCGACTCAGATACTGCACCAGCTATTCACACGTAACACTATACATTCAGTCGGCAGCCAGGGAGCGATACTGTCTCAGCTGCTCTACTACCCATTGAAATCATATCTGCTTAAGATGCAAGCACATACTGCTGCTCTACTATAGGCAAGTTCAGTGGCAAAAGCACTTGAAATAGCATGATGCCAAAAATAAATCTGCAAAGGAATTATCTTGATTAAGTTCCTAATCAGAGTAGCTAAGATGTCTTCTCCACAGAAGATTTTATACAAAGACAGCAGGAAAGAGGGACTCGTATTGGTTGTTTTAAGCCATGCTAGAGCAAATTTGGTGAATTTTAATTACTTTTCAGTGCAGTAATTCCCTGCTGTGGAAATATGTCAGACTTGGAGACAGATATGTTCTTTGCACTGACGTGACTTCAAGAGGACATTTTTCTGAGCAGTAAGGTATCCCACTTTTCAGCCTGGAGATAGCTGGAATGAGGCCGGTTCACTCTCCACTTCTCACTCCAGCTGTGGCCTTCCTGCTAAGACCTCCATTAAAAAGTTAACATAGGGTTTGTTCAGACCCCTTTGCAGAAGGAGATGAAATCAATGACTCATTACACAAAATACGTGACCACTGAATTGTCTATCGCTACGAAACAGTAACAGACATTGTCACCTGCAGGTGGATATGAAGAAGAACACATTTTCCCAGGCATAAATCTATGCCTATCATATGGTCCCCAGGGCACTTTCCAGGGCACTATAGCATCCCATCTTCACCTGCAAGATTACAGTCTCCACATTCCAAGTTTCCTATTGCTTAAACAAGCCACCTCAGTCCCTTGCTTCCAGCTGTCTCTTATCTTTCTGATTCACCTCTTCCAACACATGGGATGCAGGTAAGAAATACAGGCACAGGAAAGGGATTTGTTAAGCACAGTGGTATACTGAGGAAAATGTAGGAGTGTTAACAATCTTACCAGAAGTGCAAGTGTTGGTATGGAATAGTTTGAAAAGGTGAGTTCGCTTAGCCTTTCGTGCAGAGTCTCGGCTGCTCGGTCTCTTCCCAGCCTAGCCTTTGGACATGTAACAATGAAGAATCCTAATCTGCAAAAAGTACTTTCTTCTTTAAATGTAATACATGACTCTGCCTGCCATGCACTAAAACTGCAACAGACTCAAATTGCCAACTCAACTCACTAGCCTTGCAACAGAGAAAAAAAGAAAACAAAAGAAAGAAAGAAAGAAAGGAGAAAAAGCAAATCAGTGGCTTATGAAATGGAAGAGTTATCAGAAGCCAATCAAAACCATTAGCACTTGATAGGTCGCTCATGGGCAGTCCTTCCTGAGGTGTCCCGTGTTTCTGCATTAGCAGAACAGTGCCTGGAACAGACCAAACCCTCCAAGATGCTTTTCAACAGCAAACATAAAAACCAAGAGCTTCAGCTGTCAGAAACTAGAGCTGCCAGAAAGACACCCAGCAGAAGGCAGCTCACACTGCAGCATGGGTGGGCCTCCCTGGCTCAACAGTCACTTCATATAGTCCCACAAAAACACACCCCAGTGGGTCTGCCCCAGCCCACCAGCTACTTCCCTTCGCCTGCTCAGCTCAGTTCTGCCCTTGTGTGCAGCCATGGCATTCCTGCCCTAGAAAGAAAACATTGTCTGGTCTGGCAAGAACAAGGTTTGGCAGAGGGATATGGGAAAAAATATATGAAAAAGTGCTAGAGAACATACCAAAACGCTTCAAATTCTATCCAGCTTTCACCTGCCTATGACCATCACTGTAGCTGATGGAAATGGCAGAGCTCTGTTGCCTCCTAGTCCATCTATTCTCTCATCTCCATCCTGGCTGGCTTTCCCAGTGCTCACTGGGCTTTTCTTCACCCCTTGTCGTGGCCTGCAGATGTCTGTTTCTTCCCATGTGGAGGACTAGAAATGGTGCTGCTTATACAACAGAAAGTATGCCACAGCTGTCCCCGTACCTTGCAGACCACTGCTCTTGGGCAGACTGACTGCATCCCTGTCCTTGTTTAGGGCTGTCTGAGTGCACCCTCTGGCCTCGAGTCTTCATCTTCCACAGTTCCATTCCTGTGTGCCCCAAGTATCTTTTCGACTTGTGGAGGAGGCAAAACTGAGTTTCAGTGCTACAGTTCCTCCTTACAGGAGCTGTGACCAGCTCAGAGTAGCCTTCTCATGCATGGTCATAAAGCCTTGCAACAACAGAAGTGAAGCATCAAAGGGCAAATGTTAGCTGCACCCTACATGCACCCCCGTTCTCTAAATCCCCAGTAATCCAAACAACATCCTGGATTTCTTCAGTAATCCTCAACTTCCTTAGAGCTACTAAGTTGCATGCATCTGTCTTTGTTCTCCTAAAACAAGTGTCTTTTTTATTTTCCTCTCCCGGGAATATCCCTTTTAAACTACGATGATCATTGTCATCGTCTTGGATCTGGAGAAAATCAGTCATGCAGATTCAGCAGAATCTTTGACACCTCTGGGGTCAAAGACTTGAATGTTTTCTCTTAACATCCCTCAGCTGTATCCTAAGCTGTTCTTTCAAATGCCACTCTTTTTAAATTTTTTTTTCCCCGCAAGCAGCCCTTCACAAGGTCTTTCACTCTGCCAACCAATATATTCTACAAACAACCCAATCATCAGGTCAACGTAAAGTTTTCATATGTTGTTAGAGGTTTACAAATAAGGAAAAACAGAGCCAGCAAAGACACTTAGGCTCCTCCATGACCTAAATAAGCCTTGTAAAATCAATCAAAAAAAATTCCTTTGTGGCTTGCTTTAACTGCAGAGCCTCCCTTCACGTTGCCACCATGGCCAAATATCAGCAAAGAACTATTGGGAGAAGGGGAGTGGAAGACAACCCTGAGGGCTGCAGTCGTCTTAGGCAGAAGTGCATTTGCGCTTCTCTCAGAAGCAGATACCACCTGCCCAAGATGAGTCTGCTGCACTGGAGCAGGCCCGATTCCTTGCTCAACCACGCAGGGATTAGTGGGTGGCTGATAGACTGAAGGCTGCAGTCATTGCCTCAGTATGCATCCTTGGAATGGAGTTTAATGAAAAATATTCAAATGCTGCACAAATGCCATAATAATGCATGCTATTGCAAATAAACGTAAGTGCGAACAGAGACGGCCTAAACAACTCTATGTGTATTCGTGTAAATGTCAAAAAATTAGCAAATGACCTCAGCAGCAACGGCTGTCTCAACTCCTTGCACGTGCACATTTGCAGAAACAAAATGTAGATACTCATTCTGTGTTGAGGCAATGGTCACCAGTGACTAGATAAACTGGCTTTTCTACCTGGTTCTGTCCCTGTCCTGTTTAGCTAAGCTTGTTCTTCTGATTCTTCTGAACAACCTTGGACAAGTTACTTTGGCTCAGGTTACCCTTTCTGTAAAATGAGATTAATCTTTATATCATACAGTTCAAAACCAAGGGCAGTAAGCTTTGCACTGTGCTGGGGACACCAGGCTTTACAAAGCAGCACTAAGACACTCTGTAGGCACTTTCAGGCTCTCAGTTCCTCTTAGCACCGTTTCTGAATGGCGGGAATACGTCATATGCAGACACGGATGCACGCGGCGACAGTTTCACATATATATGCACACGTATAGCTCAGACGGTTAGGGTGAGATGAATTCATTAAAACCCTTTCCAGGATGCAGCATACTGCACTGATGCCAGCTAGCAGCCTGACGGGCAGAGTCACACTTCTGGCTATTTTTTACTCCCCGCTGGCCACTCTCCACATTCCCTGGGAGAGCATCTGGCCCAGGACGCCTGGGCTCCCTTCAGATCCGGGGGCTGCATTTGCAGTTGACCTTTTCACAGCTGCCAAACAGAAAGAAATCCTTACTCCTTCCTACCCCCCTGCACAACTGTTTGAGGCTAGTCTTGAATAGCTCTAAATCATTTGATTGTAAGAGTCGGTCGCAAACCTGCTGAGTCAGGAGAATGCTTTCCTGGTAATATTCAGGCACCTGTTGGAGGCAATTCCTTCCACAGCCACCGCGGTCTCTGCTGGCAAACTTGCTGGTGCCACTGATTCCAGCAATAAACGAGTAACACTGCCTTTCACCGGAGCTGCTGTGAGTCTGGTTAGGGAAAAAAAAATAAATCAGAAATGTTTCTGGGAGGTACCGCCTTCACTCCTGTCAACAGAGACCGGGGGTAACTCAAACATTAGATGCCACCGAGCAAAGAGCCTCTGCTCCCCGGCAGCGCCCGTCTGCCGTCCAGCCTGAGTAGCTTTATGTTGACTAGGGCTTGTCAGAGAGGTGACAACATGGGATTAGCTAGGAATGAAAGCTGCTATCATAGCTAAAGGGCAGCTTAAAAACAAAGGAAAACAACACAAGGCCTCCTGATGCAAGACTCAGAGTGCCACAGGTCTTAGCCAGAGAAGAACAGCATCAAGTCAGAGCTCTTGCACATTCCAACTCACAGAATTGCCTGTGCCCCATTGAATTTCTTGACAAGCTCACACTAAACATATGAAAAGGGAATCACTAATTTCAGATGGATTCCTAGGAGCCTTTTTTTTTCAGTGACTTCTCAGGAAATAAGATTATTTATGGATCCTTTTTGAAGATCATGTAACTAGTCTGTCAGATAATTTTATTTCAGGTCCCTGATCTCTTACTCTCCAAGAGTTCTGCCTTGAGAGACTTGAAAAAATTCAGCAAAGCTAATTTTTTTTTTCTTCTGGTTGTTGCTTATAACTGTCCACCTCCATATTCCGTGTGCACTTTACAGCCTGGTGTCAGAGAGCAAATAGCAAGCTGAAAGAAACGAGCAAGCATCACACAAAGTGATGCTGACTCCTGCCTTGTGGGCTGCAAATGCTTGGGGATTCATGGAGTATTTCTCATGGGTTCACAGAAGTTTATGGGCTCAAAGGCTTTCCATATGGGTCTAAACACAGACGCCCACAGCTTCAGTGGAAAATTTGTACAGACTGGTAAATGGAAAAAGAAAACCACTGGCCGAAAAGTAACCAGGTTATTTTTTGTGTATTAAAAACAACACCTGGCCCAGTCCCAAATCTGCTCTACTATGTAGACATTGAAATGCAAGTGCTGAAGAATAACTACCCCTTTAGGTGGAAATGCTGTTTTTAAAGTGTTTGTGAACTGGTTCCTTTGAGTGAGCTTCCGTGACTCTGGAGGAGAGCAAAGCGTGGGACCAACAAAGTGTCCCATCTCCAGAGACAGTCCTGCCCTGCTTCCCCCTCCCTCCCAGTACAGCCACATGTTCTGGTCAGGCAAGTCACACATCTCCCCTGCCTCAGGGAACCGGCCCTGCCAAAAACCTATGTGGCATAACATAAAAATAATTTTCAGAGACATCAGGCTGTTCAAGGACATCTAGCACAAGGGAAGTAGTGAAATATTACAGCTGAGGTGCTGGGGAAGGCTGGACCATCCTCTCCTGCAGCAATGGGCATCGTCAACAGTGGGAAGATTACCTGAGAGCATCAGCAAGAAAACCACTCTCTTTAGGTGACTTATTGTTCCATGGGGCTACAGAGAAGAGCACTGGCCTCCCAGCCAGTCTCCTCTTTGCTTTTTTTTGTGTGCAGAGAATTGAGTTACTTAGGACTGGGCCACAGGCCAATCACTTAGGAACGGCGCTGAAAGACAAGGCCCTTCCCAGCAGTCCCCTGCCACCTTCTTCTCCTCCTCCAACGAAGGCAGGGGAATGGATCAAGTGAGCATCCCTGAACCTAATTAAATGCCGATTCACCCCAATTAGCTCAAATCACTTTGCACTGGCCTTGTTCTGCATTAATCTGTTGTCATAGTCAGAAGAAGAGGGGGGAATTGTTGGGTTTTTTAATGGCTATGGTTCCAGACAGGCAGAAGTTTGTGTAACTTAGTTCACATGCTTAAACGTGTGTTATTTTGTGTGAAGAAATTTTGATAAATTCATCAGCACAGATCATATCAGGTGCCCTAATTATGTTTTGAAATGCCTCTCCTTTCTGGGAAAAAGCTGCCACAAACTGCTTGGAACAAGGTGAAAGATGTTGCTTGCATAACCGTGATTCCTGGGTAAGATCAGAGCTATGGCACTAAAAGGAATTCCTTGTGTCTGCAAAGCACCAGAGCTGTGCAGGCGAAGGAGGGCTGAGACAACCCCCAGGTCCCGCCAGTGTGGCCACCAGGCTGCAGGCAGGTACTGGCTAGGCTGGCGAGCTTCCCTCCTTGCACTTCAGCAGACACCTTCTCTGGATGCCCTGGAAGCTCCCTGAGGGCTGGGCAAAGCAGGCAGCCTGGGAACTCAGCTGTGAAAGTGCTGCAGGACAGTACAGATGCTGCCACCTTATAGAGCTATGCTGGCTTACCCCAGCCCAGAACTGGAGAAGGAAATAAGGGAGGAAATGGAGCAGAGCAGAAAAAAATCCCTCTGACTCCAGCCTATATATGCCTCACCATATGGTCTCCTGTGGCCTGTGTGCCCAGTTCACATTAGACAGATGAGAATCAGGTGTTAGCTCTTTCTTACAGACACTAACAGGGCGATGAATTTCACATGAACAGAAAATTTCAGCACGGATTTCTAAAAGACACGTGCGGCAAAGTTCTCTCATAGAAGGAAAAAAGGACTGAGGCAAATTACAAGAAGCACGTCCCTGCCTGCCAAATCTCCCGTGAGTTCTTCCTTTAGCAAAGTCACCAGAAAATGCTTAAGTAGTAGTGAAGGAAAGGGACTATGATGAATACCATTTCCCAGTGGAGTCATGAGATCTAATATAAACAAGTTGAGGGCTGCAAGGCAAGGAAAGATCTTATTTCCAAGCACTGACGCTAGATGGAGTAAAACTGAATAAAAGATTAAGAGCAGTGAAGAAAGAGAAAGGAAGAAAAGTTCCTGCATTTCCCAAACTCCTAATATGTTACTTCTTTGAATGCTCATTTTTGATTACTCCTCTGAAAGTCAGTTAATATCTCACTCTCTATGCTTTGCAGGTCAAATATGGGATCAAGCCAAAACAGGTATGTTCTGGGAAAAAGGGGAGCCTGGTGGAGCGGGGAGGTGAAGTGACAGTACTAGGCAAAGAAGTTTAAAAGGCACATCCACCTCGCTAAAGGGAAAGGCTGCACAGTAATAAAGGCTCTGGGGTTACCTGGGTTCCTGCTGACAGCCCAGATCCGCCAGACACTCTGCATGGCCTAAGGCAAGTAATTCAACTGCCTTGTCCTCCAGCTTCCCAGCTGTACATCTGGAATACCCTGAAATAAGGCCCAAGCACACTGGGAGGCTGTCTGCCCTATGCAGCTGCCCCGCGTTAGCAGGTACCTCAAGTCGTGAGCTCTTGGAAAGATTCAGCCACAATATGGATCCAGGAGTTGCTCAGCTGCTCCCCACTAATGCAGCAAGGCGATAGCGGGAAGCGGCTCAAACGACGATCATCCAGAGTCTGCAACTCGGGGAGCGGCTCTTATAGCAGGGTGCTGCCCTGAAACACATCGCTTGCTGCCCGAGGTTCCCTTCTGGGCAGTGAAGAGGGCGTCTGGAAGTCACCACGGCAGCCAGAATCATACATTTGTTCTGTTCATTCACTTAGGAAAGGCAGATACCCTCAAGGCTACAAAGAAACATCTAGGGAAAGAAAAGCTGAGTGGGAGGAACTTCGTGCATGTAATTCCAGCAGCTCAATTAATAATTTGCTAGAATTCCTGTAATTTTTATCTGGGTACGTCCCAGCTCAGTTTATACAATGATGCTATGGATCATCCCAGGTAAAACCAAAGCCAGAAAGTTATTGTTAACCTCTGGTGTTTCTTTCTTTTCAGAGATGACATCAATGTGCTAGGAAACCAAAGTACAAATGATCAATAATCCCTTTGCAATCAACAGTTACCTGGTCTGAGGATCAATAGAAGTCTCTTGTGCACAGGCAGGAATCTCACCAGTACCAATTCCTTTCTTTGTTCTTTAATTGAAAGACTGATTGATTGGTTACAGGAAGAGTTTATAGTGCATGCAAACGTCAATCCCCTGCACACAAAAAGCCTGCCATCCCCAACAGCACGTATATGAAGGAAATGTATGAGGAAAATAAAACAGATGAGCTCTGCTCATTAATAGATCCTGCTTAGACTGTGATAAGTATATGATTCTTCCCTAAAATCAGTTAAATACAGGGTAATCGAAAAGGCAGCAATACATTTCAAAAGCAGAATTCATGGTCGTGCCCATATTTCACGTTAGGTATATAAAGACTGAAGTAGCTTTAAAAATCATTAATTTGAGTTTGAAATAAAGCAAGGCTTCTCGAGGTTTTCAGGAAATACATGTTTTGTGTTAATGTGAAAACATTCCATTCACACCGAAGTGATATATTTTTTTTAGCTTTAGGATGGACGTCTGTTGTTTAACTGTCAGTGGCAATGCTCATTTCAGCCATTTTAAATGAATCGTGGTAATTTAAAATGAAAAATTCCTTTTTGAATTTTCTTTTCATGTTTTGTATTTAGAACATTGACATGAAAACAGTTTTTCATACTTAAAAAAAAGTTTCTGGACATCTGAATCAAAACATTTCATACCAACGTTTTATAAATAAGCTAACCTGACATTTCCAAAATTCACCCATCCTTATTTTTGTTAGTATAATAAAATGCACTAAGTTCAGTCAGAATCGGTGCATAATTTCAGTCTCCCAGCCCCTCCATTCCTGTTCCAGCCTTATATATTTTGTTGAATTTGATTTCACCAAAATTGCTCTGCCTGGCTCCAATTACAAGCTTCTTACAGTGGGAGTGACAACAAGAAAAAAATAGAGCTGCGTCTCAGAACATTTAGAATAGTTTCAATAATTTAAAATGGTTTAAAGCAAAGTTATTTTGTAAGCACATCCCAGCTTTTACCAAAGCCGTGAGCCTGTAGCTTTGGTTTCAGTGGAGAAAATAATGCTATGGATTCTGTTCGGTTTATTTAAACCCAGTTCTTTCAAGAATGCTTTATTATACCAGATATTGTCATGACAAGGTGCAAGCGAAGCAGGAAGATTTTCGTATTTCAGGCCAGGCTTTTCCTTTCAGCTTGTAAAGACAGGGCAGCAGACATCAGCTGTGGGAGCTCTGGCAGCGCTCGAGCAGCAGCAAAGCCACGCTGGGCGTCCCCCGCTGTTCCTGCAGCTCCTCTCAGGAGACCCCCAGGACCCCAAGGCCCGAGAGCCTCAGGTAGACGGCAGGCACAGCATTAAGCAAGGTCACAATATTTCACGGGCGTAGCTGTTGTGTCGTAGCATCACAGGATGACTCCAAGCAGGATGTTACACTATTTTACTGCAACTTACAAATAACCACTAGCCAGATCCAAAGACCACAAACTGTAAATGGATTAGATGTGCCTAAACTTTTAGCTCAGGCCAGTGTCTATAGACATATGGAGGTTTTTAATCTCTCATCTAACACACATTCCTAAAGTTAACTTTTAAGCCAGTGTCTGCTCTCAGTGATGCCACATGGCAGATCATAATAAAGCTCTTTCCAGTTCTTCACTACTGTGATACAACAGAAGTTATCCAACTCAAAAAAAAAAAAAAAAGAAAAGGTGAATGTTAGACTGAAGTCCAACCTGGAAATTCTGTATATTATTATGAAATATCACTTGATAAAAATCATAGAAACCAGGGCCTCCCATCCAATAATCAACTTTCAGATTGTGAAGAGCTGTAACTAAACCCACACTTTAAAGGCAGAGCTGATATGCTGAGTCAAAACACTGCCCGACTATAGGAGCAGATACATCAGAACTTTGTTTCTATGAAGAATAAGCTACTTGTAACCGTAACTGAATGGATTTTAATATCTTTTTGTTCTGACCTTAGCAAAGCAGGCAATTTTCCAAATGTACAAGGAAACTGGATGGTAATTTTCCCACACATTTTGGACAACAAAATGCAAGATTTATTTTCAGAGATAATTGTTATGTTGGAATGTTTTCCCTGGATTTCTAGGTGTCTGTTACCCAGTTCACTAACACTGCAGTTCATCAGCAGTATTTGCTAACAAATAAACTACAGCAGTAATGTGATACTTGCAAGTAACTCTGTGTGTACATGTGTAAGTGAATAAAGCATCTTGTAAGGTATCTGCTAATCTTCCATTTTAATTAAGACTCGGAACAGAAGAGAGCACGTGGTCAGGGAGGGAAGACGCTGCCTTCCCCTATTTGTGTGAACAAATGTTTCTTTCACATCGTTTCAGTACACTATGGGAAATAAAGATGAAAATAAACAAAAAATGGTAGGTTACAAGCAGGAGAGGGGAAAGGCTTGGAAAATTAAGGGTAGTTAGTAATCCTGATCGGGCAAATGTGCTGGGGTGGTGACTAGATTATGAGTTCCCAAAATGTTACGGTGTATGCCTTGGCTCCCTGGGTATGGGAAAAGGATGGGCAGTGCTGAGACAGCCAGCGGGGGACAGGGGTGCCCCCAGAGCTGCTGCTTCTGCCGCCCCTGAGAGGTTTAGGCACACTTAGTAACTGCCAGCCCTGCGTGGGAACCGCCGTGGCAGCAGCAGTCAGTGCCCCATAGAGCCTAACCCTCCCACCCCTCAACTGCAGCGGCCACCCTGGATCTGCACCGACAAATGAGGCTGCTGCAACCATTTTGCCACCCCACCAAGTTGCTGGTTTTGCCCATTCCTACAACCAGCTTTGCCGGCACCGCTTGCAGCATCAGCAGCTCCTGAATTAGGGCCAAGCTGCACAGCACTGCTTGGAAATAATCAATGAAGGAAAACTAGAAGAAAGGGGAGCATTTTAGAGGCATTCAGTCAAAAGACGCTAATAGCTCTACTAATTCTTGATCAAGGATGCAGCCCAGGCAGCGCACAACTAGCACAACAGGTATCTACGCTTGCCTATTTGCCTGTCCAGGGCAGGTTACACCTGCCCATGCCGAGCACCCCAAGCTCTCGCTGAGCTCACTGGCATCCCCCTGAATGGATAACAGTGGGAAGGACTTCAGAGGCAGGATTTGGACACAGGCCCCAGTTATGTCATCCTGGACCTGCAGTATCCTCACAGCAGATGCACAGCAATATAATGATGCTTGTGAATAGAATTATTCAGAAGAGACTCTTGTAGACACAAGAAGTGAGCTAAGAGGTGCATACGCAGCATGCATTTCTAAAGAGATAATGACGAAGCATTGACTGCAGTTACAATGCATGTGCCACAGCACCAGTGGGATCATTCAGGTCAAATCCTGCCACCAGCTGCATCAGTGCAAATCGAGACTAACTGCAGGAGTCACTCAACTTGGTAATAAATCAGGCAAAAAATCCTCTGGACTCACTACAACTACATGGGTAGAAAAGAAGTGCCTGTGCGAGGAGCCCTGTAAATCAGATCTCACTGATATAAATCTGCTCTGAAAGGTGTGAGGAAGAGGAGTCTGATTCAGGTTCCTCCCAAACAGAAAGGATAGCAAATGTCATAATAGTCAAAACAGTTGCAACCTGAATCTTTCTTGGCCTCTCTTATGCCTGTAAGTGAAAAATCAGATTGTTTTAGTCAAGAGTATTTTTTCTGTTTCTTATAGCTGCACTTAATCAAATACAAAAGACTGAGACTATTAAAAATGCTTTGACTCACCAACCAAACATGGGTAAACAAAAGCAAAGTGCCTACCTAGCAAACCTGATAAAGAAAGGATGTTTACACTATACAACCTACAGAGGCTTCAGATTTCTGAAAATCGCACTCATGTCACACAAGGAGTATTAGAATAGCCAGTCTAGGTCTGACTGAAGTCCACCTTCTCCAATAACCTCTTTGCTAATAACCAGGGGCTAATAGCAAACATCTAGATGAAGTCTAAGAGCATTGCAAGCATGTGCCAATGCTCTCCTAGAAGACCCCACCACCCTACTTCTGCTTAGTGTGATTAAGCCAAAAGTGGTCCTGTTGAATTTAATATCTTCTGACGTACTTTCCTTCCACAGCCAGAAGTGGTTGATTCCACGGATACTATATATTTATACATTAAAAAAATTACAAAGGCCTTTGCCCTCCCCTTCACTATATCAGTGAATTTGCATGGTCGCTACTAACACAGCATGAAAGCAATTCATGTCCTCCTAAGAAGTCAAGTCCACTCTTTACAGAGAGAGGGAACGAGACATGGAGCAGCCCAAGTGCTGCGCCAAAGGCCAATGCAGGATCAGCAAAGCAAAGAATACAGACAGCGCTTTCCATGTTCAACGTGGGTGACCCAGTTATTAGACCATCATTCTTCTTTACTGCTGTCTCTAGCAAAAATGCTGGTTTTGGAATGCTTAGGTGTTAAGTGTTTCACTGTACTGAATATATACGGCCTCGGCTATCATATTTCAGGCTTGAAGCCCTAGAAGAACTCTGTGTTTTCACTCACAACTGCATCAAACAGGAGCCTCAGCAAAGTCAGTGACGTTACCCTGGGGTTGAACTAACAACTAGCCCAAATGCTTCACAGGCAAACCGGCACAGCGCACATTTTCAGTTAAAAAATGCGTTCCTCCCCCCGTAAAACATGCAGCACACGCAGGAGGCTGGCAATGTTTCATTTTCATCCCTGACACCGCTGATGGCGGTCTGTCTTGATGCAGACAATCCACGAGGCCTTTCCTTTATGGATCAGATTCTACTCAGCGCTATCAGAAATCTTTCTGAGTCAATGGGCAATTAAAATAATTACCTTTAATCATATTCTTCAATTACTCCACAGTACTGAGGGAGGACTCGCAGGGCTGGGAGCAGATGCAAACATATTCTGTTGTGATTAAAACTGGCTGAAATGCTCCACTGAATATAAAACACTGACTATTCACCCCTTTTGGGAGCAACCCCTGTATGTTTTAAGCACTTGATATTTAAACTCATTAGAGTGACATCAGGGAAGAAATGGGAGCCTGTGGTAAGTGCACAAGGGCTCCTGCAGGGACCCCTTCGAAGGGGTTGCCACCTTGAAATGCATATAAAACACAAACCAGCTACTTAGAAGAAAAGGCTGCTGCGTGTTTGCGGGATGAGTGGTTCTACCAGCAACTGGCAAAGCAACCATGAAGGCTGGTCAGGCTGGTTGGTGAATCCGACCCTCACGCAGCAGGTATCTCCAACAGCTCTGGGGCATTGCTACTCCAACCCACAGAGTTGGGAAGCTACTGGCGTCTTTTTGTCCTGAGGGAGGGCCCTTGACCCCAGGTCTCAAAGGCTACAGGTACCCGGCTCTTTCCTTTGGGCCTTTCCCCACTGGAGGCTTCTGTTCCTTCCTGCCAAAGGGATGTGGCACCCAAAGTAGAGCTGGAGAGGCTCTGAGGTACCTCAGGCGGTCCTGGTATGAGGAGCCGACTAGACGCGTTTGGTATGGGACTGGGGACAGCTGCAGGTTCGCAGCGACTTGGCTGTGGATGCCTGGGAAATCACTTTTTCAGATAAGCAAATTGGAGAACTAAATATAAGAGAGAACTAACTGATGTTGGGAAGGAGGCAAAAGTGATTGCACATGAAAAGGCAGAAGATGTGAACTTAACAATGTCCTCAAATCACTGCTTTAGCAGAGTCAGGAACAACAGAAAAAGCAGAGCGCTGCCAACAGTCATGACTTAACTTGAAGATTTGCACAACCTGATACTCTGCCCGAGACACCAGGTCTTCAGATCATGTGGTTGTGTCAACCCCCACTTGAACTTAAAATATACCTTGCTCTTGAGGCTGTAGGGAACAGTTAGAAGCTCTGAACCCTGCTACATCATAAAGGCTCAGAAACTGGGAGATCAATAGTACTGATTAAAAAAACCAAAAACCTCTAAACTGTCAGGATTATTCTGGGAGTGCTTAGGGATTTTTGAATTCTCAGGGTTACAAACACAAACTCAGGAAACAATAGGCCCATACCTGCTTGCTACCACAGCGGCAGTTCCTTCTCCGGGACACACACCAAGAATTTCCTGGCTTACCAAGGGCAAAAGCCTAGCCCTGCATCTCCTCTCCAAATTACTCCAAGTTGTAGTGCAGGAAAAGCCCACTGAATATTGCTGGGAGCGCAGATGATTTCCACTAGAGGCTGGCAGAGGTGAGTTAGAGGTGTAATGAAAAGTATGCATTGGCATTTAAATGCAAATATCACGTATATCCAGCTACTAGGCAGTGCCAACAGTAATGAGTTAGCCTATCCTCCATTCCCTTTCCCCCCACTATATTGAGACCTCTCTTAAACTTACCCAACAAGATCACTGCCTTAGTCCTGCATCCCCTGCGTAGAAATGATTCTTACAGTTGGTTTCCCTGAGTACTATCATCCGTTTCCAAGGCAGCACATTGTTATTAATTAGATCTAAGTTAGCTATTATTTTCCAAATCCTGTAAATGAGTCAATTACTCAAAACTAGTTCCTGTTAAATAGCACAATCTACACATACAAGAGGGTGCAAATGGAAAATTACTCTCAAGCCTACATGATATAACATCGGCAAAATGAATAAACTGCTTGAAGCACGAGCCACAACAGCACCGCAGGCCGGCGACATGCACGAAAATTGAGCGGTCTCGGTGCATACGCTGAAGCCTTCTCCTAAAGGAGCGTAGACTTGTGCAGTGCAGTCCCTTAGGTACGCCGCGGTGAAGGGCTTAGACACACTTTGCTTTCAGAGTTGAGCACCGCTACAGCTGGTTCTGATTTCCCCGTTGAGTTTAATGGGAACAAGATGAAGCTGTGACTGGACCTTCTGTGTAAGCCGTAAATGCCTTCCCACCATGACTAAGGAAAAATAAAAAATTCATCTCATGTCCTTGACATTTCAGTTAGTGGAAACCAGTCATTGGCCTAGAAACATGGGGTTTTTCAGGTATCCTTCCTGGGGAGTTGATGTTCTTCACCTGGATCGGGCTGAGGCTCAGAGCATGTCGGGGAAAGGAGCAAAGGGTGGCTGCGACGGCTGCGTGGCTCGTCCGCAGCAGCAGCAAGGAAACCGCACAAGGGTCAGGGTGAATCCAGAAGCGGCACCAAGCCTCAAATGAAATAACAGCTGCTAGTTCTCTGCTCTCAAGCTTTCCTACTGACTTATTTATTATCTCCTCCTGCGTAATTTGTCATAATCTCTGACTCGTCAGACCAATTAATCATGCTTCAGAAAAAATGAGATTTCTCACAAGGAGATTATCTGTCTCTGACAAACAAGGGATAATTCAATTAGCTTCCTTTTCTAAACATTTATTAACTGGTTTTGGTAAATTAGTCCTTTTTGTAATTTAGCTATAATTTAGGAAGATTTAATATGTCATTAGGCACACCGAATTCTGTGTTAATATAACATTATGGCTGAGATTTTAATTGCCCCGGAGTCAGGAACTGTATACATAAATGGCTTGGTTCCCACATGGAAGCGGCTGATAGGAAGTACACAGGGCTCTACAGGAATTCTCCTTCAAATCCCTTCTTCCGTGAGTTAAGCACATGCTTAAGGACCCTGGAGAATAGAATGCTTTCTCAGGCTTGGGCAAGAACTCTAAGAATTCATTGAGAAAGAGAAATATTTACATATTTATTTGCAGAATTTCTACATACTACAGAAATCTATAGTATACGTGGATATGACTCTCCTCACAGTTCCTAAGCTTCCCATTTTCCATACTGCAGCTTCCTGGGAAAATCATCGCATCTGACAGTAGTACCCGACTGTGGCCTGTCAGCTGGGAATTTCTTCTCTGTTTCATTCTGGAGGAAAACCTAAAAAGGGATTATGCCTTTTAGTCCTTTTGGACGCTGCCAATTGATACTAAAGCAATGACATTAAAGAAGTCAATGCAACTTCGTTGTAAGGGTAAAAATCAGCCTTTTTCACGCTGGGGAACTCAAGAGAAAAATCAAAGCAATCGAGTTGTGCAGATGTAAAAAGGCATAAGAGAAGCGATCCAGTATTAGAGCAACGTTAATGACTTTACCATAGCAGGGTAATATAGACCTTGCCTAAACTGAAAGAGTCAGCTTAAGCGGACTGATGCCTACACATTGCTGTCTGCAGCCAGACTGTAGCGTGGGTTCAGAGCATGATCACTGGTCGCTGCAACAACTGAACTCAGGGCACCCCCTGGCACACCCAGTAGTAATCTGCCCACGGCAGAGCCTTTCAGAGTTCATGTCTGGCAGCATGGATCCACCGTAAAGCGCTGGGATTTGGAGAATCTTTTCTTTCAGAGAATTTTGGGGCTCAGGCCAAGGCAGCCTCCTCCCACCAGTGTTTGAATAGATTGGCCAGTTTCTATCAGGACTGGACAGAAGGGCAGCAGCCTGCAAGACGGTTATGTTCCAGTACGTTTCATGACGATATGCAGTTAGAAAAATACCTTATTAGTCCTCGCTACAGTGTGGATCTTAGTGCCTACAAAGACACAAAGCCCCATACGAAGCTTTTCCCAAGGCTGGGGCATTCTCTAGATTGCTTTTCATAGATTCTCTGACACCTAATAATAGCCATAGCCTTATTTAACTAATAAGTCAACCAAGCGCATAACACAAATCTGCTGGGAAGCAGACTTCATTAGTTCTGCTGCTCACAAGACATATCTGTTTACACTTGAAATATGCATCTCCCAGCAGAAGTAGTAGGAAAACGGCTACAATTTAAGACAAGCCAGTTCAGCCCATCAAGCTGGCACACCCCATACGTGCCAACCCTGTGGTAAACAATATTTAACAGGATAGAAAGGTTTTTACCACAGTCTTTCCCACTCCCCAGCTGGAATGACCGGTACCCATTTACACGTCAGTTGACCAAGGCAAGCCTCAAAGCAGCAACATCTGATTCTCTACCTGTCTTGAAAACACTCATCGCTAGCACAAGGGAATCTATACCTCTGGCAAAAAGCCAGATGTTGTAACCACTCTGCCATCACACCCTCATTTAGGGAAAATAAGAACTTTCCTTAATTTTATTTTATGGTTAAGATACTCCAGGACTCATTAGATGCCATGCTGTTCACTAGTTTAAAGCCATACATTCATATTTGAAATAAATGGTATAAAACTGAGGCTTTTTCGTGAGTTATTTCAAGTGGTAATAGGAGGCATGATTCTGCATGCAGCTATATACCAGCAAAGACGGGGAGTAACTTGATGGAAGTACTGCAGGAAAGAGCAGCGCAGTCAGGAGGAGAGCACAGCCCATGTATTTTTTAATTTAAAATATTCCTATATTTAACCACAATCCCAAACTCAATAATTATTACCATTAAGGGATTTATTAGGCAAGGATTGCTCTGGAGAGAGCCCAGTTGACCTCAGTGGGAATTTTGCCCAAGTAAACTTCCCATTGGAGTACGCAATACTACTCATACGCTCACACTCATGAGCATTAGCAGAGCCCAGACCCGTATCTGAAAACTATTTCATTAGCTCTCAAAGGTGTCATTAACGAACAGGCGAAGCTTTAAAGACTATTGGGACAGATTCCCTCCCTCCCTTTTTGGTCTGTACAGTGTCCATTAACACTCCGCAAGCAGCTGGGAAGAATTCACAGGCCTGGGCTGCAGGGTGCATTAAGCTTTTTTGCTTTTCCTCCTCCTCAATGTCATTGTGGGGCAGAGAAGAGAGGGGTGGAAAGGTAAATGTCCTGGGGAAAAAGGAGTGCTCGCAGCACGTGTGGAGCTGTGCCTTTAACCAGCGCTGGCATGAGACGTGTAGAAGGAAACGTTCAGTTCGATGGAGGTTCACGCCGAGCAATGCTGACACGTTCAGATATCACATTTACAGTCTGTCAGGCTCCCAGACTTGGCGTTATCTCAAGACAAAGTACAGTTTCGGGGGAGAATCAAACTATTCTGCAGGAATGAACAACAGAGTGGGTAAACTCCCTACTAGTGAAAAAACCCTTACAGAAGACCTGCACAGTTTCTACAGCTACAAAAAATGAATGCTACCAGAAGGATACTGGGCAGAAAGTCAATTTATTTCTGATAAAAGTTGGATCTCAAACACTTGAGGTTTTTAATAGTTTTCAATTAAGACAGCCAAGAGGCTCACAATGAAAATGGATTGCAGAAACTTGAGGAGGACTGCATTCCATGCAGAAATGGAACAAGATTTGTTAATGCAGGGTGAATGGAAACTACAAAATGCAAAAGAGTTTGTAACAGATCTAAGACTTGAAAGATGAACTTTTTTTTCTGGTGGGGATGAGAAAGGCAGTTGGGGAAGATGGGAGTTGACTAACCAGGACCCTGGTAAAAGAACAGTTCTTCACTGGCGTTAAGACACACGCACATACACAGAAGTCAGAGACGGGCTTGTGAAAGACACAGAAATAAACTCCGCAAAACATCTGGAATCTGCCAAGCCAAGGAAGTCACCCAGACTCGACTGAAGCTTACGGAGTGCAGGCTGCCTTGATACTGTGGCCATGATAGTATATAAAAAACACTCTAAGTAAAGAAATCAAGACAGGCTCTGCCTGTGGAACTCAGAGTCCAAAACACGAGTGCGTGGCTCGGCACACAAGCCAAAACCATGCCCAATGTTTAAAACAAAGCGAGAGCCATAATTCTTGAGGAGGTGGCAGGCAAGGCCTGGCAAGTTCAACAATGGCAACAACAACACTGCTACTTCTGGGGAAGTCTGGAGAGCACGGCTGCAGAGCATGGTTTGGCTGCGGGATGCTTACGAATTTTGTCTCTGATGCGCAAGTCAGCGTAACGCCAGAAACAGTATTAGCACTACACTGAGGATAAAATAGGTCAAAGGCAAAGCCCATTAAAGACCTATAAGATTTAGATGTATGGACGGTTAAAAATCCAGAAACAATTTTCTAGGACTTGGTGAAGCAGGAAAAATCCTATTGCTGATTTTAACGTGATAAGTGTGATCGAGACAGAGCACCCGTCAGCGAAGGAGTGACCAAAACAACTAAAGAAGGCTTTAGGGACCCCTTTCAGCAAAAAAGCAAGCTCTCAGAGTGCTGAACAGAGCTGAAAGGACACAACTACTCCAAGACACAGGTCCCCAGGAAAACTACCCTTGCCCTAAAGAGGAGGCAAGCTGAGGCCTGGTTCTCTGGGAACACAGGGAAGAATTACCAGTCCAGTTGTTGAACATCTGTTCTGGTGGCTGTAGGGAGCAAAACAAACAACCCATGGAAAGCCAGGAAGTCCCTGACATGTGCTGATATAAGCAAAATCAAAGTATTTCTCAGGGTATTATAATTTTTAAATTAAAATTTAAAGTGTGCTTTTGCACATTTCATTAATCCACAGAATGTGCAGCATTTAAAAATGGAAGTATCATAGCTAGCAGGAACTACAGATGTTAGTAATTAGTGGCACATTACTCACATTTCATTGTAAAACAGATGTGTATATTATTTTAATTATAATGACTAATATAACATATGCCTTATATATATAAGCATAATGTTTTCTGTGAGCCAGTGCTCTAAATATGGTTTTGATTTTATTTACTTTCCTAAGTTCAGTGTTGGAGAAGGAAAATATATTTGTTACATGCTAACAGATCAAAAGAAGCAGAGAAAGTCTCTGTGTATTATCGGAAACCTGTGTTTTGACAGCGTGCATTTGCAACTGGTAAGTGGGATGTTATGATCTCCAGTTTCACTCAAATTACTTCTTTTTAATGATAATACTTCCCTACCCTGAGGCTATACCACAAACAATTATGGAACATTTTGGAGCCTACATTGTGTGCTATTACTTTTAAAAGATAGTATCCTGCTTCCCTTTTCCCCCTACAATCTTTTTCCTTTAGAGTATTGTCCAAACACACTCCTTGTTGAAAATCACTTACAGATGCCATGGCTTGTGTTATGGTCATTTAGCACTGTGGCCATTTACTGCAGGGCTAGCTTTTCTTTTCAGTCAAATTGTTGGCTGCCTTTGTACTGACAGTCAGAGAGGAGTCTGTATGAAAAAAATAATAAATCAGACTTCAAGAGCAGAACCACCAGCAGACTTTCAACAAGGTACTAATATACCTCATGTGTCATTCAGGCAGAGTTTAGATGCTTTCAACCACCTATCCTATTTAATTTTAGAGGTCACCTAGGTTCAGATACAGACTTCCCTTAAAGATCTGCATGTTGCAAGTGCCAGCGAAGGAGCCGAGTCCTGCCACTGTCTGTCTGTGTCTCTGCATAACCACTCAGGCACACGGAAACCTCTGAGCCCCTCCACCAGCCTGCTGAAGTCAACCCAAGCGTGGGACACCCAGTTTACACTCTTCAGCAATAACGCTCCCAGCTGGAAGGCTTTTGCTCAACGTCTGCTGTGGACAGCATACATTTTGATGAAATGGCTGCTCCAAATAAGAGCACTACCTTTCTAAACATAATCCTACAGACCCATAAAATGCAACAGAGAGGTATCGACTATGCCTACGGAGTGATCTTTCCCCTGACCAAGGGAGGATTATTTTGGAGACCCTGAAGTGCTTCACCTAAAAGTGATGTACTGGTCGTGGTGTTACAAATTTCACCCTCTGACACCCCTCGTTCCATTTTCTCCTGCCAGATGCCAAAAAATAAAAAGTGGATGAAGCATTGTCACGGACCATCTTCTCAAGGATGTACTAACTCACCATGGTGGCAAATCAGTAAATGACACCCTTCTTTCCTAGCTGCTGTCCAACAAATCCCAACGGGGCAGGAAAAGCCCCCATCCTGCTGCAACTACTGAGATTCAGCAGACACGAAGCCATGGATGATTTGCCCGTCAGTATAGTCTGACTTGTGCCAGCTCTGCTGCTCTCAGCGTTGCTGTTGTAACCTTTGCTGGCACCTTGCCCAAAGCTTTTCATATCATGCCTTCTCAAAATTTTACATTTTAATGGTCCCATTGCCGTACCATCTCTGGCACTGCATTCAAGCCACTGCTTATCAGCACTCTTCATCACCAATCCTCATCATAACCCTCCACTCCTATTATTAATAACTTTTGTCAGACTTTAGCTATCAGAGTAGAAATTTCCCATGCATAGGGTCTCTGCCAGTTGTGTGGGTTTTTTTTTTTTTCAAACTGAGCAAATATTAGTTTTCCATTTGAAAATAAAAAAAGGGAGCTTTGCGAACAACTGACTTAAAATGAACACAATAAACTTTTAATACCTCCATAGGTGGGAAAAATAATTTGTCATGTTTCCAGGGGGCAATCCTGAGTTCTAAGCTGTCTTGCCCTAGTCACAGAAAATCATTCATGCAGGTTTTTTTGTCATTGAGAAAGTGCAGAGGAAAAAACCTTTTTGTACTTACACAGAGGAATTTCACGGGTGCTCACTTGTAATTCTGCCCACGTCCCCGCTGCCCTGCACAGACTATTGTTCCGTGTAGCCATGGAGCCAGCAAATCAGACGGGACACGGCCAAAAGGGATCTGGCTGCTACTTCACCACATCAAAATCTCTAATTTTAATGGGTTGGGACCTTCCTCATTCTATCAAACAGTGCAAATAATGTGGTGCCTTTCTAAGGCCCTGTGTTGAAGCAGTTGTCTTCTCCCTGCTTTAGGAGGTACACGAGGAACTTTGTCTATTGCCTTCTCATGTAAGGAGGGGAATGCAGGAAAAATAGATCAGATGTTTTTTTAATAAGTAGTGAAAATTTGAGAGTTTATGCAAGATTACTTTTCAGAGAGAAGAAATACAAGCTAGGTTTGTGATATGGCAACCCTATATCTTACCCATGTGGCCACAACACTGCTAAGAAAAATGTCTATGTTTGGTTAAAGGATGCATCCAAGTATACGGTATGTACGGTATGCAAGATGTGGCTTCTTTCATATTCTCTGCGAAAACTCATTTAACAAATGGCACCTGAACTTCTGTACTTTAAAAAAGAACAGATAAAGCATTTCTTTTGCTCCTTATTTTTACCTTTAAAGGAAAGAAGAGGAAGAACACGTAATATTTGGCACCTGACAGCTATGTGAAGGAGATGCCTTTAACTTGCTACAGTATCAGCCCATTTTCCACTTAAAGGAAGATACTATATGTCCTCGTGTACAACATGAAAGGCAACATATCCTAAAATATTCAATATTTGACAGATATGAAAGTCAAATATTTTGTTTGTTCAAAGCTGTGCCAAAAATTCTTCAGAGACACCATCTTACAAACACAAGTGACTTAACTTTCTAAGCAGTTCTTGGACTGCTGGATATTTGGACAGATATTTGTTCATTATTTCACTGCTCAGCAGGAAACGTAGCCACTTGTCTCATCCATAACTCCTCCTGAAGCTCAGAGGTCCAAGTTCGACCACTACTCAACCCTATATAGCATAAAAAATTTGACTGGAGCTTACCGATTAAACTGCCTCTGGTAAAGATCTTTACTGAGAGAATTCCTTAAGAAACAGTGGGTTTTTACTTCTGTTTTTAAGTTTAAAGTATCTGTTTTAAAGTTTAAAGTATCTGTTTTAAAGTTAGCAGCTGCCAAAGTGTAGCAACATCATTCCTGACAACAGAGCAAAAGGCAAGCACATCTTCCAGGGACATTCCTGAGGTTAGGGAAGGATTCCCTGCTTTCCTGACAACAAACTCTGCACTGTGGGTACGTGTGTGGGTACTTTGTTTCCAGCCTGGAATGTTTTAAAAGAATGCAAAACACAGGAGACGCAGGATTTATTATCCAAACTCAAGCAAAGCAGAAACAGAAGAAAGTCTTGGGGGACATGGTAGAAAATGGAGATAGGAAGGCAAGATGCTATCGATGTCTGCGTAGGACAAAGTAGGTCAGAGACAAAATGTTTTTTCTTGGGATGTGAAGAGCTTAAACATCTTTTCTGTGGTCTGTTCAAGGGGTTAGTATTTCTACTAAGGGAGACAACATACAGAGAACATAAAATAAATAGTATCAAAGAAAATAAGGCTAGAAGAGCTCTTCAGATCTCATTTAGTCTAACATCCTTCTGAAAAGCGGACTAGGTATACTTAAACCATTTCTGACAAATATTTTTCTAAACTCTATTTAAAAAGCTCTCAGAATGAAGGCCCCTCATCTCCTTATTCCAGCCCTTAACTAACCTCATGGCTAAAAGCATTTTCTAATATCTAATCTCATTTGTACCGATTTAGATCTGCAGTTTCTCATTCTACTGTCAGTGGACATGGGTGGTTGTTTATTCCCTCTCTTTGCAAGGCCCGTAAAATACCTGCAGATTTATTATGCTTTCCAGGCTTCACTGAGCAACCCCTGCTTTTCAGTGTTTCCTCAAAGGCCGTGTCTTCTAGAGCTGTGATCTTCCTTGCTGGGCTCTCCTCTAGGGTCCCACCAGTTGATGCATACGCTTTTTGAAGTTTGTAATTGCTTTCAAGTCATGAACTTCAGCTCTTTCCAAAGGTGAATTAGCAATTTCTAAAGTGCAGATAGTAATTTGGTTCCACTTGTTAGGTAACAGAGTTAGTATGAGCTTCACAGTCAATTTCCCGAAGAGACTTCCTGGAAAAGGCAGGGTCTGCATGTATCATAGCTCTGCAGGTAGGAATAACAACTGACGCATAGGAAAAAAAGAGCATGTAATGTCAGTTGGGAGCAGTTTTGGTTCATATCTCATCCACCTCTTCACCTTAATTCACCTTTGTCCAAACCCTGCATTCCACAACCATTCATTTCTCTGGACACTACCTCCATCCTTCTCCTCAGTATGTGTGGCTGGGCAAGGGCAGATCAGAAATACCAGGTGCAAGCAAGGGACACGTTTCTTGTCATATTTCTGGCCTGAGCAGAAGCAGGTGGGCCTAAGGAATTTATGTGGAAGCCTTAATTCTTAAGGCACATCCAGGCTAAATTTGATAATTTGGGAAATTTGTTTAAGAAACAACATTTGAACACTTAAGACAATCTAAACACAGCCAGATGAATGCTAGACAAGTACATTATACCTTCTGATATTGGTTCACTGCTTTCATAGTTCATGAGCCATGCAGCGGCAGATGACAGCAGTGGCTGCTTGAATGCCCCCACGCAGGTTCAGCGATTCTTTCATGATCTGCTTCACCTCAGAAAGTTTTCCCTCTGTAACCACCAGGCTTTATTCCTATCAGGGCCACATCCCGTACCACGGAGCCACCCTGACCAGGGAGGAGGGATATGCTGGCAAACTTCCATCTCTTCAGCCCAGGACAAAGCGACAAAGGAGCACATAGTGTTGTTGGGTCCAAGTCGTGAGGGTCTGAGACACAATGCCTTGCTGAGACAGTGAGTGCTGCAAACCATAGGAGGCAGGAAAAGTCTCCTGGGAGTGCAGTACCGTGTGTCTGCCCTGCCCACACTGCACTTCTTTAAGTTTTTGCTAGCAGCCACAGTCAGAAAGAGGGCACTGAGCCAGATGGGTCATGGCTCTTTCCTACTAGAGTCTTTCTTACCTCTCCTGTTGACAAAGAGCGGGATGTCTCTTAGATCGAAGATCTGGAGACAAATTATGGACACAAAGTTTTAAACATGGTGCCAACACAGGTTGTGTGGAAAGCACAGAACAAATTCTATGAAACAGGAGGTTTCACAGATAAACCATGCCCCTGCAGCCTTCAGGAGAGGCTTGCGCTTCCCCAGGCCTGGCTGGCAACGCTTGCCTGGGGAGGCAGGCAAGCCAAAACAGGGGACCGCACAGGGCGTTCGCAGGGCGACTCTCACCGAGGGTGCGGGTCTGGAGTCAATCCCCGCTCCAAGCTGGGCCAAGGGGGATCAGCAGCCTCACAGCGGGTAGCTCAGGGCAAAGGACTGTCGGTAATGTTTTAACTGGGACAGATGCCTCATGAGAATGCATAGCCAGAACATATTAATGCACTGAAAAGGCTTTGAAATCCATCTTGGTATGACATTTGCTCACCTACTGCCAGAAATAAGGACAGCTAAAAGCAACATTTTAATATCTTTGGGGAACAGAACTGGAACTGCAATGGACTTTTTAATGGTCCTCAAATGACACTGCTATGCATCGCTATACGAAGCCGAGGCTCTGCCTTTGAGTGTGACAATGCACAGTAAGATTTAATCAGGTTTCAACTCTTGCACACACCTAAAGATGCAGGAAGTACATGACAGAGGCTTTAAACACTCTTGCAAAACATCCACAAAGCTCATTTTTTCAGGATTAGCAGTGCCCTGCAAATTGGAATGATCAAGCTTGACGCAAGAACTAAGAACAACATAATAAATCCTGTGTGCTTTTATGCTGTCCCAAACATAATCACAAAAGTAGTAACAAAAGCAAGTTTCCTGAACTAAAAAAAATGTACTCTCATTTGAAGAATGAGAAAATGGGAAAACACATGTTATAGCATCCATTTGAAGGATTCCACCTATCCAGAAAAGTATGGCAGCACCACACAAAAGATTAGATCCTATCTAGATACACCAGTATCATTCATAACCCTGAAAAAAAACAAAAAAAAAACCCCAAAACCAGAGGAAAGACACCTTACACTGAGGGAAAGGAAAACTTCAGCAACAACGTCAAGCTATCTCGCAAGTTGCCAATCAGTCAGACATAAATGACAACAAGTAAACCAGCATCAAAGCCCCAAACACAGTGTAAACATTGCTTAACATGCAGAGACCTATAAAAGCATGATGCTTACATTTTGGAAGCTCTTACGTAGTGTCTGTCCCATTGACATGGAGCTGGATCCACAAAAAAGTATTTCCTACACAGCAGTCCACGAAATAGCCATAGAAAATTACTAAGGTAGAGTTTTTAATGCTAAACCATGTTGTTTGGAAGCTCTGGACCGTTACAGTTCAAAGTTAATTTGGCCCTTTAAAGGGGTGGGAAAGTTTGGATACAGATCCAAACTCCCTCCGTGCTTGACAACGCTGAATCAGTTTGGATTTTACACATCTCTAATCACTGAACACTCATTTGTAATTAGGATTTCTTGGGCCATGGGAGCTACCAGCTGCTGGGTTCTGAAGACGACCTGGCCATAATCATGTCTCCATGTTAAGGTTCAGGCAGGCAGGTGACATCTTTGCACGCTGCCTGGATGAGGCGTAGGAGGACGATAAGCTGTAGCTGTGCTGATCAGTCCAGATAAAGAGAAGTTCAGACAGCTTTTTGCTGTAGGTGGATAGCAAACTCACACACGTATTGTGTAAGAAAGCAGGCAACCGGCCCACCCCAGTCCACCTACACACAGTGACAGTTGCAGCTTCGTGGAGGCATCCGTCCCAGAGCTAGAGCACAGCCAAAGCAGCCCTGTGCGGGCTGCAGAGGATGCTGCTGCATCCCTCCGCTGCACTGGCTATTGCTGCACGGGCAAGCCACTTTCTGCTCACAGGAATCCTGCACGAGTTTTTGCAGGCAGATTTGGGGACTTTAGTAAGACCTTTCAATCGAAGGCAGGTTAAGAACAGCAGCCAGGGAGGGAGGACAGGACAGCAAAAGCCAAGAGGCTGTGGTTACCTCTCCTGATAGATGTGACTCTATAAGGAGGCAAAGGAGATTTGCACAGCAGGTCTCACCCAGAGTGAGGCTGACGATTTCAGTAACGCTGCCCCTAGGGAGCGAGGGGCTCCAAGCTCCGTGCGAAAAGGCAGTCTGAGCTGTGTCAGCTGCACCAGAGTGCTGAGTAGGCACTTTCTGCATCAAAGCGGACCCGTTCCAGCAGGAAACGAGGCCACGTAGGTGCTGCCAAAGCCGAGAAAGCCATATCCTGCGGGTCAGAGGCTCCGCTCACGTGCGTCAGCAGGCTTCCAGAGGAGCTAATGGAGGTGAACTGGCTTACAGAGCTGTGTGCCTGGCCTGTGGGGGAAAGAGGGAAACGTACTGCATCCATGTTCATTTGGCCCTTGGGATGTTTGGTGCATGGGCAAACTGCGATGGTATCAGGTAAGAAGCATCAACAAGCTTGAACAAACATTTCACAAAAGCAAGAACATCTCAGCTGCTACAAATGGGTTGAAGGGATGAAAGATTTTAACAGTTAAACAATGCAAACCGCATAATTGTAACCTCTCACGCAGGTTGCCCCCGTTCTACTAGCAAACCCTTCCCATCCAGGCACAAAGGAAGGTTACAGATCACCCAGCTGCAGCCCAGAGGTTGGAACAGGTTTGCATAAAATCACCCAACAAGTGAGCAGCGAATCTGAGAAGACGGGAGGTCAGCAGTCTATGTTACTCCACAGCCCACTAGCATGACTAGTGCTGTCTGACCCATGAGCATAAGCCGAGAGATTGGCAAAATGTAGATTTATTTAGGTATGTCAGGTGCTGGGTTGCTTAACGAACGCTGCGGGCGTGCAGTGTTAGTGGTGAGATGCAGATCCATGCATAGTAGCTTACTCCTAGTTGTGCAAAGAAAAGCTCTCTTTTGGTGTAAAAAACCTAAAAGGGCAGCATCACCTGAGCTATTTTATGCAATGACAAGTACAAAAGACTCTCAGCCTAAGCCACTTTTAAAAGTACATTCTGAAATTTAAAAGAAATGTCCCTTTAAGAATAAGGAGCACTTTTCATGTTCTTATGTTGAAGACGACCTTTCAGCAGGGCAGAAATGAACTAAATAATTCTACACAAAAGAGAGAACCCACAACACACAGGGAACTGTCAAAGGTGCAGAGATCACAAGCTGCAAAACAGAAACAATATCTTTTCAGTAACCTGGCAGGCACCTGAGACTGGAGAAGCCTAGATGGGCCTCTGACTCTCCTTCTTCTACCTTCTATCACAGGCAAATAGATCATATGAAGCCTTCCCACCAACTGTATCAGCGTAGCTCTGTCCCAGAGTTCAGCAGGGTTCCTGATGCAATTAAAGGAACTGTTAGTGCCAACAGTAACTGGGATGGTGGATAAACAATGACAAACACGGACGCTGATTCTCACAGTGCATCTTTAAGCTCTGTTGGGTCCAGGGACTCACAGGAGAGCTTAGGCAGTCCTTATTGGTGTCTTTACATCAGTATGTTGTACACACCATTAAAAGATTAGTAGACTGAAGGACTTTATGAGAGACATGGAGCGAGGCATGACTGAGCCTAGCAGAATTATATGGGAAAGTGTCCATCGAGTCTAATACCTTTTCTCCAACTATGGCAAGCAGCAAATGCATTGGAAAAGGGTATGCAAAATCAGTCACCCCTGGTTGTCCAAGGACTTCCTGAGCTGGAGCTTCCACCAGGACCACCAAATTAAATATTTTTATTTGTCACCAAATAAACCAAATTACTGCTGGTACAGTTTTTTGTGATTTTGTCTGTTTCTTTTTGAATTAGCTTCTCTCTTTGATAGGACTTCCCTTTGCTAATTAGCTCCCCAGTACAACTTTTAAACTCCCCCCATTTCCTCAGGTCTGGGCATAATCCAGACCCGTCATTCTCTTGCGAGGAGTGTTTGCTGTACGGACAGAAAAGTCTTTCCTGAAGCAAATGAATTGCATGGTGTTAAAGGTAGTGTTCAGTCTCGTAAGGATCAGACCGAGCACACGTGATGCTTAAAAGCAGACATGTATTATCCTGCCTAAGTAGTACTAGGAGAGGGGTGGAGTAGCTAAATCGGTACTGATTGCCCTATCCAGGGAGCAGAAATGCCAAAGTGTTTGTATCATCCACACTTCAGGCAATGTGAATACTATATCGTACCTGCTGGTAGATGGATTAAACCAGTGCCTCTGCAGATTTGTGGGTTTTCAAATGATAAGTGCTTTCGAAAGGAGCAAAGGGGAAGGGCTGGAGTAGACCACCAGGTGCCAACTTCCCTTGTCCTTTCTGGCTTAGAAGTATAGTACCCGTTGGCAAAAAAAGCATAGTGACCTTGGGACGATGCACCTTAAGCTGCTATATCAATTAATTTACAACTTTTTTAAAGAGAGGGTGAGTGTCAGTGGTCAGTAGTTGCGCTGCCACAGCAGAGGGCAAAGTCCTCCCAACACCAGAGCACTGTAAGTAACATCCTAGCAGAGGTGCCCATGCAATGTCCTAGCAGAGGTGCCCGAACAGCCCACAGCATCCATCCCCACACCTGCTGAAGGGCCGCTCCTGCCTGCCAGACCCCCTTGCCCCCAGGCTGCCACCAGCAGGGCCCACAGAAAGGGAGACAGCTGATAACTAGAGCTGCCTGGAAATGTACTTCCCTGCTCCAGATGTACCTGCTCAAGCAGGTGGGCTGGACAAGGTCCCTTCCAACCCCTACCATTCTGTGATTCTGTGAAACGGTGGTCCTGCTCCAGTTCAGGAGCGTGATGATGGGCATGAGGGCCTGCAAGTTCTCAGACACCTCCAGGAAAGCGGAGGGGATGCATAACACAGCCTTCCCCGTCCCGCCGCCCTGCCTCACAGCCCCTGCCTGCCAGGCTGCCTCACCGCCCTGCAAAGAGGCTTTCTGTGGTCGGGGAGCGGAGCTTTCTGCGCCGATCCGTGTCCTGTGGGAGCTGCGCCGGGGGGGATCACAGAGCCCCCGGCCTGAGCAGCCCCCTCTGCCCCCAGTGCCGCCCCACAGGCCTGAGCTCGGGGAGGAGGAAAGAAACAGGAAAGAAGGCGAGAAAAAGAGGAGGAGAGTTGAATAGGGGGCAGGAGGGTGGGAAGAGCAGAGGAGCAGGGAGGGAAGGAAGAAAGCGGAAAAAAAGGAGGAGAAAGGGGAGGAGATGAAAGGCAAGGGGAGAAGGGAGGACCGGGCGGGGAGGCGGCGAGAGGCCGGGCGGGAGAGGAGGGCGGCAGCTCGGCACGGAGGGACGGGACGGGACCCGGCGCCCCGCGGGCCATGCGCCTCCTGGCCGCGGCGCTGGCCGCCCTGCTGGCCACGGCCCCGGCCCCAGGTAAGCGGCACCGCGGCCGGCGCCCAGCCCCGGCAGCCCCCGCCCGCCCGGGACGGGGCAGCCCCCCTCGGCCGCCTGCGGGAGCCCGGGCTCCGCCGCGGAGCCGGGACTGGGGGTCCGTTTCCCCCCCACCCCGGTAGGGTCTGGGGCAGCGCCCGGGGCTCGGGCACCGGGAGAGAGGGGCTTAGCGAGGGGTCCCTGCTGCCCCGCAGCCGGCCGGGTGCCCCCGCGCCGCCCCGCCGCCGCCTCCCCGCGCCCCCGCGGCAGCGCCCCGACCGCGCCCGCGCTTCAGCAGCAACGAGAAACCCCCCAACCCCCTCCCCGCCTTTCCTACGCAGAAGTTTGTGTGTCCTCTGCCCCCTTCTGCCCCAGGCGGGACGGTGTCCCGCTGCATGAGGAACTGCAGGCAAAGCTGAGGCAAAGGCAGATTTGGGCATTGCTTTTTCCACAGGTGCCTCTAGACATCCAGTGGGAACGGAACCAGTAGGTTGCTTATAAAAAAACCTCCCCGCTCAAGACCTTTCTGCCTCCAAAGTCAAGGGCGCGTTGGCCGGCGCTGTGTCCGAAGGCTGCAAAATGGGCACAGAGTCCGGGTCTGATCTTCAAGGCGCAGTGAGGGTTAGGGGGTGGGGAAGCCCTGCTCAATTAAGGTTAATAAAAGAGCTGGATTTGGATCTTCACCTCAAAAGGGCAGGAGACGGTGGCGACAGAGGTTTGGTTCAAGTCCATCTTTAGTCACTGCAGAAGCTCTCTCAGAGAAGGAGCCTCTGACTTGTGAAACTTGCAGACAGATCCGTTCGACTGAGAACAGCTGGTTGCTTTTGGTGATCTTGCTAGTCAGTTCCTAATTATTTCTGTTTAAACAAAGAGCTTTGCTTCTTCCTGGCCCTTCTCACTCTTTAACCGTAGAGAAGTCAAAATAAAGCAGGGTTTGACAATAACATTTCACAGAACAAGCTGCAACAGGGATAAAAGACATCCCATATGCTTCTGGTCATGCAAATCCAACATCAGACAGTAACTACCCTGATGGCACGCCTCTATAGTTCCCTAGAACTAGAGAGAAAGGATAGACAGACTAGGGATAGGCAGATCCCTAGCTGTCAGCAGGGGCTGAAGAAAAAACTCAGCCCCGAAGGGTGGGTTGTAGATTCTGCCTGTCAAGTCTCCAAGGAGGAAGAAATAGGGGCCTATATATAACACTAAACCTGGACTGTGAGCAGTACAGCGCAGGAGCAGCGCTCCTCATGAGTGTCCCCACCGAAGCAGCTGGGGTTCTTCCGCAAAAACACAGCCGCGCTGAAGCTGCTCACCAAACGTGAGGACCCAGCAGTGGCTGTGGGTCCCCTGCTACTGTTCCCGCGCAGGCAGAGGGGACTGCCCTGGCAGACAGGTTTCTGCCTGCTCTAAGTATAACTCGTTACTCCTGACAGTGCTGTAAAAGTGTTTGCCATATAATGTGGCAGACAACAAAGTCCAAACCTATCTAATATTTGAACTGGTGTAAGCAGAAGTGGACTATTTTTAAAACAGGATTTTTTAAAAACGGAGCTTAATCAGTAGTAATCGTCCCTGACTCCCAACAAGCTAGTGAGACATGCAGGTACCAAAGAAACAAACAGCTACAACATCAGGATGGGGCCAACTAAGTGAGCTGGTTGCAAATTGGAGAGATGTGTTTGGTGATTAAGCACACTGCAACGGAATCCTCACGTCTTTGACTCACTCTCCTCCCCTTTCCTATAAATAGTTTCCCTTTCCAAGCAGAAGCAAGACTAAAACTTGTGGTGAGCTCCACCTGAGCAGCTACGTCATGCTATACTGGGAAGGCAGGAGAAGAAAAACAATGATTCCTCATTTGAAGCAGCAATCTGAAGCCTAGAAATTCAGTGCTCTGTTGGCACACAAGCCTACTCTCAAGTTGTGGAGGAGTCTCCTGTCTTGGCAAGAAGCCCATTACAAGGGTAGACCTCATGTTGGGGCTGATCCAGTGCCTGCTAAAGACAGGAGGAACATTTCCACTAGTCTCTGGGAGCCCTGAATGAGGCTTTTCCTCTCCACGTAGAGGTAAATGACCTCTTTCCTCAAAAATCCACCACTGTTCCCGCTCCAATGGCAGTGGGAGGGTAGAGGCAAATGGGCCATGTTTTTCTGTTATATATAAAGCATCCTGTTCAACATAAGATGAGATGAGATCACGGTAAGAGCATGAGGAAATTTGCAAAGCTTGCCCCATTGCTGCACTTGTACAGCCGCACCAATAGGAGCCGCAGAAGAAAGACGGCGAGATGGGTTCCCACCGATCAGACAACACGAAGGCTACAAAATCTGATATCTCCTTATGAAAAGGCATGTCCCCAGAGGAAAAGTAGAAGCCTTAGGTATAAAATACCAATGTTTGTATGAGTGTAAACAGCTAGAAGGGGATCAGAGACTCCACATACAATGCTGCTTTATCTTCTTGCAGAAGCTTCCATCATCACAATATCTGAGTTGCTCTGCGTTTTCTCTTGGGTAGTTTTTGGCACTATGTCCTGCCTAGTTTCGAATGAAGCAATGATTCTTTTCCCTTTTATTTTGGGCCTCTGTTCCACAATTAATCCTAGCCAGCTTTTAAACAAGAAGTTCACATGTCAGGAAAATGACATAATTGTTTTTCTTTACAGTTTTCACAACATGTTAATAATTTCAGTAGAAAAAGGTTGTGTTTTTCATTTACCCAAACCACATTCTTATAAATTATTTACTAAACATTTATAAACTAAATAATTATGAGAACCCCCAAAAGTGTTGAAATTCTTAAACTTATTCCTTATTTACTGAGCAGTGCAACCTTCAAAATTTAATCTTATTTTGATGGCAGAGGCAGCCATCTTACCTTCACATCTGCCTGTCAGGCACCAAGGTCAGGTAACTCTAGCAAGTAATAACTGAAGTTTCATGCCTGGAAAGTGTTGGTGGTATTCAGTGTTAATTTTAAATGTCAACATCCTGTTCTATTTGTGTGCTTTTGACAATCCAAAATAATCTCTTGCTTTGCACTTACATAAATGCACACACAAACATCATGCACAGATAATTACATCAGTAATCTAGGCGTGCTTAGCTGTAGTTTCTTAAAGAAATTTAAAAAAATCCTTTTCTTTATACAACTTGTTTTCTCCATAAAGAAGAAATGTCTAGTTGGGAAAAATACACCGTTCAGTAGAGGTTTCTATTGAAATGACCCAAAATAATCACTATACTATTAATTTTCGGAGGGTTCTTTCTCAAACAGCTGCAATGTAACTTGAATTTGGTGGACTTACTTTAAGGTGATTCACTGCTCCATTTCACAGCTTCACTGAGGCCATAAAACCAGTGTCTCTGCCTCCAGTACTCCTTCAGAAATAGAATGGGAATACTTTCCTTGCTTATTTTGAAGATAAATATATGTTTGTGTTTCAGGAGCTGATGTCAGACAAGAGTCTCTGCCAAAACACTCATCGCCTTTGTTAAAAACGTTCCTAGCTGATGTGCTAGAAAAATGTCCAGAAGTGAAAAAATCATTCTCCCAGAGTTGCAATTCTCATTAGTAATTGAGTACAGTATATTCACATAACAGGAAGCCTAATAGTCACATTTTAGAGGACGTTTCATGCTTTGCAGAGTGCATTTCAGGAGCGCCTGGTCACTGTTGGAATACGGTTCTCTCTTTGGTGGATGCCATCAAGCCGGTAGATTACACACTACAAGTCATTTAGGGAACGCATTGCCACAATATACCAATGGTCAAAAATAGATCAGTCCCTGTTATGACTAATAAGAACATTCTTAATGTACATTAGGAAGGAAATAAAATGAGTGTTGATTCCCATGCCTCAGAGGAATCAGCCCAGCATAAATCAGTCAGGTCAGGAAAGAAAAATCTCTCTCTAATGAGCAGCTATGGACTTCTTTCAACCTTCACCTATAACGGCCATGGTTAGAAACAAAGCAGGGAGACAAACAACGGGTGTAAGCTAGGTTCGTGCCAAAGAACAGAAAAACAAGAGTCAGAAATGAATGAAACAATAATTTGTCCCAATTTAATCTCATGTCATATTTTGTCATGCAAGTAATGTCAGATTAAATGAAATTTGTAGCCAGAGGACTAATCTGACAGATTTGACCCAGACTGAAGACCATTTGATTATGACAAGGAGAATATTACTTAAACAGAGGCCATGGGGAACTGTAAAGTGAGGAGCTGGTTACAGGCATGTAGGGAGGTTAGTAGTCTTTCAGTGACCATCTAGGGAACAGTGTCATCTAAGGTTTGCACAAATTATTTCTGAAAGTAGGCAGAAGCACGCACACTGAAATTACGTCACCCTGTCAAGTTAGCATAAGTGCGATAGCAGGTAGGAAAAACTCAGGATCAAGTAACAAAAGTAGAGCAGAACTTAGTAACACAAAGTCAGGTACTCGGGGATTAGTAAGAATTTCTTTGATACACTAGGAACAGAACTGCAAATGACATACAGGGAAAACGCCCAAATATATTAATTAATTATAAACAGACACATAATCACATGTGAAAATATAATGAAAAAGAACAACGTAATTCTGGGATATACCAGGCAAGGTATATCCCATTCAAACCTGGGAAGTACCATGGCTATTTCGCATGGAGAGCTTGGAGAGCTGCTTTCTAGGCAGTCTATAAAATTCCAGTCACCCTCACTAATAAAAATTAAAATCATTACAATTAAATGCAACATTTAAACTAGAACCAATGCAGAGAAGGGCTACTCAGGTGAATAAGGAAGTGGAGACGCTACTTTACTAGAGGACTCTAACAGAGCTCGGCTTCTTTAGCTCAACAAAGCGAAGGCTGAGATACCAGATAATTGGTTTCTATATGAGTCAGGAAGAAAGCACTAGAGAAGAAAACACTTTTTAAACTTAAAGTTGGCACAGGAACAAATGGACAAACACTGGCTATTGAAACATTAGGCTGGATATCCCAAGAAGGATGCCCGTCATTGAAGAGCTGGCCGTGGAACAGCTCTCCAAAAGACATTCTCGGCTCTTGCTCCAAGCTAGTTTTAGATTAACGCTTGTTCAGACTGACAAAAGATGATGTGAAGTTGGGCCTCTGACAGCAGCAAGGTGTCCACTTCAGCCCTAGCTTATTAATTAGGAACAGCAAGAATACTAGAGCAGACTCGCTGAAGGAAGGCCCTGTACTATCTCTAACATTCACAGAGAGGTGGAAGATGTCAGGTTCTGAAAGCTCATTAACTGCCACGCACTGAAGGAACGCCATCAGTTTACCTGCTGCGGACTTGCGTGCTAGGGCAGGTTATGGTGCTGTGGTGCCAGTACCGAGGATTCTCAGTGTCTTTTATTTCCTTTGCAGATGTTTGTGAGGCTTTAAATGTGACAGTCTCTCCCGGACCAACAGTGCGATACTCCGAGGGAGATAATGCTACCCTTTACTGCCACATTTCTCAAAAGAGAAAGACAGACAATTTGCTGGCTGTGCGGTGGGTCTTTGCTGCATCACCTACCCAGGAGTACCTGATGATCAAAATGACAAAGTTTGGGTCTGTCCAGTACTATGGAAATTATACTCATCATTTCCACAAGCAAAGACTTCATCTCCTTAAAGAGAAACATGGAACTATGTACAAATTTCTTATTCTAAGCCTCCAGCAAACAGATCAAGGACATTATATATGCAAAGTCCAGGAAATTGGCAAACACAGGAATAAGTGGACAGCATGGTCAAACGGCACAGCAGCTACTGAAATCCGAGGTGAGACACTACTGATTTCAACTCTATCGTTTTTCTTGTCCCATGATCCCTTTTCTTTTCTTGCAAGTTCACCCATAAGGCATTTGAAGTTAGATTATTTTTAAGCCTTATCTGTGGATATGAGAAGACGACCTAATACTCAACTTCTTTACTTACACATTACAATTTAAACATTATTCAGGCCATAATAAGATGTAAACAAGTGAGAAGATTGGTAGATTTGTAGAAGATAGTCTCTTTCCTTTGCCTTTTACCAGGATAGCAGTAATTAAAACTCTCTTACATTCAGCTACAAGTCTCTACAACTTTGGTAGTGGGAATAAAGAAATGCCATTATTATTTAAATAGAGGCAGACACAGAGAGAATTTAACTCATTTTCGGAAAATATGCAGTGAATCAGACAAACAGAAATGTTATATTTTAGAGCTATATTTTTCCTCTCTCTTGGTGTTTCCATAGCTTTTAGTTCTAGTCTAGCAGCAGTTGGTAAGTAACATTTCTAGTATCACTTCTGTACTTTTGTTTACAGCACTTGTAGTCAGAAAGAAGAGCTAGAAAAGCAGTGACCAGCCTGCTGGTATTGAACCTCAGATGAAGATATGATCAGCAAGCAGTGAGAGTTTTGAACCAAGTTGAAAACAGCCCTTCTCTTTGGGACGGGCTGGCACAAATCAAATGCCAGCACACCCACATCTGCAGAGATGGGGGAAACTGGCTTTTAGAGAACAGACTCTTTTGAAGGAGCGGTTGAGCTCAGCAGTTGTGCCATAAGCGCTAGCTGGCAAACTAGCCCCCCGGCTTATGGTTTAATAAACAGAAAAATTGGTTTCCCACAGGGCCAATGCTAAAGATAATGCCAAAAATCAAGTGTGACTGCTTGGTCCATAAGCCTGAAAATTCAAGAGGCTCATCCAGCAATCAAAGTTTCTGCCATTACGGTTGATGCTAAATTATATTGTTGTGTTTAGACTGCAAAGGTTATTCCTGTAGCTGGGAAACCCTAATCCCACTTACCTAACTTATACTTTGGGGAAACTGGCCCTAACTGTCCTCTGAAACCCGTTTTGCTTTGAGGGAACTCTGTTGACCACAGGCCTTTTCAAGATAGATTCAAATGTGTTTATGTAGTCTTGATCCAAAGCACATTCTGTCAACACCAACTTCACTGTTGTCATTCAGGTTTCTGTATCACTTTTGGATTATACACACACCAGGGAGACAAATGTGACAGTGAAAAATAATCTTTGTGAGTGTATGATCTTCTCCTGTGGATAGCTCTCAGGTATCACAAGCTGTCATTTTGATGTGTCAGAAGTATGAGAGCAAAGATGTGAAGAACCCAACACAACAGGAGATAAAGAGCAGCTTCATGTTGATCAGAAATGTTTAAATTTGGCATTAACATAACGTAATTAACTGATTATTACTAGCAATGATAAAACACTAATGATCCAAAGCTGAAGTTCTGTTTCGATTAGTAGCAAACACCATGGATCAATTTTAAACAAGAAAAACCTAGTAAGAAAATAGTAAGAAAATCCTAGTCATGGCTTGATTTTAATGAGATAATGTTCTTAAAGATATTAAGGTTGTACAAGTAATGTGAAATTGGCTGGCGGGAGGGAGAGAAGATCTGTATGAATTTCCTTACCGAAGGAAAGCTGTAAGAACAAAAAAGGTACTTATTGTCCTGAGTTACCATGTCTCCAGTGACCTTCCACATTGCAGTCAGAAACTGGGGCTCCTGGACATACCACAGGAGGAGTTGGCCAGTACTAAGGTTGCTGTGGAGAGGGGAGCCATTAGGGTATGGGACACAGAATTCATTAGCTTCACAGCTCAAAGAACAGCTTCTTGTTTGATTTTTTTGTTTTGCTGTTTGCACTCCTTTGTTTTCGAATGGGGAGGAATAAAAAACACCGGAGCCCAACATCTCCTGAACTCAGCCATTTTAATCTCTGGAGAGCATTAAGTTTTACAAGCACTGACCCCATGTTGGGTGGCTGGAGCCATGACACAGTGGTTAGTCTTGTAACCCAGGGATATGAAATGAAACTTTATTGCTTGCATGATTTAGGCCTACAGACTTCACGCATTATCTTGCTCAGCAGTCATTCTTCCCTGCTGTTCCTGCGCTTGGCTGGGAGCTGGCTCTCCTCCCCCTCTCCCTGTCTCTTCCTCCTTCACCCCTTCGGCTGAAAGGAGAGATTCAGCCACTCTCAAGAAGGAACTGGCAAGCAGGAGGACCGGTCACCCCAACTGCCTCAGCCTCTCACCTCTGAGGGGGGCAAAGCTGGAAGCTGGTGTGGGGAAGGGAAGCCAAGGCTCACATCTCAACCTACAGAGATCAAACGGTTCAGTTGCCGTGCTGGGGGAGGAGAGGCTGAGAGTAACTACCAGGTGTTGTCACTTCCAACAGCACCTCGCATGGATGGCCAGGGCTGAGGCAGGCAGGCCTACGAGCAGGGCTGGGAGGCCACCATACAATCCTGGAGTCTCCTAGAGGACAGACCACACCTTTTTCCAGTGCTTTGGGGAAGAAATTCTGAGGATAACTTGAGGGATGGGAGCTAGAGAGGGCCAGGTCTGGTGTCAAGACAGAGAGAAGCAGTGAGTGAAAGTACTGTTTCAGCTGGGGGCATACACTATACCTTCCCCTCAAATCCTCTGCACCAGACCACGTCTCTCCAAGAGTAATACACTGAAAGATAGAGTGGATAACAAGTAATGTGTTTCTTACATGAAGGACTTGCAAAATAGACCACTGTCCAGTAGTGCTTGGAAAGGGAATGACATGTTCCAGGTAAAAAGGCAGCAGAAGAAAAAGTAATATAAAAATTTGTCAGACCACCTGTCATGGCCCTGCTCACAAAAAACCACTCTGCATCTTTCATAGCCGCTCAGGCTATTGCTAACTATAACTCAGAAACTTCTCCTTGCTCCTCTTAGCTAAAGTGTGGGGTTCTGATCAATCTAGTTATTGCAAAGAAGGAAAACTGTAACTATTCAGTCCAGCCCTTAAATACTATTCCCCCCACCCATTTTTTAGTATGATTTATGAATCAGGGTGGGGATTTCAGACTCGTGACTTTGTCTTTCTCACACTGTCTGGTCAGCTGTACCTCTTCCCTCTGCTTCAAACATATAACCAAAAGCAGAGCAGGAAACCTGAGACAAGGGAGGAAGGCAGGACCACCTGTAGACTAAACACACCAACAGTGTGCCCTGTGGGGATCCGAGGCAGACACCCCCCCTCCCTGGAAGAGTATTTATTCTAATTCTAAATCCAGACTAAAGATGCTAAAAGACATCTGAAAAGTGACATGTCTTCAAACGCCGTAGCAACTGCTCTACTGCTACAAGCTTCTTGACTGAAAACCAAGGCCCACCTTAGCCAGCATTCAGTAATGCAGCGGGAGCGTACAGGACTCGCTGTGCCTGGGAGGGAAGGCAACTCTTCCGGAGTGGGGATAAAGCCTCCAATTTCCCCAATGGTAGCGGTTGGGCTTTTCAAGGAAATTTTATTCCAAACACACTTTGTATTTTATATTATGATCAGTTACACTTTTTATTGCAAAGGGATTTCTTTATATTACAGTTAGATCCAGGGTGCAGCAAAAGGAGTAACGCAAATTGCCTGAAACATTTGGATACTTAAATGGTACTGCTTGTGCTATGTCAAATAAGGTAACAGTATTCAAAGAAATCATAGTTGCTGTTTTGTCTAGCATTTTGTTCCAGTTAATATGTCTGCAGTTATGCCCACATTCAAAATTACTATCTTTATGCTAAAGCACCAGGCAAGTTTCTTAGAAACTTGCAGGTGAAGTGGATGCAGAAATAGGATTTACATCCCTTTTTTTTTTTGTTCACACAGGAAAAGGAGGCCACTGTGTAAGACAGAAGTTTCCAGAGGGAATAGAAAAGGGTCATTCTGCTTCTTCAAAATCTGACTTGCTCTTGAAGCAGAGAAAAACCTGAAGCAGTTCAGTACCTAGCCTTTGTCAGCCACCACTATTCAAAGCAAAAGACCTTACCAGATTATGACTGGGTCTTTAGTATCTACTGCTATTATATTCAGATTTTGTTATTTGCTAGCAAGTTTGCAGGTGTGAACATGTGTAGGCCATTAAGAAGTTGCAAATGCATTTTCTTGCGACACGGATTTATACAGATACACGTATCGGAGTTGTGGAAAAGCAACTGAGTTACAGGCTACAGTTCCTTAATGTGTGATGATGGCAGTTAAAAGTTTAGCTCCATACCTGGCTTCTTCTTTAGGGACAGAATACATGTTTTCAGAAAAGGAGCCTCATCTGATGGGGATGAAATCCTTAGGGTCTTCTGTTCATGGCATCACGTGTCAACTACAGCAACTATGTAGTGTTTTCAGAAGGCCCAGCTGAAATTTGAAGTGTTGCAGTTTGCCCCTTTAGGGGTGGTGAATGAAAGACATCAAATAGGATTTATAAAAAGGCTGCTGTTAAATCTTGGTAGTAAAACAAAGAGAAATCTGTGTCCTGAGATTGCCAAGAATCACCTCCTGTTCCAGCCACACAACATCTTCCCTCTAAGCTAAGGTGAACCTTTTCCCCTTCCCTCATCTTCTTATCAAAGGCATCTTTTCTTTTCCTGGACTTGTGTGGTCAATGTTAGCCTAAAACCAAGTTGGTGGTCTTCATTATAACACAGAATACACCAGAAAACAGTTTATTTGAGGAAAAAAGAGACATCAGAAAGATGGTTTTCCCACTGCCTTCCTATCAGAAAACTCAAAATAGAGACTAGTCCTCTCAGAAGAATACGCAGCACCTCCAAACCATCATTTACAGCTGGGTAATCCCTCAAGCCCACTATGCAAGGTACTGCGCATCCCCTAGGAACAGCAATACGTGGTCCAGATAGTTTACAATCCAAGAGACAGGACTACATGTAGGAGGACAAACATAGAAAATTAGGCAGCCTGACTATAATCCTACTGGCTTGGACAACACAAACAAGTAGAGATGATCGCAACAATCTGCCTTGTCAGGAAGTTTATGTGTCAGAGTTTCCCGTAGAACAGAGACTCAGTTCTGTTAAGTATTAGTTACCTGGGGCATTTTCTAACAGTAAAAATGTTGCAAGATACAGGAATGTAAGATTCTGCCCCCCGCAAATGAACAAAAGCCCCTTTTTTCAGGCAAGGTATTCTAAAATACTTGCTGAAAATCTGCACGTGTGATGCTTTCATGTAGCAAATGAGTAGCTCCGTTAGAATATTCAGGATAAGCTTCAGTCACAACTAAACAGAAGACTTCATTACTCCTGAAAGCAGTTCCGTATCCACTGGGGTAGACCCACACCTCACATCCCTACTCCTTAATGAATTACTTTCCAGTAAGAAGGAGGTTCAGACCTCATTGGCAATGTGAAGGACATCACCAGACTTGTATTCCCTTGCAATGAATACTAGCAGAAAAAAAAAAAAAAATATCATGGATTGTAAGTGAGATCATCTAATCTGATGTCATCAAAAAATGTCAGCACGCATAAACAATCTGGCTGGGGAGAGCAGAGAGGGTTTTAAACAGTGATCCAGCAGTCAGAGCATTTGGATTCTAGTACTAGGCTGTACAGCTGTTATGATATTGACATTCATCCATTTGCCCAGAGCTCTGTAGTCTGTTCCTCTTCCTGAAGCACAGAGTGCAATTCTGTGCAAAATCTGCAGCGATTTTCCCTCCTACTTGAATTAGAACAGTCATTCGGTCAGCCTTTTTTGCAGGATATAAAGGTGAGCTGGTACAACTTGTGGTCGTGCAGTCTGCCTTGTCAAGGAAGGAAACCCCACCCATAGGCAGGGGAATTACTCCGGCTGAGAAGTTAGGCTGTTGTGCACTCATCAGGCAATGACCATTGATACAGCAGTGACAGAGCAGTTTACATGAATTAATATGTTCAGGATGATCTGTTCCTGCACCTAAGCCAAGGACACTGAGGTAGGCAGACGTGTTCTGCTTCCCAGCTCAGATAGGCTCTCTCTGAAGCGTTTGGACGTGCTTCACAAAGTCCATGCATGCATGGGTGGCTTTTTTGCCTACGGGTGTCGTATCCATGTATCTTTAGAAGGCATGGCATAGAAGCCAACTTCGGAAGGAAGGAAGGAAAAGAACTCATGAGCAGTGCTTCCACTTTAATGGGATATTTGGGTGCTGTTGTAGGAATCGCAGGGCAGTTCACATGCCAAGGAACATCCACGAGAGCTTTGGAAGGGAAGTTGGACAAAATCAGGGACCTATAGGGCCAGTCCTGAAGCTGGGTAAATGCTATCGTAGTGCAGAAATTACTTCAGTGCCAAGCATTGCTAGAATGACTTCCCTCTTTTTTTAAAAAAAGCTGTGCTTAATGTGAATGGCTCCGAGTCAATTCTCAGGAAGCCTTCAGAGGTGTGTCCTCCAGTGCAGCTACTGCTTTTCCAGTTATTTTGTTTCCCTTAACCTCTAAGACTCAGACTACAGTGTTAAAAATCCTTCTTAATATATAACTTAATATATAACTACAAGGGAAAATAAATTCCCATTCTCTTGAGCAAAAGTTGTTCATCTCCTCTCGCAGAAGTAGCCTGTTTTGGGAGAGAAACGCGAATGGCGACACTAGAGGTAGGAGTTCTGCTTCACTGAGAACAAAGAGAATGAAATCAGCTACATGAAGCATTAATAGCCGCTTTTCCCTGGGATACCCAGACAATCCCCACAATGCCACAAGCACATTGCCACCCTGTTCTAAGGCCTAGGCTCTTCTGAAGTGTGTTTCCATCCTCCTGCTGTACTTCACTGCATTGCTTCATGATTTCCTCATGATTGAAGAGCCACACATTGCATCTTCCCAGAATAAGATGACAACAGGGAGGCCATACAGCACTTGTGAGGGGTGCCAAGCCAGATGAGATTTGCTGGAAGACATTTTTGTAATGTTGTTTTATAAGTACAGCGTTTCATTGAAAGGTAATTGTCCTGTGAGATAAGGCAAGATCTTGGTGCACTGAAGTCTAAGGCAGAACTACATTTACTTCAAGAGGTCCCAATATTTTATGCCACACATTTTCAGTTCTTGATGTGTCTGTCTTTTTTTTTTCCAGTGATTTCAAAATCTTCTGATGATCCCACTTTCAAGAAAAACCATGATGCTTGGAAGTTTTTTGAAGGTAAACGTACATCTAACTGCTGCTGGTTGTATACAAGGTGTACTGTAGCACTGAACTGAACTAACAACTAAATTTCCCCAATCAGGCCTAATTTTGCTAGTTCCTGTGCAAACTCGGGTCTCACTGGAGAAAGCATCCCACAGAGTACAAGGGGTGCTGGAGAAAAGAGAAGGGAAGGCTCCAGTTTCTCATATGTTTGTTATGGTCAATAGGAGGATAACCTATGCCTGGCTACTCACACAATGCAAATAAATCCCCTTACCCAGGAAGGTGCTCAGTGTCTCTGAAGAGGTACCAAGCACTCTGCACTCCCACTACCCTTCGGAACGGCTCGCCAGCACTGCACGAGCAGCCTAAAGCTCCCTTGAGTTTCCAGATAAGCAGTATTTTCCAGAATTTGCAGCCAGCTGGGATTCCCTCCTCCTCCTGCCCCAACGTGAAGCGCCAGTGGAGCACCAGCTCACAGCCACTTTGCTGCGTTAACTGCCAGGCAGTAGTGCTCGCTTGCAAGCTGGCCTTGATTCTGTGGGGACCTTTACTGTTTAAACCACAATTTACAAACTATATTGTTGTTTTGTGTAAGGGGAACAGAGCACAGAACTGCAGGTCAGGGGTCTGGTTCCAGCAATGCTATTTTCTACAAGAACACTTGACCTCTGAGGTTTAGTTTCTCCTCTGTGAAGCAGGAAAGAAGCCATTATACCTCCCTAAGGACATTTCAAGACATTAATGGGTAGAGCATCCTTTAAGTACTCTATTTAAAGTTCTAGTAAAAGCAGAAATAAGTCATTAAACATTTCTTCTCCTTCTGAATAAAATACTCCATCTTGATCTGCCATGGTACAACTCCTGTCAGCTCTAGTGGGAATGTGTTATGGCACCTCAGTAAAAGCCATAAAGGGAGACTGAGGCCGTTGATTAAAAAAAAAATAATATGAAAAAAACAACACAAAAATGTCCAGCCAGTGCTGCCACCAGAAGTAGCAATCACAGAGTTTACTCCTTCTTCCTCAACCACTCAGCACTCCCACCACTTTTTTTTAAAAAAAAAAACCAAAAAACCACAACACAGTACAGCTTTTTGAACTGGGCAATAATCTAACTGAAGTCCTTTTGGATTTTAGCTGCCCCACCAAAAAAGTAGCAGAAAGAAAAGAGAACCCCCCCCCAAACCAGCCCTTTCCTCCATCCAGAAAGCAAGCCCTCATAACTACACCTATTTTCATTTACGGAGACTTCAACCAAATTTTAAACTGATTAGGATGCTGGGAAGAGGGTTAAATTACTTCTGAACTATTACCCTAAACCTTTTGGGCCAGGGCCTATTCAGACCTTGTAGATGTAACTTTTTTTTATCCTGTGAGCACGAAGCATACGGCTGCAACACTGACCGTCACTTGTGCTTGGCTTTCAGATCTGTACGTGTATGCCGTCTTCGTGTGTTCGATAGGAATCGTCAGCGTCCTCCTCTTTACACTTGTCATTCTCTGTCAGTCACTCCTGAACAAGAGGAGATCCACAGGTGAGTGAAGCGTCATTCCTGCTGACTGCAAGGCCCTTACCAAAAAGGGACCGGGGCGGGGGGGGAAGGAGAATGCAGAAAATGCAGGGAAGATAAATATCTACTTGCCTTGATTTTATTAAAACAAACAAAAAAATACTGGTAGAAAAGATCATTTCTGCCAGCAAAACTAGAACAAAAGCAGTTTGCTGCCTTTGAATAGCATTTTCACTTTAAATTTGCTTTGGACTTTTCAAAATTTTTCAGCTTTGCTTAAACATAAATGGAAGGTTTTTGGAACTTCTTTCAAAGAACAAGCGCTGTATCGTTAAGTTGCATTCTGACCAGATCTAGCTAACGATTTGCGTGAGTGACACTTCTGCAGACAAGTTCAGAGGGGTTTCGAAACGGTCACCTTCTGTTTTGTTTTCTTCTCCCTTCCTGACTAGCTGTCAACATTCTTGGGAAATAGGGGTTGTTATCAGCGCTCTCCTCCGTAGCGTTCTTTAAAACTAAAGCAACATTTTGTCATTCAGATGTGCCTTTTCATAACAATCATTCAAGATCAAGGATTACCATTCCATTCTTACCCTCAGAGAGGGCTTCTCAGAGAGGCTAAACCTGCACGAGAACAGCCCTACTGTAATCAAAAGTGCTATTTCAGATCTGTGGAGTAGCTCTACTGTCATTTCAGTTTGAGTGGTTTATTTGGAGACCTCACACAAGCTGTGAGGATGAGATACTAGCATGCTTATCAGCCACCACATTAGAGGGAGCGTAAGGACCATCTCTGAACAGAAGCTTTCAAAAAGAGTTTGGTTAGTGATTTGTCCTGTTAATGACAGGAGAGAGTTGTGACTTTGCTGCCTCTTCAGCACTACGCACATACCAAGAAGGAATGAGTGACTCAGATACATGAGGGAGAAGACATGTAAGCCAAAAATAGATGTATACAGAAGTCCTTGCCTGACCACAAATACATTTCAGGCTGTGGCTCCATCTTCCCGGTAGCGTGCTCAGTAGAGCAACTCTGATTCTAAGTGAGCCCAACAGCTCTGCTTGCCAAGAGGAAGGAGGAAGTTCAGTGTTATTCTTCCTACCCTGTTAAGTGATGACAAAGGTTTTGTGCCAAGGGGGTACCCACAGTAAAGTACGTTGGTCATGGTGAGTCACCCTGAAGCCACAAGCACTAGACACACTCATGTATCCTGGTTTTTCTTGAGCGGACACTGGGCTAGATTTTGCTTCTGGTTTTGGTGATTTATGCTGGTGTAAGCATAGAAACAGCTTGGAGAAAAGGTCTCTGGACATTGAACCGACAACAGTTAAATAAAGAAGTAATACAGAATATAGAATAAGCACATACAACAGAGAAAAAGTAATTTCTTCTGAGCTGCTAAAACCTTTCTTCACTACCTTCATATCTGAATAATTGCAGGGCTTCACCAAATTTTTGTTTCCATTTTGAACATTATCCAGTAAACACTGGCAGCATTGAACTTATGGATCCAATGGAAATATAACAGAATAAAGCTTAGCAGACAGGCACTCAGTATACAAGGATAAGATTTTCAGGCAAGTCTGTCAGCTAGGACCACCTGATCAGTGTTTTCCAGACCCACATTAATTGGCTCATCATCTAGTCAAGCATCAGGGAATTAAGATTTCCCTGATGGAACAGTGGAAGAAACATCAGTGATGGACAGAGCCTCCACCAGCCCCATGTTGCTTTTTCTGCCCACAACCTCTGGGCCACAGCAGCAGGCTCAGCCGTGAACCCCTGCCCCAGGGAGCAGCACTCAGCACATGAGAATAGGGCACAAAAAGCCCCCTCCTCCCTCAACACTCCTCTGCCGCCTCTAGAGGCACCTTCCAGGGGTTAGGGTCTGACCACAAGATACCCACCCTGTCAGCCAACAGCAGTGCTCTCTCATTCAGACTGTTAGAATAAGGCATTGCTCCTCAAAAAACATTATCTTACCTCCTCTCCATCCTCAGCACTCTGTACCTCCATCCTGGGCTAGACCAGGCAGATGCCAGTACTCATGTGAAAAGAGCCTGCTCTGAAATCATGATGTCCATCCTTCCCTGAGGAAAGAAGACAGGCAGAGTGAAGCAGTCCTCCCTCTGCATCACCCCAAGCCTCCAGGAAGGCTCCAAGCACAGCCTTCTTCCACCTTCAGTGAGGCAGTTGCCACACCATCTTCCCCAGAGGTCCTTCTAGAGAAGCCTGGCTCTGCTCTGCCCCTTGAGACCAGGCCAGGGGCCCAGGACAATCAAAACTATTTCCTGACCTCACCTTGCTGGGCAAATTTCCATCAGGGCTTCTCCCAGAGCCTCTCCAGTCACCCCATCACACAGACACCAACAGCTCCCACCACTGCAGCTTCCTCCCCCAGCTCCTCGGCCCTAATACCACAAGGAGAATCACCTGCCTTGCCACGCCCCACCACGCCCCACCACGCCCCGCCACGCCCCGCCACGCCCCACCAGAACCCAGCCCAACTCGACCCCACCCAGGGAGCAGAGGCAGACACCCGAGTAAGTGCGAGGAGAAGAGGGAGGGAGAACTCTGCCCAGCCCTGTACAGGAGCAGCCCAGCCTGGGACAAAGAGCAGCTCATACCTGAACTAAAAGTTGCGATTTGCAGTAGATGAAGCTAGAATTGATCCCTCTGGAGTGTCTGTCTATGAAACCTGCGCAGATCCTGGCTCACCTCAGGCCTCTGATGTTAGAAGGGTAATACCAAACCCAGTTCCTCACCAGAGGAGCTCTCGGTTTGATGGGATGGGCACTGCAGCTGGGGCTGGCGCAGAGTGCAGGGCAGCTGTGAGATGCTGTGGGAAGCAGTAATGGTTGCAGCTGGCAACCCCTCTGTGGTTTTGGTAGAAACCTATGCCCGTTTGTTATGGGAGCGGTTGCTCTTCCCAATCCCTGGTTCAAAGGGCAAAGCAAACTAATACATACCTAGAGATGCATAAAAGCATGTCAACGGTGTGCAAGAGCATCCCCTTACTGCCGAAGGGTCAGGCCTACTGTTCTGTACATCTGAAAAAGGCCGGACAGATAGATGGAAACGCTACCTTGGCTGACTTAGACATGGCCCCTGTGTTAGCCCCGGTTCCTAGTGCTCTCAGGTCCCCTTTCCTTAGGACTAAAATGCACCCTGATAGGAGCTGTGTAGGTTCCTTAGAATGGGAGAATTTAGATAAGACCAAACATGAAAACTTTCCTGTCGAGAGGGGCATAATCATGTAAGTGCACTGTTGTCTGGCTTTCACGGCCTTTTGAAGAACAGAGGATGTGAAGGGAGTGGGGTGTCTGTGTTGTATTCAACTTCACATCATGGCCCAGGGATGCACCCTTCTTTCCTTCCGAGAGATAAGTTGGCAGTAGGTCAGCCAGAAGACCCAGAGCCTCTCCTCCTGCCTGCATGTCTCCGCACTCAGCACGTGGCACAGCTTGGGCAGGGCACAGAAGCCACTAAGCCACAAAAGAGCATCTTAATAACCCTGGGTCCCAAAAGGCTGCTGGGGGGCAGCTGGGGGGCCCTCGCTCATGACTACTGTTTCAAACGAATATGAAGCAGAAGGGTTTATACAGCTCACACACACACAGCTGTCAGAGACAGGATAGTGGCTGGACTGGACCTCTGATCCCATCCCAGGAGGCAATCCCTGCATGCCTGAGGCCACAGACTAGCTCACATTAGGAACAGCAGTGGCTCCTGTGGGTGCATGGTTTATTTCAGGCTTCTGGAAATAAATAGAGGCACCACAAGGGAAATAAAAGTCTTCAAAGTAAAATTACTGGCCTGCTGTGCTTTTCCTTAGCAAGCTGTCTTTGGCTGGGCCGACCACTGGAATGTGTGCTGCCCAGCGCTTCCACAGCAGATTTTTGGTGTTCTTTGATACATTCCCCTCTCCCAGGCCTAGCTGTGTCTTTGAGTCAGACTACCTTTTAACACAGAATATAATGTATGGCGATGGTTAGCAGCTGTGCCAGTGTAGCAACCTGTTCCCCCCACGGTCTCAGCAGTGCAGGTCTATCTGCAGCGCCCATTTGTAACTCATAAACTGTGTTGGTGTGAAGCCACATTTGCTTTCTTTTTTTTTTTTTTTAACAGTGAAGCATTACCTGGTGAAATGCCCCCAGAACAGGTAGGAGATTACAATTCTCTTTACTATAACCCAAGGCACCGGTTCTGGTTGTGTTTTGCTATGTATGTTAAAGAAGATGAGTAAAGTTTTCCAAAAATGCCTACAGGAGGATAAAGGGTCCTGGGTCCATGACTCATACACGTTCCTGCAGGCCAACATCTGCTGTGCATGATAAGGGAGATGTGCTTGGGCTATCGAGCTGTAGGTCCTGCAGGTGCTTCAGTGACAAGCCTCTCCTTGAGGCTCTGAATTGCTTTCTGGAGAATCCTGCTTTCATCCTGTGTAGCTTCCTAGGGTTTCCTGACACCTCACCAGATGGCAAAGACTTAAACCACCCCTGTACATAAAACAAACCACAATGTTACCCAGTGATTCCTGCACCCAGGAACAGGGAGTGGGGCTCAAAAAGCAGATTTTCTAGGCCTGCAGCCTATTCCCAGCTGAAGATGCCAAGAGATGGGAAAAATTCTACTTCTGCTGCTGTCATTAACCGCTGTCCCTTTAAATACCACCTGCTGCCGAAAGTTTTTGATTGTGTGGTGCGATAAGACGGATTTCCATCGTATGATCTTCTTTAGATATAAACTGTGCTGGAACTGCAGTAAAGAAAAGAAGACAGGAGTATTTTACAAACAAAAAAGATTAAAGAGGGATGCCTCAGAACAACACAGAAGAACAGCTGTTTCCGTTTTCAGCGACACAAAATGTGTTTTTACTTGTAGTTTAAATCCGGTACCACTTGGTATCAGAGATACTATTTCTCATAGTGTCTTTGAGATACGATGATATCTCAGTAGATAGATACTATGAGGTTCAATGCCAAGTACAGCATATCCGAGACCCTAGATCCAAAACCAGGGTAATTTTTAGTGCATTCCCATGGGATTACCGCTGTGTTCAATCTAACCAGCGCTTGGATGTAACTGAAGTCACAACAAAGCAACAGAGTTCAGGAAAGGCCAGCGCAAACTGAAACTTGCGTGTTATTCATGGAAAGATCTTTGTTCTGTGACCCTGACCGGCCATTGCACCACACCAAAAATTGACAGAGACAGCTCAGCAGTTTTCATTTTTCCCTGGATGTTTTCTCTTTCCCCTTCTTTATTAGCTGCTGGGACAAAGTTGGAATTACAAAAACACACACAAAAAAAGAAGGGGGAGGTGGAGGAAATCAAAGTAGCTTGGTAGAGAGCACACGAAGGGGAGAAAAATGAGACTCAACTGAAAAGATGACTGACAAAATGGAGCATGGCAGTCAGATAAAAAGACTTGTAATATGGAATCTGCCTCTCTGGGAATAAATGATGTGGTAGTGTTACTCCTGCAAACACTAAACTTAGGAGGCTGAATAGCAGGGGGGAAACAAGCCAACAGGATTTCTTCACTGTAAAACAGAGCCTCTGGAAGGGAAAGAAATACACGGTTCTATATGAGGAAAAATAAGGTTTCATGTAGTTCAGTGTGCCGAGCTACGCTAATGAAAGCCCTGATCCCACAGATGCATGTCTGAAGTGCATTGACTTCGGGGCTTTAAAGATAAATACCCGTGAAAGAGTCAGCAGTATCATCGTTTTTGTTACGTTTTGCACTTAGTACCATTTATTTTCCACTCCTCTGCTCAAAACACAAACCAATTCCTTTGAACTCACTTCTTCTCACCTGCGCATTCCTTGTCTTGGAACTTAATTCAACACATTTAGACGCAAAACCCAGTGTCTAAATATCCATTAGGCCAAACTGATGAGCTAATTTGCGCGAGATTCCTGCCAGTCAAAATGAATACGCTGTGCAAAACTCAGTCTTGATTAGACAGGCTCAGCTCCAACTCCCTTAGTGATATTTCAAACTCAGAGCAGAATCCAGTTTCAAAATTACATTAATAGTCCAGTGTCTAAGAAATGTCGGTACTCCCACTGCAGTAATACCTAAGCATCTTAAAATATTTCACGTCTTGACATCATAATGGTGTTTTTACTTAATTGGAATCTGAAGCACAAAGGGCTAAGTGATTTGCCCCGGGTCTCACAAAATGGCCTTGGTAGAAAAGAAAATGAAATCCAGATTTCCTGACTAGAACAAAGCAAATGTTTGGGTTTTGATTTGCTACTTGACCAATAACAAATTAAGGAAAAAAATTAGTTAACCAAAACCCATTTCTTTCCCACATTTTAAAAATATATACCTAAATAAAAAGTACAGTTATTTTGGCTTTTCTAAACCACCTAATTCTGTTTTCTGGGGTTTTCTTTTCTTTAAATATCCTCCTTCTTATTATCTTCCTTGTTATTAGCTCGTTTTGTCAGTTTTCAGATCCAGAAACCCCCAGGAGGTGTAGCTTTGAAAACAGGAAATTTTTTTTCTGTCGTTTATTTATTTATTTTGGCTTGACCCCTCCGGTCCTTCAGTGACTGCTCTTCTGGAGGCAGATAATTTGAGGTGAAAAAAGCGTTCCTCTCAGAAAGCTCCCCGTCCCATGCCTTGGTTCCACAGTGAAGCTTGTGTCACCCCGCTGCAGGCAAGAGGGAATAGCTGGCCTGTACAACCACAGAAAAAGTCCCACACCCTTGGCTCGAGTAAGGATAGTAAAGCCCCGAATGGCAGTAGTTTGCCTGCTCTTGGCAAGGGGTGTTCCAGAAACACCAGCCATGACCTCCAGGGAAACCGCCGTCCTGGTGCCATGATTGTTAGACACCTTCCACGGGAGCTTTTCCCTCAAACTCCTGTCTTTTCCTTGTTCTCTAAAAAATCATTAGCGCCTTCAAGAAATGGGCAGTGTGACACTGTTGAAATAGAAGCCAGGAGGCCGGAGGAGGAGCTGGAGATAAAAACCCCAACTTTCCCTGTAGCCGTAGAACAAGACAAGCTTACAAAGAGGCAGTGTTTCAGAGCCAAGGAGTCTTTTCTGAGCTTCCTTGTTTGGTTTGAGGAGCCCAGTTCTAAGACAGCAAGTACAGTTATTGTATCTCCCAGAATTAGTTAACCCTGTACGGCCCTGGCATTTAAAAGAAAACCATAAGCTACAAAAACATTTCTCTGTAGCTTCACTTCTTCAGTGGCAAATCGGGAATAATAACTAATGCAATGAATTGACACTAAGCCTTTTCATATATTGTGCTTAAAGTAGCTGGAGCAGAATCAAAGTATCTTTAAGCTACACATCTGCTTCAATGACCTTGGATTATCAAAACAAAAAAATACATTAAACAGTCATTCTCGCCCCCTTTTTGGTATTATTTGCAGTTTGCTCTGTTTGAGCAATGGAGCTAGGCAGGACAGCTTCATTTCCCGCTGGTTTTAAACAACTTCATGTTTTGATTTTAATATAGAAACAAATGGTTGTTGTGGGCAGTGTGTGCAGGCAGGCTTGGAAATTATTTTAATACAACCCTCAGTTTACATAACTGACGTGATTTATTTATAAATCATGAAAACATTTTATCTTTTAAACACTTTTAAAAAAGTTTGGCAGCAAACCTATGTTTTGGGCTGAGTACACGGAAGAGAACTCAGGAAAATCAGCAAACCAGAGGCTTGTTGTAATCTATGCAAGTGTAAATCCAGAGTGATTTTTACCAATGGTAGTGACATTCATTTGGATTTACAGCTGTGTAAAATGATAATGTCTGTTATTTTGTTATTCTTGTGTGGGCAATAGCAGAGACATCTTAACTTTCATTAAGGCTTTGGCCCAGTTTGGGTATTTTATTCTATTAATATAAAGAGAATGTTTCATTATGCAAAAGAACCTGGAGAGGAACAGCAACTTGGGACAAATGATTTAAAATTCAGTGAATTCAGTGCTGTCAGCGTTGTGCCTATGGAGGCCCTGGCTGGATCCCATCGCGTGGTGTAACTCACCAGCACAGAGCAGAAAGGTCCCCACAACCATACTGCGTTAATCTTTCCCAGGGCGAGCCCATGGTCAGATGCATCTGAGCAACAGCTGCTTACCAAGTCACCTCCACCACCGCATCAGCATAGCTAACTGCCACACACTCTCCTCCCACCCCAGCTGTAAGTTAAGATTTCTTTCATTACCAGTTAAGCCCATACAATTTTATCTCGCGTTAGTTGCAAGCTGGGAGCACCTGCACAGCTCCCGCAGCTGAGCCGACACTCGCTGACAGTTGCTGCCAGTGCATATCCAAGCCTTAAATATTCAAAGCAGGAAACCTCAGACTTTGGGAGATGCTAAGGGTAAAAAACCCAGACTTAGAGGATTTTAAACAGTAACAGTTCAAACGCAGAAACTTTCTTGGACAGGACTCTGTTTACAATATAGCTTGTACTTTTCCCTTATACCTACTAGTGCTTTTTCAGCACAGATGTACTTGGAGAAGGCCTGAGTTCAGAGACCGGGGCACAGGTTCTCCATTTTAGGTGCCCTGAGTGCACCAGCCTCTTCTACAAAGCTAGCTTTTCCAGATGTCTGAGGGCTTGCTGCACGCTCTCCTGGCCTGCTGGCCCCTCAGCCGTAGCCCAGAAACCACACCGAAGATTTTGCTTTGCCGTGTGCTTTCTGTGTGAGCTTATGCGAGTCACCTAACCCGTCTGTGCCTCTGGCCCTCATCCTTGGTGCAGCAGTGGGGTCAGGCATGTTTTTTTAAGGAATAGGTGCTATGCAACAAGTCTTGTTTAAACCTGACCCTTTGCATTTTCTGTGCCAGGACGGATCGGACTCCTGAGTTTCTCAGCCAGGCTGTATGGTTGAAAAAAACACAAGACCCAGAGCATTTCCAACTCCTGAAAGAGGTTTTTCAGTATATCGCCAGGTCAAAATCCAAGGTGTTGGTCAGGGACTCTTACACATGGAAGGTGACATGTTTGCATGAGCTCACTGGGACAAACTCTTTCCCTCCATTGCCTTTTCACTTTTCCCTCACCTATGGGTCTCTGCTTTGCAGCTCCGGGGAGACAGTTACCAGTGTGACAAGCACGTCCCCTCTACAGCCCAAGAAGGTAAAGAAAAAGAAAGAGAGAGTGGAGCAGCCACCAGCCATCCCAGCAAAAGGTATGAAAACAGAGCTGCAGAGGTATTTCCCATCCCGAGCACAGCCACGGAGGGCCAGCAGGACGTGGGAGGTCAGGACTCCTGCACTCCGCCACGGCGCGTGCATGTGGGGTGACCTGGGCTCGCTCCCGTAGCGGGGGGAGGAATGGCCTGTGCCTGCTGCTGGGACCAGGCTCTCACCTCCCTACAGCTTTAGCTACTGAGAAGCTAGTCACTGAGTCCAGGCGAGAATTCTCAGCTCCCACTAATCAGAGAAGAGGGAGGAAACTATCAATATTCACCCTGCTCAGAGAGAAAATTGAAGTTAGGCAAGACGAAATTTCATGTTGGGGATAGATTGAGAGAGCTGACACATTGCACTCTTAAAATTGCAAGTGCACTCGAGAAGTCAAGCAAGCCGAGCAGATAAACAACCTCCTGGGGAGCCTCACTTTCAAAGAGGATTTGCAATTGCCCCCAGGGTGAACCCCACAAACTCCTGGGCATACTCTCTGAACGCTGCTGCCGGCGCTGGGCCACTGAGCGAGAGGAGGGAAAGGACCCAAAGTTTTACTGTGCATTGGATCACAAGTGACCAGGTGTCAAGAGGTGTAGTTGCTCTGGCTTCTGCACACAAACAGCATGTTTTGCATATCAGATTCTTTAACCTTAAGAATGTTTCTAATTCATAGGCCCTATGTTTCATTGTAAGATACGTTACCTGAAATACAGTTAAACTCTGGTATAAGTACGTGCATTTGTTCCTAATCCATTACTAATCTGTAATTTATAAATTGCTAATGCATATACTAAAATGACAGTGAATGATGGTAAAATGAAATGATCCCTTAATATTTATTCCCATAGCTCCGATAGCCAATAATTTTCCTAAGCCCAAGCTCTTGAAACCTCAAAGAAAATTGATCCTGGTAAGTAATTTTCTGTGACATTATTTTCTCCATGTTCTTCTCTCTCAATACAATTGCTGTAATGTTGACAGAACTCTAGGTGCAGGAACTATAAATTGGCTTAAAAATCATACAGTTCCTTTTTTCCTAAGTAATACTTTTTCAAGCGATGAATTGTCTTGGCTCTTTTAATTTTGATCATTGAGTTACACTGGATTCTGTTTTCCAGCTTTCTAGCAGTCATCGTGTCTACAAATTTAGCTTGTTCTTAAATGAAACCTGTTATTGATTCTCACATGCTTCTGGCAGCTGGTGCTTTTGAAAGAATACCAGTTACTGACAGAATCACAGCCGCATTGGTCACGCTGCTTTTGAGACTTTTCAAGTCAGAAACAGGGGACCTGTTTCTTTCCTACAGTGATGTGAATCAGGAATAACTGAAGTTGCAGGAATGAGATGTACGTATATAGCTCATATTAAGGAAAAGAAAAACTCATATGGAAGTTTCTGTTGGATAGGAGTTTCTGTATGAAAAAAACCCTGCAGATATTTGCCAAACAAATCAGATGGAGAGTGTTTCTTTGCTTTAGTAACAAAGCAATACCTGGACAAGACGTCCAAGGTAACAGAGACAGAGTTTTTTACCAACTATTTTCAGCTCTCTCTGTAAAGAGGCTGGTCTGCTAGGCTCCCTGTATAGTCAATAGAAAGAGAGATGAGTTAGACTAGGAGCCTAATGCTCCTACTAATTCAGACTAGATGCTCTGAATTGCCTTCTGGGGATCCTTTCTCCCTTCTCTGGCAATAGAGAGAGCCCAGAGTGACTAACTCCCTAACTTAGGTGAAGGTGCGTTCCTAAAGTTAGGCCATGTGAATAACCTGAACGCCTCTGTGACGGCTTCACTTTTAGATGGGGTTAGAATTGGGAACCTTCCCACCAGCTGTCAGTAAATAACCTCTGCCCTTTTAAGCATGGTCAGGGTACAAGCCGGGGTACCTGGGCATAATGCCAGGTGACTTCAGAACATCTCCGCTAAAATCTTAGGCAATACTTCTGCTTGGATATGGAGCGCACCTCTCCTCTGCTGGTCCTGCAGGGATTGCACCTTGGCCAGGCTCTGCTCATACGGGCCAGGTTTCTGCAGAGGAAAAGGTAGAGTTTTAAATGTCTGTGAAAAAAAACCTTATATCCATGTAAGTAATTGTGTCAGGCCAAAGCTGTGCTGAGAGGACAAAGACAGGGCCCTTGGCATCAGGGGATGCCAGCCACCCGTGGCCGTGCACACCGCATTAGTTGCTGCTGTGCCCAGGCACGCGGCTCCGCCAGATATCAGACAGGCTTCAGCCCTCTGAGGAAAAGCTCTCATCAGTTAAAGCACTCAGACTCTTCCTGCAGGTCAATAAAGCACATCAACACATGCCAAACTTGAGGTAAATCTGTTTCCAGATGCTTTTTCTTTCTGGAATAAATCCAAGGATGTGGGCCACAAATAGCTGTTAGCTCTTCCCTTCCTGCTACGCGACCCCAGTCAAGGTTCAAACTATTTGGAGGTGAGCAGGAATAAAGCCTTTTCGAACAATGAAATCAGCTTTGTTTATCCTAGAGTGACTGAGGATCCGCACACCGCATGCAGCCAGCAGACCCGGCGTTAACGCCTTGCTGTTGGACTCGAGTCCAGCTCTGCTTTTTTCCCTTTCATATTTCACCTCAAAGCGCACCTGGAGACACATTGCAGCCGGCAGAAAACACACAAGCTATGGATGTGAGTTAGTTTTAAGTCAAAAAGTAATCCAGCAAATAGTATCCAAAGGATTTTCAAGACCCAAACTCACCTAGTGATACTTTAAGGGGCAAAGTAAACTAAACCCAGGTTAGCCTATAAGAAACTACTCAGAAGCTGAGCAGGACACACCCCAGAGCTGTTTCCCATTTCTGTTCCTCTTGCCTCCCTTTACAACACAGTTAGTTAAACTCTATGTTTTAGTATTTTCAGAAAAAAAAAAAAAGAAAAAAAAGATCAATTTTTTCTGCTTTTAAATGATTTTTCAGTGAGGAACCTAAAGTAACTGAAGTAAAAGAAGTTTCAACAAAGAAACAAAATGGTAATAATTAGAGAAAAAGACATAACAAATTCATCTAAATGAAACATTTTATTGATTTTCAGCATACTTGCCTCCCCATTTTTTTAAATTCTCAAAAATTTCTCAGATTTTAGATTTTCAGTCTGCTTTGGCACAAAACATGTTCCATCGTCATCCTGCCAAATCTCTGCAGGATAAAAGAATTTTTTCTTTCCAACTGTAATTGTTGCACAGCCGAAGTCAGCAGTAGGTCTTTTTTCAGTGATGGCACATAGTTACTAGGTGATCATCACTGCAAAGACAGACTCAGACTGCGGAGTCTCTGGACTTCTGCAGCTTCCCTTTGCAACCCAAGTAAGGTACCACACCGGGCACCAGGAGAATGTTCTAGAAAACCTAAGCAAACAAGCTAGATTATAAGGGAACATTACAAAATAATTCCAGTGTTTTGGGAAATTTTTTGTAATAACCTAAATACCAGCAAAATTATTTCCAGAGGACATATGCTTCTGGTTTCTTGAAAGATGTTTATAATAAGCTAGAGAATTTCTTTTGTTGTTAAAGTGCTAGAGTGGGTTGCACTATAATTTTACAAGAATACAATAACCTGGATAAAATATGGACATAATCTCAATGAAAATTAAAAAAAAAAAAAGAGAAAGCCTAGTATCATGTTCAATTGCACAGCCTTGAGTAAAGCCTTTTAAAAACTCTGCTTAAATCATATTGCTTTTGCTTTAGCCAGAATAACAATTCTATGCTCCCCTTGTTGCAAAAAATATTGCCCATCAGTGTCATTCTCTATTAGCATCAATGAGAAATGTGTACAGATCAAAGGAAATAGAGATGCTGAAATGCAAAAAGGGATGTTTTTTATAGCACGCAAGAAGCACAGAGAGTCATTAGGAAGAAGAAAATTCTAGGGGCCCACAAATTCTGCTCTCTAAGGGCTGTTCTGCTACAGCCTTAAGTACTTAGCCCTTTGAGTTGGTAGGGATAAATCTTAAACTTCCTCAACCAAATTTTCGGTTAAGCCTTTCATTGCCTTCTGGAGATTAGTTGTCACAGCCCAAGAGTGTCAGTTATAGAACATAATCTAAATGAAAAGGTTTCAGTGTCTTTTCATGAAGGTTTGCACCACCAAGCTCAGGAGCTCCTGTGTGATTCATTGGAGCCAACAGAAAGATGTGAGACTTCAGGTTAGACCAAATCCTGCAATCTTTACTTAGGCAAAATTTTTGTTGACTTCATCATTTTCACACTAAATTTTAAGGGGAGGAATACCTGCATGGATAAGACAGGCTATAGGGAATCTTCCTGATTCTGCTGCTGACTTACATGGCCTTTTCTAAGTCATATAATCATCCCACTTTGAAATCAGGTAAATATATCCTGTATTATAAATTATTCCGTTGGGCTTAGTTCTTCAATCTCATTGTAACATGTAAAGCACACAGCACATGAGAGTTGGCTTCTGCTGTTCCTACACTGACTAACCTCTTGAATAACCTCTTTACTGGAGTGTATCTGGCCTCTTTTGTTCCCCACCAGAGAATACACACTGGTCCTGTGTGACTTCTGAAGCAGAGCTGCTTTCAGTGACCACAGCTGAGCTATTTAAGAGAAGCATCCTCCCACCTTCAGCTCACACAGCGCAGACAGCGTTGTTTATCTCAGCATGGATTGGATCACTGGTGGCCCGGCGCCACATGGTTGCTGAGATTTTCTTTTGATGATGGTGATATAAAAGCTACTTGAGAAACAGGAAGGGTGTATGGTTATCTAAGACTGAGGGAAATTTCCGGCAGTCATTTTGTTAACTTTGAGTGAAAATGTAATCCTCTGCACTCATTCTGCCTGCCTGCCTGCCTTTTTCAGGCACCACTTACATATTCTACGCTGAGATTTGCAAAGCCAGCTCAGAGGTCTGGATTCCCAGGTTTTTACAGAAGTAACAGAAGTGGGAAGCTCAGGTTTCTTTCCGCAGATTTGAAAATCCCATCCTTATTTGTCATTATGGGTTAAGTGCTGCCAGCGTGCTGAGTGCCAGCCGGTGCAGGTCAGGACAGCCGCTGCGCTGAAAGCGCTTACTCTAATGAGTAACGTGTCTGAAAGTCTGGAATTTGCAAGTATTCATTCAAAGGACAGCTTCCCTGCTCCTGCCATGTACACGAAGCAGAAGGGTGTTGTTTTGAGCAGGAACTTGTCATAGGTTTGTCACCTGTGGAACTGAGAAGGCTGTGACTTGGTCCCGTCGCCTGCAGGTACACAGCAAAATCAAGCTTTCCGCATTACACGTTTAGCTCAGTGTTTACATCAGTGTATACTCCTGAATCGAATAATGAAGGCAGGTGCTCCTAAAGGTGCCCAGAAGCTTAACTTTCCTTCACCTGAAAAATCCCTTTGACTTTCCGGTTTCAGGAGCGCATTCCCCATCGTACAGCAAACGAACCAGGTCCACTGTATGGCAGAACCAGTGACACTGGAGTCTCTTTGGGAAGGGGGTCTAGATTTGTGAGTGAATTATCCGCAGTCTGATCACCGTGTCAGAGCTGTGAAATGTAAAGAGCTGCTTTTGTTTGGTTTTTGATTGCTGGGGACTTTGTGCCTTCTAAGCCGCGCTCCAGCCTGCTGCCCTGCAGCTTCAGCCTCGCAGCAAGCTGGGAGCAAATTTACACATTGCAAGATTGTTCTCGATGGGCAGAGTTGATTTTTTTTCCCCATCTTATTTTTCATCTTGCAATTAAGCACTACATCATTCAAACCAGTCTTGCACGAACAGTAGGATTCCTCATTATGCTTAACCTGTAGGTACCACTGTCCCTTTCCTTGAGAAGGAAAAAGGTGAAACGCATCCGTTCAGTAATTTGTGGATTCTGGATCTGGGAACAATCAGGTCTTCTTTTCTCCTGGATGATTTTAAATTAAAACCAATGCCATCCTCTGTTAGAAGAATTGTTTCCTCCACAATACGTAACAATGGGTGATGATTTCAGTTCTCAATTTCTTAAGGCATTACTGATCTCCACAGATTTCAAATAACATTGTACGTGTGATATACAAAGAACTGGTGAGCCTTTTCCTTGACTCCCTGTGATTCTTGAATATTTCCATCCAGTCCACACAATTTCTCTCTGTGAGATGAATAATCCTTTTATTTTTTTTTCAGTCTCTCCTTAGGATGTGAGATATCCATAGGACCCTGAATATCATTTATACGTTGAGGTGGACACTCAGAACACAACATATTCCAAACTGCTGAGTTATATGCGTGCTTTCCCATTCAGATCACAGGTTGCTATCTTTGCCCCAAAAAGGACCAGTTTGTAAAAATACATAAAATCTCTTTCTAGAATTGTGCTAAGATTTGTGTATTTACAAAATCCCATAGCAGATAATTTTTTTTTTTTTGTGATAACACAGTTGGAGTAATAAAAGCGTCCCCAGAAAACTGAAAACCCTTAATTACTTCCTTGGGCCTTCTTGAAGGATAAGAAGTCAGCCTGATTTCCAGCAAAGTTGGTTTAGAATCCCAGCATATCTCTGCAATTGTAAAAGGAATAAAATATTGGCAAAGGCTTCCCCAAAAGCTGTTAAAACAGGATGGACAAACCTCTGCCAGGTATATTTAACTCTGTTAATGAAGAAAGTTGGATGGGCTCACCCCTTAGAGCCACAACCTGCCCTACATTTGTGGGATTTTGTTTCTTTAAAATAAAGTCATTCAATGGGACTTAATAAATCATCTTTGTCCCTGACTTTGTTATCATAACTTCTGTGGGATTCAATAACAAAATTAGATGCAATGCTGAAAGAGGCCTCACAAATTGTTGTAGATACCATTTCCAGGGAGTCTGGGAAGTATTTTTTACTCTAGAGAGCAAAAAATAGGCGTCTTAGTGGAAAGAACCTGTTTGTTTAAACTGATAGTGGCACTAAAAGTTATATTTCCTACTCCCAGCATTTTCCAATGTCAATATTTCTCAGCTTTGGCACTGAGAAGACAATGGCTCCCTTGATATTTCAGCGCTCTTACTGGCCAACAGTTGCATTTCTAGGGGATAACTCATCTTGCAGATCCAGCTTCAGTTTTTCATGAAGGTCTGCAGAAGTAATTTTTGAAGCTCCTCTCTTCCAGGGGAATCTCTGGCTTTCTGCCTGCAATCAAGGCACTGACATTGGTAAACAGCCCCAGCTCTGAAGAGAAAAAAATTAAATAAAATCCCTTTCTGACTCCTGAGTTAAGCTACTGCCTTGATGAGGGAGCCGTCCCACCGAAGCTCAAAGGGTATGAGCACGAAGTGTTTGGCCCTGAGGAGCACCACTGATTTCAGCACAAGAAAGACCGCACATTCTAGAGAGTGGTTTTCCAGTGTATGTTAAAAAAACAGGACTGTCAAAGGCTAATCCTTTTCTCTCCGAAGCTGCAGTGAGTTTCCTCAATACTAACTTTGCAAAATCCTGCCCAACCCCACTGCCAGCATGTGCTGTCTCCCCCTCCCCGGTGGCCCAGGCAAGGGAGTTGCAGCCTGTCCATCACACGTGCTGAATTCAGAACACTCTTGCCGTCACCTCCGTAGCTGGCGCCCCAGCGATGGCCAAGCTGGCAGCCATACACCATCCCCTTCCACAGCTTCCCAAAAAAACCCCAACCAGATGCTTAGGAAAAGGAGATGTGCAGAGGAAAAGATGGGCTAAGCCCCTTCGCCTTCACTTGCACACGGCATGCGGTTTCCTCCCATCTCGGCATTCACGCGGAGAGAAGCAGCAATCTGTCCCTGTGGCCAAAGCCCATCCAGTTGGCCTGGAGAGCCCCGTCTAGACGCTTTCTGACTGAGTGTGCTCAGGCGGTGACACAGGATGCTCCCGAGCTGTGCCATCTGGACAGTATCCGCATTTTTCCTGTGGAGCTCTTTAGAGTGTGAATACAAAACAGGATGTTTCTCAAATATGAAAGGGAAAAGGACAAAGATCTGAGTCTGCCCTCTGCAAGAGAAAGGGAGAGAAAAAATGGTAGTTCAGCATGCGCTTGCTAAGAAAGAGCTACTTCACGGCACTCGGGCAGGGCTGCTTGCTTTGTGCTGCGGAGTAACCTGGAGAGACGCGCAGTTCCCAGAAACTGGCTCAAACAAACCTCACCACCACCTCTTGACGCTGTACCTCTCCCATCTGCATTTCCTACAGCATCCCCCTGGCACCGCAGGGCGCACCCTCCCGCACAGCGTGGCCAGTCCATAGGTGGCAATTTGCCATGTACGGGCAATCAGACCAGCAAACCTATGCATAACCGGCAAGGTTTTATCCTTGCTGACCTAATCCGTTCACCCACGAGCACTGGGCGTGCCGGTGCGGGCGGGGTTTCATCTGCAAGGGCTGCTGCAGGAAACCTGAGTTACTAAAAATATTACGAAGCTCTGACTGGAACCTGGGACACATGCTTGTTAAATCCAGAAAGCTGAGAGGTGAAACTTCTGTTTGGTCTATAAACATGATTTGCGTGCCCTGGTCCCATGCGAAAGTCATTCTGCGTCATATCCCAAACAAAAACTCCATCACATGTGATCATACAGACAAGGCAAATGTCTGCAGCAAAAGTTACTAAAATTTAAGATTGAAGCGAACTGGGAAGTGAGCCCTTTTCTGCTTATTTTTGATAGTAAACTAGAATTAGGGGATTATTAATTTTTTTTAAATAAGAAATTCACATTCATTTTGTCTTCATGATAACTGGTGTGGTCATGGAACAGTGAGATTGCAGCAATCCACAAGTGCAAGTTGGCATCAGTTGTTTCTCCAGACAAATTTATGAGGTTATTATTTGCTTGCTTTCTTCATACCTAATTACAAATTTAGATAAAAGTAGTCTCATTTAAAACTTCAAGAGCTTTCAGCCTGACAGTGCTCACAGTAAACATCCTTGAGGCTGCCAAGAAACAAACCAGCTAAGCCTAGGAAGAGCAAAGCTGACATCCCTGGTAACGACGACATAAAAATCAGAGGAATTTTCATTAAAAAGCCCAGCCATTCTAGGTGATTTCTAATGCATCTACATACAGGACAAACCCAATAGAAGCAAAACTATATATATACACACATACTTTAGTTTCTTTTAAATATTCACGATAGACTTTGGAGATTGTTTATTAAGAAAAATGTTCCTGTAAGTGAACTCTTTCAAATAGTTGCCCCTGGGAACCCCTGTGACTGGAATAAACTAAATTTAAACTGGAAGAAGTCTGGAAAAGGAATAATTTTGCATTTGCCAGAAGATACACTGGAAAGCGATGACTCTTCCCAGTTTACATTTCTGCAAAATGTGTGATCCCAAGATGAGAAAACAGACATACAAGATAAAGGCTAGATCTAGAAACGGCACATTGGAATGGAATTCTATTTGAAGAAATCATCTCAAAGTTATTTTAGAACAATGGTGTAATTTTTCGGGAAAGGCTGTTGTAGCCACAGAAATCCCATCGACCTCCGAAGCGAAGAGCCAGGATGGAAAGAGAGAGGTGAATGGCCAGTCCTTCACTGTCGCCTCCTCTTCTGCCCTAGTATCAGTCCCACCTATAACATCAGTTATTAAAGTCACGCCATTGCTCCAAAGAGGAGGTGGTGGCAGGACTCCAGCTTTACACTGCCAAAATGCTATCCCATCCAAATGAGAGATGAAACTGTAGAATTAGTTTTTTTTTCCCTGCCTGTTCAGAAAAAAAAAAAATTGGTTTTGGACAAACAAACCAGCAAAATCAAATTAAACATGTGGTTGATAAATGAAGTAGAGAAGAGCGTACGGAATAAAGCCCTGGCTACCATAGGTACGTTAAAGTAGGGTTGGCTTCCGTGCACTGTTATTACGCATCCTTTGCTGAAAAACTGTATACCCTTCACAATTTTGAACCTCCTGTGTGTTTCCTCATATTTTCAATCAAATTATTACATACTAGAAATATGCATAAGGGAAATTATTCTACACATTTTATGGTGTGCTGTTGCTTGTAGCAGTAATTGAAGTACCTTTTCCACTTATGAAAGTACTAATTTTATTTGGTTTTATTGCTTTTCTAGATGCAATTATTTATTTAGTGTGTTTTGGTTTTATTAAATTATGTTTACTATAGGAACATCATAAAAATGTATGAAAGCTACACATCAGCCACTACTGCCCAATGACCTGTTTTGGGGAATCTAGTGTTATTTTTCATATCCAAACATAATAGAATAAAGTAAGAATAAAAAGATAATCTACACTGGAAAACAATGCAATTTTGAGATAATGTAATAAAACACCTGGACAATATGATTTCATAAATCTTAGTTCTAAAATTTACATGAGCTGGGCGTTGGGGTGGCTATTTTAGGACACACGGCATTTTCTAAATGGAAACGTAACATGAAATACAATTAAACAGCAAAGGGGGAAGCATGTACAGATTTAGCTTGCCCCGAGCAACTGATTTCTACAGAACAATGAAAATATTTCTACTTCAAAAGATGCACTGGGTCAGCCTGAGGGAATGTAGAGTTTTACGTTGGCAGTGACCAACAGCTCGTTTGTAAAGTTTCATCAGGTTCATTTTTAGGCGGCTTTTCGCGTGCAGCGTATCATTCTGCGTTGAGGGTCTGAGGTGACACGCACTGAAGTTGGCAGCAAAACTCCCAATACCTTCAAACAGAGACCAGACGTGCTATCATACACCGATAATAAACATTTGCTGGTGTTATTGTGATGTCCAGCCTCAACTTATCTCCTGTATTTAGCCTCTGTGCTACCTGCTGGGCAGATGGGCAAATATCGTTTTGAAATCTCAAAAGGAGTCTTTAACGTATCATAAAAGGCAAGAACAACTTAAATGCCTAGAAAACTGAGGCTGATGCTCTCCGGCTAGAAAAAAGCAGGGAATATAAAAATTAAGTATCAGAGTGGTTGACCAAGAGTTTTCTCTTAACTTTTTAAGCCAAAGCCAGTATAGGACAGATGTCTTTATAAACATCGCGGTTCAGTCCAGTCGCGATACACGAACAGAGAAAATAAATGCGTGATTCTATTTCTGTTACATACGAGATCAGGCTGGGATCCACAGGAAGTTCTTTTACATAATTACACCGGAGAATTCAATGAAAGTGGGACATTTTCTGTGTAGTCAACAGTGGAGCATTTGATAGTGAATGAAGACTGGAAGCTGAGATCAATATAGGACTACCCAGGCAAGAGGGGGAGGGAGGGGAGACCGTGTGAATAATCAAATGCAGAGATTACAGTCCTGCAGACACTTCGCCCTGCAGACGGCCTTTACTCACTTGCAGAGACCAACTGACTTCAGTGACACCTCTTGCAGCAGCAGCTGCACGAAGCATTTCAGCATCAGACCTGCAGAGAAGAAATAAGATTAAATTAATGCTGGAAAAGTGGAAACTGATCCACCCATAGGGAAACAATCTGAAATGCAGAGTGTGAGCAACTGTCAAGCCAAAATGAGAGGGTTGCAGAGCAATGCAGAAGACAGGAAGCAGGGGAGCACGGGGACTGATTTCAGAGGATATTAGATGTTTATCTTTTTAGCCAGAAGACAATTTAATAATTATTCAAACACATTTCAAGGAAACAGGAATCATTTATGTTAAATCAGAAAAAAATAAATAGCAGTAAATGAAACATAAAGGAAACTCTTGGCGTTAGAAAATATTGCCAATTTCTTCATTATAACATTTAAGTTCTGTACAGAAATTCTTGGTTTATGAACTCTGAGCCAGTTTTCAGTTTACAACTGGCAAAGCCTTCCTTGGTCTCAGAGATACCACCTTTTCTACAATATAGGCTTGTGACTGCAAAAATTTGCATGGCTGAAATGTTTTTTTTTTTTAGTTTTGTCCTTTTTAGGCTTAAACTTGAGGACATCAGTTATGTTCAGGTAGAACACAGTACCCAAGAAGCTAAAAGAACAAATTCTCCAGCTCTTCACTCGCAAAGGGCCTTAGCACTTCACCCATTTCAGCGAGCACAGACTTTAATCTTCCAGAGATGAGCTGAAATCAGTTTCAGGTACCAGGGCCCCACTTACAATTCCACAGCAACTCTTTTGGTTGTTGCTATATTTTCAGACATGAATTTGATATCACAGAACCACAGAGTGGTAGGGGTTGGCAGGGACCCCTGGAGCTCACCCCGTCCCACCCCTGCTTGAGCAGGCACCCCCAGAGCAGGGGCACAGGGCCGCGTCCAGGCGGGGGGTGAATGTCTCCAGGGAAGGGACCCCACAGCCTCTCTGGGCAGCCTGTGCCCCTGCTCTGGCACCCGCACAGGGAAGGGGTTTGTCCTCATGTTCAGGGGGAACTTCCTGTGTTTTCTGTTTTCTTGATAATATATCTCTTAGCTAAGTTTCGTAGTTTTAAGTCTAAAGCTCAACCAGCGTAATACATCGGCCAGCTTTGGTGGTATGGCCTTTGCTCTGAACTCTGAAGTCATCTACAGCATGGCAAAAGTGATGAAAACCCTTTGGAATGACAGTAACCCAATTCTGTCAATTTTTGCTGCCTTCTGCATATTTTTAACATGTTTTTTGATTCTCTTAAGAACTGTGAGTGGCTGTGATTAGGGATGTAACTGGTCCAAGGTTAACAGCTGGGAAACAAATCTGGTATATATCTTTCAAATTGTGAAATCTGCAATAACTACAATTAAATCGGGGAATTTAGGATTAAAGAAAGTGAACATTTTGCTAATGCACATCTTTCAAATTTGCAGTATTTGAATTGTCAAACCAATATGTTCCGTGTTTGGGAAACAAGGAGAAATTGGAAATGAACCTGAAAATCCTACTTTTTCCTCTTTCTTATCTTTAAGATTATGTTTATTTCATCTTCTGTGAACTAACTAGTACAGACTAAACTGATTAACAGCACAGAAAAATCATCATGGGTGAGAAAAGAAATATAGCCCACTCTGTAGAATACTTAGGGTGTCTTACATTCAGTATTAACTACGTTATAACTGTTATTTGTTGGTTCTGTTTCCTAGCCGAAAATCGCAGAGGAGAATTTAACATATGCTGAACTTGAACTTATGAAGCCAATTCAGGAAGCCAAAGGCATTCCCAGTACGACAGTCTATGCACAGATACTCTTTGAGGAGAACAAGCTGTAATAGCTCATGCCTGTATAAATGTCCTTTGTCTGTGTTCTATTTAATTCTTACTGTGCTGTTTATTTATAAAAATCATACAAATGTCCATATTTTTTTATTTCCATTCATGCACTTCTATTTTTCTATGAGACTTTTAAACAAAACGTGGTTGAAAGTAATCATAGAAAAAAGCAGCTGGTCTACGCGTGACATCCCAGAGACGCCCTTGGTAGTGTTTGGCCCCCCCAGTTTTAAATGGACTGACGTTCCACCTGGGGCATTTTCAATACTAAACGTTATTCCTTCTTTGATGCTAATGCGATGAGTCCAGCTGCAAACACCAACACCTTAGCAAGCTTGAGAAGGACTAGTGGCAGGATCCGTGCACACCAGCGGCTGCTGAAGACACAGACCACTGACCAGAAGATTTGTTATTTTAATGCTTTTTTTCCCCCGTCAGAAGAATGTTAACTCAGTAAAGCTGAGACTTTTTTCTACAGAAAAAAAAAAAAAGCTGAAATTACTTTTTCTGCTTTTTTCCGCCTCCAGAAATAGTTATGAAAAGGTTTGGTTTCTATATTTTCAAATACCCTTTCTAAGTGACATTGCTTTTAGACAATTGTGTTACTTCTAGTAAAGCTCTGAAGTGCTAGAAATCAAACATTTCAAAATAAATCAAAGGAAGCATTTGTAGTTAAACCCCGATTATTTGAGGAAGAGTATTTATAGCTTGGGAACATTTTCCAGAATTTGATCTTTTTTTAATTCTGATTGGGAATAAGAAAAACTTGATCGTGAGTAAAAGACTATGCCAGATCCAGGACGCTGCTTTTGGCCTTGGTCTAGATTTGTGCTCCCAAACCTGCAAAAGGTTCCTCCTGTGACCTGCATTACCGGGCTGCTGAGCTAGAGGAGGAATCACAGAGCTTCTCCTTGAGTACGGAGCAGAGTCTGTTAATGCCCTGCTCGCAAAGTTTCGAGTTATTTCTTTGGAAATGCCAGAGCTCAGGAGAGAGGGGAATGAGCCTAACGTGAGAGCACAAAATACTCTTCCTTTTTCTTCACCTCTCAGTAACTGAGAAGGGATTCTTCGTTCTGCTTTGATACACATTCATGGAAAATGGGCTATTCTGTGGCATCCTGGGCATTTCAGTCATGAAGGATAGCTGGAGTCATGTTTTCCAGCTCCTAAATCTCCAGTGCCCAAATTCCACCAAAGCTCAGGGAGATCTGGGTGCCCAACATCTTTCAGCCCTCGGGAAGCTTTAGCCCTTGAGTAACCACAGAGTTAACGGAGACGTAAAAGCGTGGGCTCCTTAGCTCACCATCAGGCCACGGAGATCTGATACTTGGCATGCGCCAGGTCCTCTCCAGGTCTGGAAGGGAACCTCTTGTCAGGCCACTCATTCAGCAGTATTTAGTGTGGATTTTGAGTAGCACTTGCAGGCCTTAGGTTTTGAAATCCTAACCGAGGTGAGCCGTGTTGCTTTCTCCTTCGCATGTCAGGCCGTTTTAGTGATCGAGCAACTTCTCACGAGGGCTCAGAGCACAGCTGGGAACCACTGCAGGAACACTCGTGCCCTTATTCCTGTTACCCATGGGAGGGCAGGAGAGGAGAGCAGGGGTGACAGGGCAGGGATAGGGGCACATGGCAAAGGGAGAGAGCACATCACTGCCTTTGGGAGGGTTTCACCAGAAGGAGTCCGTATAAACTGCTTTTTAACTTTTTTGAACGGGTGTAGAGATTAGGCAGCATACGTGATCTGCTACTGTGTAGCCAGGATGTGTAAATGTAAAATCCCGGCACCTGCTTCCATGTTAGATAAAAATCTTTGCATAAAAAAAGAATTTAAGAAAAGCTTGTCAGGCTGGCCATTATGTACAGTACTAATCCCAGCTCTAGTCCCTCATTGAAACAGTTATTACCAAACTAAGGCCAGCTTTTATCAACAGGTTTGCTAGTAATTATTTGCATTTTTAATGTTTGCATTTATAAGCTGTCAAGAAAATGTTTGTTTCACCTTTTCAATATGCCAGGAGTTTAATCACCGACACAAATGGCGTGGTCTCTTTCCTTGTTCTCTGGTCAGGTGAAGAACTTTCAATGACAACAGCAATCAACTCATTGACCAAAATGAAATTGGTGCTAAAGAGTGATCAAATATTGGAAAATATTGATCAATTTTGGAACAGACAGACTTTGACTATTCAGAGAGGACGTCTCTTATGTAGACAGCTGTAAGGAAGGCCTTAGAAAAGTGTAGAATTTATTAGTGATTCCTTTGGAATTAAAAAATAAAACCCTAACACATTAATGATTTGACCACTTAGTTGTGAAAACTTTCTGAAGTTTGGTACATAAACATTCCTTGTGCGTTCAACTGGCCGTTGTCCCCGTTGTTCAGAAAAATCCGCTACTGTATGTTTATCCCTAGTATTTTAGTGAATGCCATTCTTTGTGTATCAATACTCTATATATTCTTGTTTATGTTTGATATCTAATTCCCCAAAATAATAGTTCATTGAGCTAAATAAATTACTTTTTTTGGTGAGATAAGTTCTCTCCGTCTGTGTAGGATTTATTGCTTGCTAGAGAATGATTCAAGGATATGTGTTTATCTCGTACTCAGCATTTAGACAACCCCAATAGCTGGGAATTGAATTTTTCTTTCTGCAGAAAATTTCATGATTTTAAGACGTTTTCCATTTGTGACCAGCTTCAGATGGCAGCAGAATCCTGAAAGGCAACAGAGCAGCTGAGTGAAAGGAGACCAGGACACCCATCTTCCTGAGCAGACATTTCCTATGCCTTTTCTTACGCAGTGTCCACCCAGATTTAATGACAGGTCATAGCATTGGAGAAAGAAAAACATCATCCTTTACCTTGCAATTAATTTTGCACCTTTAAGTATCAAAGCAACTCGTTTCAAAGACTACAGAGAAGAAAATTTCATTGAATATAATGTGCTTTAGTGGGAAAAACGCAGAATAAGTTGGATTTAGCTCCTTCTAATAGGAACCACAAGGCCGAATTAATCTCTGGCCTAACTCCCTCTGGCTTCAGCAGAACAGCAACAGAGCTGAATGTGGTCCACTGTTCTTTTATGACAGGAGCTCCCATGAAGACTCTTAATACCTTATTAAGCAGCAGTTGGAGTCTGCTGAGTCATACTATTTTGGTTACTCCTTCTGTTGTCATTGGTAAAACATGGCCTAGTGCTGAAATTTTAATAAATACAGCTCTATTAGCTTCACACCAATTTAGTATCAGACTGTTAAATGTTAATGTACTGCACCCTATAGCTTTAAATAGAATTAGAGATGTTTACAGCTTTGGTTAAATGCACCTTGTTCCTCCACATTAAATTTTATTACTAGAATCCTCCATCAGCAAATAGGAGTAAATCATATTAGTGTCGCGGGCTGTGTGGGGGTTGATTCTGCAGCCCAAGGAAAAGGTGTTTTATTACTCTTTATTACAACTTTCTAATTGGTAGGTGTGGTCAGAATGTAATTATCTCTGTAATTACAAGCAAATTATTTGTTTTAGAATAACTGTAACGTAATTGTGGGGTTCTCTTCATTAAGAGGTTCAATAAACCTGTGTCCTTAGCCAGGGTTTGGGCAGGTTCTGCTGGCATAGCAGGACTCATACCGGATGAGGTCTCATTTGATGTTCGATTTGCAGGTCAAATGTTATATTTTGGGGGCATCTCCAAAACACCTCTGGTGAGTGACATCAGAGTGCAAAGATCCTTTTTGGCTTCAGTCTAACCTGCCAGGGTGAAACACAAAATTCCTAAATTTCACTATATAACCATTGCTTTTCTGAGTTTCCTGCGCTAATCTGAATTATACTCATTTGGTGTGGTTTGTTCCACCACCTGGCTTGCGTCCATCTTGGTTGGGAGGCAGGGTAGATCAAAAGACTGCATGTAAATAGAAGACTCCATGTTTGTGTTACTCCTTTCACAATAAAAAAGAGAAAATGCAGATGGAACAGATTTTGAGATTGTCATCTAGTCTACCAGTTGATCTCAAGGTTGGACCAACTCGGCCTGATTTAACCTGGTAGAGGTTGGTCTTGGCTCTTCTTAGAAACTTACAGTGATAATGTTCCGTACTCTCCTTACCATCCATTTCCACAGCCCTAATCGTTCAAAATGTTTCCTAGCATATAGGCTGTATCTTCTTGCCTTCTCCCCGGAAGACATATAGAACATCTCCCTTTCCTCTTAGCAGCCTTCTCAATATTTGAAGACTATTGAAGGGAAGGTTGACAAGGGAATTAACAACCTCAATTCTGTCAGGCTTTCCTCTCGTAAAGAACAAATGATTCCCAATACTGCTTCTCTGGAAAAGATTAACAAATTATTCCAGAGAAAACAGCCCTAGAAGTTCAGGGAATGTTTAGGTTGGGTTCTGAGCTGGCTTCCCAGATCCTATTCTGAGCACAGCCCGCAGAGGAAAATGCCTGCTGAAGTGCATGCACAAAACATACCATAGCTCCAACATGTGGGTCTCAAACAACCTCTCCCCCTGGCGCCCCAGCTCTTTCAGCAAACTTCACAGCAGTTTCACATTCCAGCATGTCCGCTCCGAGGCTAACTGCTGAAGCAACGTGCTCTACTGACTACTAGCAATTGGTAGGGCAAGAATCCTACCTGTCTTGGCACCATATTGTGTTAAGCCTCTCTTGTTCCTCGCCAGCATTACCGGGATGTTTGCAATCCCCACAAGAGGCTTTTCAGTCTTTGACCACCCCAGTCAGAAATGTTCTGGCAGCCCTTTTCAAGCCTCCAGCTGAGACCTGCTCAGGTTTACATTTTAGTGCGTAACACAGCTAGTCACTGCAATTGCACTTCTCCCTGCTGTGCAGGACCTGGGACTCTCCTGCGTCTCACACCAGGGAAGCAGAAGGTCGTGCACAGAGTCCCCAGGCAAGCTCACTTGGGTTCTGGTCCTGGCTAGGGAAAAACTTTGGGGACTTCTTACCTCCCTGCACGCCTGTTCCCTGTGCCCCTCTTGAACATAAGCTGTTGAGTCACGCTCAGATCTTCCCTCTTGGATTTAATTTGAGTTGTTAAACCATGTTAAAATCCTGTCTATCTTGTCTGCAGCAATATTTTACCATAGGGAAGCAAATGAGAACACAGTGGTTCATTAGGGCTCTGAACTTAGAGCTGCACAACACCATCACCTTTGCGGGTTTTTGCCTTCCTTTTCTGGGCTGGCATTGTCTTGGGCACAGCTGACAGCAGCTACTATGCAGCTACCCACAGCCTCACAACTTTGAGAAATTAGCTGTTGATCCTTTTGGATTATTCTCAGGAAAGAGGATGCCCTCAAGAGCTTATCTGCCTGCTAACGGTTCTGTCCTTTCACAGGGTGGGGAGCACAGCACAGAATGAGGACAACACGTAAAATACACAGGGCAAAAAAACCACACGGGGATGGGCAATAGTTATCACTTTCAAACATGGTAACTGGACATGTGTCCTCCCCTTACCGCAAAAGCAAACAAGGAGTCACAAGGTACTGCTCAGTGGTGGTACACCACTTCCTCCACCTCCGATTCTGCCTGTTGTGCATAGGAAGTAGAAGGAAAACTGCTCAGCACTGTCTGTGGAGGGATTTCTCAGGCACCCAGTTAGGAAGCTTTATAAATCTCATTCCCTTTCAGTAGTCCTGTGGGAGACAAGTAAGTGGAGAATCCTGGTCTAAGTACTCAGATCAGAGAGGATCAACAAGATTGACAGCCAGCCATTATTATTCTATATAGCACCTCTACGCCTTCAATGTTCATGCCTTGCAATGGCACTCTGCTCTCACGGGAATACATGCCCTTCAGATCCCTCAGGCAAACATAGCTACGGCCACTCCTACCCCTACTTCCTCCTTGCTTGCTCTCAAAGAGCAACCAGAGGATAGAAGAGCTCTGTCCTGCCAGGGAACTAACTCAAAAGCCAAAATTAGTAAATCACTGTGCACATGATGACGGCAAATGGCAAAGGCCATTCCTATGTATCACTATAAAAAATAACATTAATTGGGATGCTTTGCAATTTCCTGTACAACCCATAATTAGGTTAGATAAGAAACTAGCAGTGTCTAAGTGCTATAAATGTCTAAATTAAGTTATTTTGAAAGTGCTCGGCACTTTGACATTTGAGAGTTCAGAGTAATTGGAGTATTGAAATAAAATTGCTTCTGTTATTTAAAAGGTCATTATCTTTGGGTAGATATATGAGGACTATTTTCCACTCTACTGAGCCGTTCTATTTGGTTCAATTAGACCTGCTTGAGTAGATTTCTAGTGGGCCTCCTCCCACTTATCACAGTCCCAGCACTGCCACGGGGAAGGGCCTGTAAATATACAGCCCAAATACAGAGTATATATTCAGCTCATAATCGGGATCTCAAGAGCCAAGAGCTGCCCAGAGCTTCAAACAGACACCCACCACGAACACCACAGACTGCTACACCCAGCAAGGTGGCAGCTGAGCCCTTGCACAACCAAAGTCAACAAATGCCAGGTTACAGGCAGAAGCCAGCCTGCCAGCAGACATAGGCTTTGGAGTAAATCAGGATTTCACCTTCCCAACCAAATTACCTCATAGCCCGGCAGCAACTCTGGTAATTTCAATAACACTACTGGAACCCCTTGTTTACAACATGCATGGTCCCACTGCCACAATAAAGATATGCCTTTTGCTTGCTTACCAGATCTGGTGCTCTGCAACTGTGACGGTCGAAGATGGGAACTTTAAATGACTACACCTTTGCTGCGTTTTATTTTGGTTAGTCCAGCAGTGTCAGTAAATTAAGGGGATCTAAAGAGATTGACATTGGCAGAGGAGATCTAACTTGTTACCACCTCTCCACCTGAGACCGCCACAACCAGGAGACTGTGGGGAATGGACGCAGCACAGGAGTGGTCGAAGGTCACGCTCACTGTTCATTCCAGTGCCTTAATCCCTGTGCTCCCCCCATGGGAGCTGAGCATCCCACCAAAACTGGAGTAGCTATGGCAGCATGACTCTCTGTTTTCCCTCCTGGCCAGGGAACAGATGTATGAGGGAGAAGCAAAGTCCTTAGAGCCTCCTGCCCAAACTGAACAAGGAAACAATTTCTGACTGGAAACAGGGAAAGTTCCCATGCTGCTGTTGCAGTCACCTGCACAGAGGTAGCTTCTCCCCCATCAGTAAGAGCTCACAATGATCTTGCAACTGCAGAGACTCACCTGGCATCCTCAGCTCCAGCTACCCAGCCAACACGCTCAGCGTTGCTCCTTCAGGGACTGCCCTGCCCCACCAACCCTCCACATGCATAAGGCTGCAACATCTGAGCGTGAAACACATCACGTCGTCACTGAACACAGGTGCAGCTTGTCCCCATCGCAAGGCCTACATTTGCTCAGTACTCATCACAGCAAGCGTTACTCGCGGTCACCCGATGTACTGTTGAAGGCGGCCTGGTTCTGGACACCAGGTTTCTGTAAGACATTTAACTCCGGTGCAGGGAATGAGGGGGTTCCCTTTTAAAAACTTCACGTGTCAATTTTGCAGGAGCCTCCTGACGGTTGGGAAGAGCTCCGATGACAACCTGTCTGTAAGGCAAAAAGCCCAGGGAAGGTTGGCATTCCTCCACCAGCCCTGTTCCCTCTCACACCTCCCCATCAGCCTGGCTGACTTCAATGACAGTAATTGCTATGCACACATCTGAAGGGTGACACCGGTAACGCAACCACTAGTCCGATCCCTAAGTGATGAGTGTGACCATAAGCAAACAAATCATTCCAGCTACCTGCCTCAGAGGTGCTTAGTACCAAGCAGGAGGAGACAAGAGAGCTGGGATCAGGACCAGAAATTTTCGGGGCTTTTTTATCTTTCAATTTCTTTGGGATGTCCCTTCTGAAAGATAAGAGAGAAGCATGACAGGCTGCATTTTCATGCAGAAGGGAGCATATTCCTGGCGAATTGTTCTAGCTCGCATGGCTCTCAGGTAGCTTCCCTTGTGACAGTCGTGAGCGATCCTGAATGAGATGATGATCTTACCATTACCCTCTTGTAACAAGCTTTGAGATACCTGTTTGAAAAGGGCTTGGGAACAGTAGCATGTGGTGACAATTGCAGAGCAGCTTTCCTGTGGGAGTTACAGATTGGTTTGCATGGATTTCTCGAAAAAGGTTTGAGCAAATTCTTTCTTATGAGGAAGCAAAAGCCCTGCAGTGCACAGGCAGCTCTGCAAATATTGCTTCACTAGCGTTTATTAGCCAACAGAAATCAGACAGTATTTAATGCTCACTGTAACATTTACAAGACTTCTATTGCTGAAAAAGGAAGCAAGATGGTCTGTGTAATAACCAAATAACTGTGATTAAGGCATTTTAGGGTTTATGGTCCACAATTAGATTAAACTGATTTTTAAAGTCACATAAAGGTTCTGCTGTTCCACATTTCTCTTCTTGGTTTCCCTACAGGGCAGAGTTAAGAGTATGTCTTATTTCTGCATTTCTTATCCTAATGGGATTGGATTTGTTTTAAGGGTAATTCTCACCCTGAGCTACTTACCCCTTGCAAAAGTTGGTTCTGAGATAATTACAACGCTGGTGATGTTCTCACTGTGCCACTTACAGTAACAATGGAGTTATGCTGAAAATATTTGCTGTGGAATTGCTCTGCTTGCCTAATTTTTTCAAGCACATTCCAAAACTGCTACGCCTACATCCCATGCAGCTGTTAGAGAACCAGTATCACATCAGGATCCCCACTCAGCAGGCACCACTGCTGCCCCTGAGCTAACACCAAGCCTTGCGTATGCGCCAGTGAAAGCTACCTCCACTCCTAGAGCTGACAGAATTTCATGGGCATTCATCGTTTACCAAATACACAGGAAACCAACACAAATACAAACGTAGGTGCTTATAAGAGGGTTGGTTTCAGCTAATTGTTCAACCATGTATTACAAATCACTAGCAAAAACTTCATGTCACAGAGCCTTGCCTGCAGAAAAATGACCAGGTAACACTCTGCCACCGACACACACACTGGCTGTATTAGACCTAGGAAATTTTATGACTGCAACATGATTATATTTGTAATCTTGACTCTGCAAGCCAGGAGTGGTGTTTTGGGTACTTACAGTACGCATTTCTTTCCGTGATGTATCGCTCTGGGGAAAAATTCTCCAGAGCTAGAGAAAAACCAAAACTTTCTCAACCAAGCACTGGTGTACAGCAAATCACTCTTAATCAGAATTTTCACCAGGAGGAAATTGCAGCCCATTTCTATGTATTTGCCTTTTATACTATCCCAAATTAAAACTGCCTGAATGACTCGGGAAGACATTCATTCTTTACCTGCTGACTTCCATTCATACATGCACGCTCTGGATTTGTTCTCCGTGATCCAAAACAACAGCTGATGCACCTTGTCCTTCTCCTGAGGATGTGAGACAACTGATGTTAGGCACAAAGAGATAAGCCCGTTGAATCCGTGCATGGCTAGCCTACAGCTGGCTGCCTCTTGTACCAAAGTCAGGTTGAACAGGAACCATTAGTGCTGCTGCCCAGGCTGCGAAGTACGTGCCAGCGCCCGGTCTAGGAATGGGAGTAGCTGCTATTGGCAAAGACAGGCTGCGTGAAAAGGCTAAAGGAGGAGACACAATTAGCAAGCTATCAGGGGGCTTACTGGGTAGATGAAAACACAGGTAGTAAGCGTCTTTCATGGCTCTTGATCATCCTGATCCTGGTTCGGTAAAGCTGTATGCACAGTTGACCAGAGTCCAAGTCTTGCTGTCTGTGTATCCAAATCACAGCTTATTTTTAAGGAATGCGCAGAGGGGGAAAGAAAAGGAGTGTACTCTAATTTTGTTGAATTCTATGACAATTGACCTTTCCCCGGTCCTCAGGAAAAGGAAAGTCAGGCATGGCCCACCTTTGCTCCAACAGGGTTACTTTGATTGCAAAAACATTGGTGCGTTTTGGCCTGTTTTCAGAGTATATTTCACTGAGCACAGAAAGGCTAGTGTTTGAGTGAGCAAGTCACACGCTTGGAGGGTAGAAAGGATAACCAGCCAGGTCATCTGTGTAGACATAATGTAGCCTTCCTTGTATGTCTGCACCATGAGCTAGCCTCTAATGACTGCATTTTCCACAGGCAATTACCTCACACTCACTGTGGAGGTTAGACTGAGCTGCAGGGTGGGTTGCGGGGGGAACATGTCTCAGCACTCTTAAGGAAGGAAGCTGTCTGCCATGGGAAGTCTTGCTCGTTCAGCACCATAATTCAAAAGAAGAGTCACGAACAAAGCAGTGCCCTACAGGAAGAAGAAAGTTGATGGTGGTGTTAGAGGAAGACCGGTAAAGACCTGTCTTCTACTCCAGATTCTTCCTAATGATGTCGGCAAGTCTCTAGCACCAAGATTTTGGCATATAGCAGTTCCTCACGCTCCTCAGTCTCTGGCTGTCCAGTGCAGCATACACAGGGCTTCCCTCCTGCAGTGCTAGCCCGTCCCAGGACAGCCGAAGTCAGGGAATTCTCCTGGCTCTGCCTGTTCAGGGGTAGTACAAACACAAAGGCCTTCATGGCCACAGTGTCCTCCTTCTTCATCCTGGCTCCTGCCCTGACCCAGTCTGTGGTGTTCAGGAAGCTGCTCTGCATAAGCGGCTACTCAGCCGTTCTGTGCGTAAGAGAAGGTACTCAGTTTCTTTACCAGGTCAAGGAGGGGCAGGGGAGAGGGAGAGTTATCAGTTTAGCACCTTCAAATTTGCATAAAATGTTAAGGAGTTTGATTTTTCACACTTTCTCCATCTCCACTAGGGACACAAATGGCACTTAAATTTGTTACACTATGGCCTCAGCCTTCTTATACCACATATACCCACTTCCACTATGCAGGGTGATTCTGAAGGTAAAGCCTGAAGTGCCTCATGTACTGATATTCCAGAGAACAAGGCTAGGAAAGAAGGAAGTGAAGGAGGAGAATGAAAGAATATGTTGATTAGCTGTGTCAGATCTTCATCCTCACCCATTCCATGTGTTTCACCCACCTAGCTCGTTATGGAAAAAAAACAAGTCAGAGATTAGGAAACTAAAAATTGCACCATAACACGTGTTCACAGGGGGTTGGGCCCCGCTGTCAACCTGGGAATTCCTACCTTCACTTTGCCAACAAAAGAGCTTTTCAGAAGGCATGCCTACATTTTCATGCAGATTCAGGGATGGAGGAAGAGTAGGAACAGAGATATTAACATACTTGTATGTTAAGAAGAACAAAGGTGCTGCAATAAACTCACTTAAGGTCTGTTTGAAGCCTCAGTATTTTCTGATCTCATGGTATTAAAATTAGAATATGTTAATTTTCTTAAGCTACATTGCTCTTTGGCGTAATCAAGGCAGTTTTGGCATAATCAAGGCAGTTTTATTTGCTAGCTATTTTTTTTTGTGAAATACAATGTATTATGCCAAATTCAGTATCTAAAATAACATTTAAAATACAAAAGTTTTCCCGTGACAAATACTGCAAAATCGCACTGTCTATGTGCACGTCTGTCAGTGTGTCTCTCACAACTTTGGAGTCCAGTCTCTAATTTCAATCAGAGTTGACTGCAGGGTCAGTCCAACCACTCCTTTGAGATTCAGTCCCACACCATAGGCTTCTGGTTTCTCTGACTCTCTCGTGCTTTGAAGGTTAATCTCTCCATCCAAAAGGCTGAAAAAACAAAAGTTCTTGGCTATTTCTTCCTACCCATCTACAGACCAGCAGCAGACTCTTCCCCAGTCATCACCAACTAGGAGCTTGGAGGAATTTCTTGAGAAGGAAAGAAAAAGAAGAGAAAAATGTTTAAGAACAAGATCCAAATAGGAGGCTGTCTCCTGTATGTCTATCGGTTAGGAGGATGCAACATTCAGGGGAGCAGGTTATCGTTAATGTTAAATTTGAAGAACAATGAATTAGAGAAGACAAAGATTCATACTTCAAAGACCGAACTTTGAATCAGATCCAAACTTTTCTGGAGTTCAGTGGGTTATTTGTGGACAATCTAGCCAGATCAGCAGCTCTTACCCTCCACTGATCTTGAGAATCCATGAATGTTAATTAAATCTGCTGGCTAGATTCAGGATTCAGACATGTTAGCACATATTGTCATGGGTTCAGCCACTGAAATCTCTGCTGCATGCAGTGCCAAACTTTCCTACTTTCAATACATATAAGCATCACCCTCGAAGTGCTCTAAATCTGAGCGTGCAGAATATAGGAATCGCTTTAGCAGCTATCAAAATGCCAAACCTTTTGGAGAGAAACACAGCAACTCTTTTACAGTACATTGTAACATCCTGGGGTAGGAGATAATGACAGATATTACAGCCAGATGAAACAGCAGGAGGGGGATTGAATAAACTAACGTACTGCTGGCTGTGCAAACTAAGTCTAGTTTTAACAACAAAGTTGTCGTTCGGCCAAAAACTTCCTGCTTATATTTTAAGGAGAAAGCATCTCCAGTAACTCCTAGGATAGTGTTTCTTCTGTGGTGCAGAGACAGTGTAGCAGCTACTGATCTCTACAACTATTCTGGTCAAAAGCTTCTATTTCTTCTGGGTTGTTTCCTGTCTGTCCACTGACGATCCCAACATCCTTCGCTTAATAGAGTTAGCCAGGCCAGCTCCCAGAGCAACTGCATTTGGCTAAGACAGAGTGATGTGACTGAGATTTAAAAAAAGCAACCCCAAACAGCAACAAAGAACTCAACAACAAAACCCAAACCACAAAAAAAAACCCAAAACCCAGCAGTGATACAAAGTTCAGAATAAGATAAAACAACCTGCTGATTTGGGGCTGAGCAGTGGAGACCCCGAGGCTGGCGCCGTGCCCTCTGCCGGACACCAGCCGAGATGCAAAGGGAGGGACAGTACCTGGATACAGCCAGCGCTGTCACTGCTGGGCTGCTCTTACTTGGTTTTCCAGTCAAGGCAAGGCTGGGATTCAGTTCCCGACAGAGAACAAGATGTTTTCCACACTTGTTACCTGTTGTGTGGTTTAAAAATAAATATTTAGGAAGTGTCTGGGGGCAGCATGGATGGGATTGTTATTATTTACGGTCAGCAAGTTGTTACGTTGAGAACAAATATATTTAATCTCAGCCTGTGCTGTTGCAAAATAGGCCCATCCCAATTTAATTTGTGGCTATGATAGTTACATGTGCTGACGTGCGGCTGTATCAATTGTGTGCTAAATTGGATTTGTGTATTATTGCTTTCTAAATTGCATGCCTAGTTCAGCAAAATTGTTCATCAGTTTTCACTGGCTCTATGCTTAATAAGATGCCCCACAATACCTTGCTGCCAGGATATAATACAGCCCATAATTGCCTAGTAAAAAGAAATTACATAAAGCCCTGGTATTATCAACTTATCTAAATCTGCTCATAACAGAACCAATAATTAAATGCTGAGAACATTTCACATATACACACATACATACACACACGCCTAACAACGTAACTCAATCATAGTTACTTTGGTCTTTTCAATGACTGTGTTTTGTATTAATTTTATTTTCTTTAATGCAGAGAATGAGACCTGGGAATATTTGGCCATTTAAAATAATTCTAAAGTAACCTGGATGGTTTAAGGGAGCTGCTTTGATTACACCTCTCAACTCTTTAATGAGGAATGCTGGTGCTCTGTGCGTCTGTGAACATGTGCCCTTACGTTCTTGTGTGAACAGGTGTGTGCTCTATGCATCACCAGATGCCTGCTCAATGCTTGTTGACTCTGTTGCACTCCCAGGAGCAGCTTTTAAGTCCTAGTTTGGAGAACTGTTTAAGATATAAATTTTAAAAATAGCTGTAATCTCAGTTTGCTCAAAGACAGTCCTATGCAATTGCACCTGAGAAAATAGGACGTGGAGATAAACGCCACAGGAAGTTACGGGCCAGAATGTAGGAAATTTGTAAAACACATTGGAGGTTTGTACACGTAAAAAGAAGCTGCAAAATTACTACGTAGTACTAGAAGGATTTGGGAAGGAATTTTAAGTCTTTTGCTTTGATTTAAAGCAATCTAGTTAGAGACTGCAACAAAACCAAACCTGTAGCTACCACCACCAGACTATTTCACATCTGGCATCTCTGGTGTTCTTGCACCTTCCCTAGAAGCATCTGGCTCTAGCTACTCTCAGAGACATGACAAAAGGTTGGATGGGCATCTCATTTGGCATTTCCCATATGCTTCTGTATGTATAATGATTTTCAACGTAGCAATCTAAGTAATGTAGATGCCAAGTTACATGAACAGCGCTTCTGAAGATCTCAGCGGTAATGCCCAATTATTGTATAATATCTTTTTATGCAGATGTTACATCTCTAGCTCTATATTTACACAAATCGTGTGCCTAAGATTGAAGTAATAGAGAATGTCCATAATGAGGATCGCAGCAAATAAGTGGTGTAAATTATACATACTAACGCCACAATTCGTTTCTCTTGAAGATGTGCTGCGAAGATAAGCAAGCCGTGCTATTTAGGATGTGCCTTTAAAGCTCCCTGACAGGTTTCAGCTCCAGTATTTGTTAGAACAGAGAAATGAGCTTAAGTTTTTAATACATGTCAGCACCGTAGCCCCATCATCATCTTAACCTCAGCTCTGCAAGGACTCAAGGGTATTGGCTTCAGCTTGGCACAGCCTTGAAAAAACAGCTCCATGCAGTAGGGCCTGCTGCTGGCCTCTGACCAGTCTGAAGGGCCTCTGACCTCCTTTAAGGTGGCAAAGGCAACAAACTTCCCTGTGCCATCCCAGGGCAGGATCTGGCCCTGCCCACTCTGACCTTGTGCCAGGATACTTTAGTACAGGCTAATCAGCAGAGGTGCCAAGGGAGTGGGCTTTCTGGAGCCAGGAGAGTTCATTGGTTTCATAGGTTTATGCAGAAAGGTAGTCTATCAAGCCTGATAAAACCCATGACAGAGCCTATGAAGGAGCTTCCAGCTTCATCCAGACAGGATGTGCCCTTGAGACTGGTGGCTCAGGGCTGGTCTCTGTCTCTAGGGTAGGACAGTGGCTACCCACTACTGCTGCTGCTGGTTACAGTAACAGTGCACCAGTTGCCTGCACCATCTCCCCTTCACGCCACTGTGCTCACACCACCTCTTCTTCCTCACAGCCAAACAAGATCTGCAGCACACAGTCACCCTGCAGTTCACAGCCCAGCCCGTGGTCATACCCGTGTTGCCTGGCTCTTCCGTAGTGCCTCTCTGCGGTCTCAGTTCCGCAGCTTGGCCCGGGGCATTGGTGTATTCAGTCTTCCACAGCTGTGCCAGCAAGGAGGCAAAAATGGAAAAAACATGGATTATAACAATGCAACAAGAGAGAGGTGTGGCAGCCTGCTTCCCGGCAAGGGGTGGAAATTGGACTTCCGATGTCAGAACAGGATTTCGCAGTTGTCTCTCCTTTGCGCTGTGCTGGCATCACACTGGAGAAGTGCATGCGGGGAGCTGGGGGGGCTGGGGGGCTGCCACGCTGACGAGGATCCCAGGAAGCTCTCCCACCAGGCTGGAGGTGGAACCAGCAGTGAATTCCTGTTCCTGAGAAAGTGTGACTCAAACTGAGCTATGAGCCAAATCTCAGAAACCAAATTCAAACATTTTTCTGACGGGGAATGTAATGTTTGCTTTTATAACCACAACAGAATTAAGAAAGCACATTTCCAAAACTCTTCCTGAATGGCAAAGAATCCTCCGTTCAGGAGGATCAGAGTTGGTAGGAAGCAAAGTTTTTACTCTGATTTTTAGCTTAAGCCCTGTGCTGCCCTGCTAAGAAAGTGGCATGGGATTTTAGTAGCTCTGTCCCTCCATTCAGGACGTAGAATTTTGCCTCTGGCCTACAGTGAATCAGGATTCCCTTTCCTCTCCCTCATCTACCTACCCTCACCACTCCGTCTGTGCTTCCCGTGATGATGATGCTGCGTATGTCCCAGTCCATCACCTCTGCAAAGCAGCAGCAAAGAATACGGCTTTCGGGGCTGCAGGTGGTGTTAATGCTTGCAAGAAGCTGGCCATTGACTGTCCACAGATATAGGTAAGATCCCGCACAAGAGATAATATCACCCTGTAACAAAGCAGAAGGCAGTGTTTCAAGATCCTACACTCATCCTCCTCACAGCTATTCAGTGCCGATTGTAAATTACAGAGCGGTTCTGACTTAAATTCTGACTTTTGTTTTTCTTCTGGGCAGACGATTTAAACCAGAAATAGTTAAAAAATTACTTTTTTTCCTCATGAAAAATTCTGATATTTTTACATTGCAGAAACCCAAACGAACTGTCTCAGATTTAGCAAGATAATGCAGAAACAAAGGCTGTCAGGGACAGGGACTGTGCACAGGCAACACCTAGCACAGGTTCTGAGCCAGGACTAGTGCTCTTTTAAGTTTTACAAATAAGCATTCTCTTAAACAAGGACACGGTGTTCACCTGCTTAGTGCGAAGCCTTTGGTGGTTTCACAATCCTCCTCTGCCCCTCACAGGGAGCTTAATGTCATCGCATTTTTAGACTGTGCTTTGCATTTGACCAATGACCAGCTCAGCATTCTGTGAGCTGCACTTCTGATGCCGAGAGCATCTCTTGCAACTGAATCTCTCCTCTCCCTTCTGTGCAGGTGCACAGCCTTAGCACAGGCTGCACGCAAGCAGAAACCCAGGTAATCCCTTAGGGGCAAGAAACACACAGAACCAAGAGCAAATGCTGCTCTTTAAACGAATTTAAACGACCTTATCAAAAGTGCCTTTTGATCAAGTTGCTAACTGAAATTCCACCTAGCCTTTCCACCCCTGATGCGTACTAAGAACCAGCTAAATAGAACACCATCACCATAGTCATCTGATTCTGGCAAAGGCCAGCGTGCCCTTAAATGAGCAGCATGCATCTGGTTTAAATCAGCTAACACAGCACCTCACCCCTGCCTGATTTGGGGCCAGGGCTCTTCACACTTCAGGGCAGAATTCTGAAGATAATCAAACAAGGACAGTGCATTCGAAACAGAGTTGGCAATAATTAAAGAGATTATACTGCATGTGAGTACATAACGTCCAGGCATTTGTTAATGATCTACAGTGTTTCTCAGGTCTAGAGCAGGGATTTAAAACTAACTGAAATCATTAGTTACAGCAAGCTGGTACAATCCTCCTTAGCTTATAAACTTTTGGGGACAGCCTTTTTATTTTGTGTCTACGTGAACCAAACACCATAAGGTTTAGATCTATAAATGGAGCTTCTAGGTGCTCAAGCAGTATAAAAACCATCAGTCACATAACAAAGAGCTGCATAGGTTTCTTGTTTCACAGGAAAGTATGTGGTTCAGAAATTTCCTTCAAAACCTTGCTTCAAAACATTCTGGATTTTCCAGGAAAAAACCTGGCTATCAAACATGTAGTTTTGTGTCAATCAAAATATTTAATTTAGCACAATGGAAACATTTTGTTTCTATCTTCATGTTATAATATATAAATATATATAGAAAATATAAACAAAAAAGCATTTCAGAATTAAATATCCTGTTCTGCTAATGTGAAGACTTTTTTCGTCCATAGCATATGGACCCCCTCATCTTTTTTATCTTGAAGTTTCAGTCATATTTTCCTAAGGTGTTTTGCTTGTTAAACGAGCCTTTCTGCAGACAACTGTCCAATCAGTTTAACCATTTGCACTCCAACAAGCTGGATCACTCTTGCATCAATCACCAGACTGTTTCTGGCACAGACCGTCTTGGTTTTGGTCAGCTCCAGAAAAGGAGCTTCCAACTGAAAAAGCTGCTGTCGATGGTGGGCTGGTGCATAAAGGAGAGGACTCGGTCCTCTTGGGGTCTCAAGCCCATGGTCTGTGCCAGCCCTCCCCCTCATTTCTGAATACATGGCACTGCTTCAGCTGGCTTCATAAGGGATCACCAGGGTATTCGGAACTGGCCTGATGAAGCCATTGGCCATTTTACACTACCCGGGACCCGTGGGGCTGGGAGCTGAGCTGACGCTGAACAGGCTACGTAAATTCCCACCCTCAGCTGCTAACCGTCAGACTGCATGGTTAACAAAGCTCTGATATGAGATGGCTATTTTTGCACAGACTAAGTAGAGATTGTCTGCCTACTTCCTTACTGCTATGAACTGTTGTGCCTCTCCTGGTACAAGCTCTGGTACTGGATCGAACCTTGGATTGTCTGAGCAGCTGGAATCCTACTCTAGTACATTAACAGAGAGAGAAAATATAAATGTGCAAGCAAGATTTCTGGGAGGTAGAAGGTTGGAAAAAATCTTGTCCAGAGAGTTTACAGTAAAATCCAATACAGAATATTTTCCTATCAACACGCATACAATTCTGGCCAGGCACAGTCCACAACAGATGTATACCTGCTGCTATCAAGGGTCCCCCCCCACACCTGAGAGTAGAAGAGAAAGTAAAGCCAACATTGTCACCACAAAAGTGAAGGAAGCTGTCAGCTGAGGTAGCAGACGGAGGGCTAACATCGCAGTTGACTTGGCTCTGCTGCATGAATGTCAGGAGAAATTAATGAAATAATGGAGGCAATAAGGTTATGGGTGGGCCAAATCCAGGAGCTACTAGGGTAATACTTCATCCTCCACAAACTAAAAGTAGTTTAATCCTGCTATCTACCCATACAAAGATACTTCTTAGCTACTCAGTTTAAGATGTTGCTTTTAGTGCTCGCCTCTCATCATTAAGAACCCTATTAGCAATCTCTGTAGAAAGGAAAAAAAATCAATGTATCAGACTCTCAGGATGTTTTTATGTTGGGAAAAGCACCCATTAAATTATCATGAAATGTTCATGGATACATCAGAAGAAAGATGATAAATGAAGATCTTACTGTTGAATTGTTGATGGCAACAGAAGAGAGGCTTGCCTCGTGGGCAGGAAGCTGGTTTATGTACGTCAGCTGGTTCAGGTCCCAGATGATGCAGGTTCTGTCATCGGATCCGCTCACAAAGATGCTGTAGGTCACAGATGCTGCAAGGCAGGTCACTGCCTGAGTGTGCCCATACAAAGCCTGGTGGGGGAAAAAGCAGCCAATAAACCACAGCAGAAGGTGGCTGATTTACAGGGGAACCACAGTCCTGCTGTCATTTGCCTAGTAAGAACAAGCAACCTAGTCATTCTTTGGACAACTGAAAAAGGTATGAGGGGTAAATCCCAAAGGATCTTCTAGAAGCATCCTCGTCCTCAACTTGTGGTTGAGGAAAATTGAGTCTCCAGAGATTAAATGATTTGCCCCAAGCTGCACATTAACTCAGAGCCCTTGGTACACGTTTCAGACTCTACGACAGTGCTTTGTGCTCAGCAACAAAACATTGCTTTTCACTTCAGTCCATGCAGTTTTAAGTAAAATGTATGCTTGGAAATTACTATTTCTCAATATTTAAATAAAACCCAACATTTTGAAACAAAACTTATCAGGTTGTATTTCAGTAACCTTCCAGTCTTTTCTTTCTGTTTTTCTGAACAAGTATTAATATTTTTTCTAGTTCTAGCTAAAAAGAAAAACAGCATTTGGGGATAATTTTTACTTTAAAGCCATATAAAAATTCCTTTCTCTTTCATCATTATCCAACATCCTTTTTTTGTTTGTTTGTTTTATAGGTTCTAGAGACATTGTCCAGTTTCATTTAGCTTTAAAGAGTTTTATTTAAGAAGTTTACACTTTAGGCTACTCAATAGCACAGAGAGAAATCATGGCTAGAAGTATACTGATGGCAAGTGTTTAATGCAGCATTCTGGAGTGACAGCAGTATACATTTCTGCTGCATAACCACCAAGGGAAGTAAGGCCTGTAGGGCAACAGAGGAAGAGTCCTTCACAGCTTTCCTAAAAGGCCTTTCAGGCCTCCATTTTTAGCTGCCTTACTGTGAAAAATCAGACCGACCAGTTTTTAATGTTGGTTTTAACAGTCAATGCATTTTCCCTGCTGGCTTTCTCTACACGACATAATTAGCACACCTTCAGGCTCTGTCTCAGTTCAGCATGGAGCAGGAGAGCCACATGTCCCGGGTGATTTTTGCAAACACATCTTATAGGCTTTTCCAGCGTGTGACTGAGAGCCTGAACTCTTGCTGGCTAACATGTGCTGCCACTTGCCAAGGTTACTAGGACAACGGTATTCAAACATTAATCCACTGAAGAAGCTGAGCTGCAACAGGCTATGTACTACTGAAGGTGACCTGCAACTGCGAGAGACAACCTTTAGCTTATGATTTATTCCACACACTAGAAATGTTGACTAAAAATCCTGGCACAAAATGGGGTCTCCAACAGTCATTTTCAGTGGTCAGAAACAGTCAACTGAGATTAGAAAAGGAGGCTCAGCAATAGCTTTGGACTGGCTGTAGAACAGTCTCTTTACAAAGGACTGGGCGAAACCCAGTGCCTGTGCTTGAGAAGTGCACAAGAACTCTGCAAAAAGGGCTGGGATAGGGCGGGTTCAAGGGCTCCAAATTTCCTCTTCTTCCTCCAAAGCATGAAAGAACATATACCTGCTGTGACAAACTGCCAAGTCAAGCTAAGCTAAGCTCCTGTGAAAGTTTTAATAAAACACTTTTTTTTTTCTTTTTAACCCAGAAAGACCCTACCTGGCAGTGAAGTGCTTTAAATACAAGCTGAATGTGGAAGAGAGGGCTAGACCTGAGACCAGTTATAATCTCAGCTTCAGTGCACAAGGGTCTCAAAGCATATTCATGCAAAAACCGTCACATACTTTTAGCTCTCTACCGTCTTCTCATTATTGCTCTGCAAAGACTGACAGGTTTTCCCTTAATGGGAAATATCCTGCAGCATATCTGCAGTAAGAACCGTGAGGCCTGTCTCCAGAGTGAATTCACAAATATCAAGAGACAAAAGATGACCAGTTTCACTGTAGGAATGTGTAGTTCATGAAAACTTAAACCAAGTTTGACCATCCAACTTAACTGGCTAACACAGACACAGACGCTTCACAGGCACACTCAGCAGCTCCCTGAGAGGTCTGTGTGGCAGACAGCGCAGCTTGCCCGATGCTTCTCCCAGTCTGGTGGTTCATTTGGCCCAGAAATTCTGAGGGCTGGATGGCATGAATCACTCTGCTCATGAACTCTGAAGCAACTGGTAAATTGCATGGATCAATACTGAGGCTATTATGCTCAATCTTCAGTGGTTCACAAAACTGTGGAAGCAGCCCCTGCTAGAGAGGGAAAAGTGACTTTTTCTGCTGAAATATAATTTCTGTACCTTACTACATTCTCAACCAGAATGTGTCAGTCCCATGAGACAGCTGGTAAGTGAATAGCATCCGCTTTATAGCACATCAGCTTTACTTAAGCAAAGCTCACTCTCTCAGGAAAGATGATACAATTTTTTTTGTTCAGCAGAAAAAGCAGCCACCATGAAGCAGTGAATTATATGAAAGCAGCAAGTAATTCACTGGAAGACATTTAGAACCTTAGTTCAAATTTACATCTATGCCAGCCAGTCATCAAAAAAAGGCCTTTGCTAGCAAAGAGAAGGGAAAAATACAGAATTTGTCATTGAATGATCTCATGCCACTTTGTGGAGTTTAGGTAATACCAGATTAATCACAGTGGAACACATCAGCAAAGCTGATTTTAGATTGTTAAAGAGAAAGGCATTATACTGGAGATAAAAGACAGCCTCTTCAGACAGTTGCCTGAAACTCAAACTGACCCCCTGACCGGTATCAGTTTGATGCTGATAAATACTGCCACTTATGCTTTTCTCTACTGCTATTTCTTCTATTTCTATGTCCACGTTCTGGTTTGGAATAATAACCAGCTGGATTAAAAAGTTGTCACTGAAGATCCTGTCTTATGTTTCTGGTTTCTTCTCAAGCAGGAAATGTCATAAACCTCAGAAGAGAGGCGGTTCTAAACAGTTTCCCTGCTAATTTCAACACACAAGAATTTCAGATAAATGAAGGTCTAAATACTTCTCTGGCATCCCAACAGATGTTGAAGTGTTCACATAATTTAATGACATATAAAATGTTTTGGCTCAGGGTATGGGAACCACTGAAATATTGTCTGAATATCCCTCCAGAGCAAATGAACAGAAGAAGCTTCTAACACTTGGAGACCTTGCTGATCAATTAGCGCTTTATTAGTTTGCCTAAAAGTAGCAGAGCATTTTCTTCCTCTTGATTTCTTACGGGAAAAGGTCCCATGATTCCTTTCAGACACAGTAGAGGTCTACTCTAGCTTTACTTGTAAAGCTGAGAACCCACCATAGCTGAACCACACAAATCTTGCATGAGAGTTTCTCTTTTGTAAATGAAATAGCATTTATACAGCTGTTTGATGACTATAGATGAGCTCCAAATCAACAGCCACTAAAGGACTTTGAACAATGAGGACACAAACTGTTCCATTCTTATTGGATGCATCCCTACCTCATGGAGTAACAGCTAAACTTTTTATGTCTGAATTCAGGAAGAACTTTGCCTAGTTGAGTCTTCATCCCCATCAGATAACTTTGCAGGGTGTTTTGGAGATCCTGCCCATTGCTGTAGCAGCCCAAAAATAACTATAAGCCTCTCCAGGTGATACTGGTTTTTGAAAATAATCCGAGGGTTGGCTGCCCTTCAAGTGAGGAGAGCACATGCCTTATCTTTACTGTTTCTTTTATCATGATAAACTTTGGAAATGCTACCAAAGGGGGGGAAAAAAACTCAGGCAGAAGTCGTAACTATAAACTGTGGGTATAAGGAATATTATCAGCTCCTGACCTGATAACAGACTGTCACGCGATACTGCTGATTACAGGGGTTTTTCTGCCTTCTTGCTTCACCCGAAGGTGTTTGCCAGTCACCTGAGAGACAGGAACTAATCTTTTGGTTTTCCTTAAGTTTCCATAGCAAAAGGGATGCAATACTCACCTGTCTCAAGTTTATACATTTCACTTTGTCCTTGACCAAGGAGAGTTCCCAGACACACACAACTGAGCTTGTTCCAGATGTGATGACGGTAGTTGCTGAAGGACACACTGCACAGAGGCACTTTCCCCAGTCTGCCATGCACTCAAACGTAGTCACGTTCTGTACAGGAAAGCAGCTTTAAGTCAAATGATCACGTGGTGATACCATGCATTTATCAATACCAGGTTCCATTTTTCAGAACTGAGTCTCAATTTTTTCAAATGCAAGAAAGAAAAGCTCATCTTAACCGGTATCTGTGCTCACAGCACAGCTGCATGATATGTACGTGCACAGGCTGTGGCTGCACGCAGCTGTGCCATCCTCCAGGGGCCAAACAGAAAGGCTGGACAAAGGTTAGTGTTTTATGTCTGAGGAGACCTGAGTCCCAATCCCTCTTGTGCCACAGGCTTCCTACATAACTTCTAGCAAACTCATTCTGCCACCATGTAGTGACAGAATGCAAACATTCAATGTAGATTAGAAAGAAAGCTCAGAATACAATGGCCATTGCTAACAGTGTTAGTGCCAGGCCCCGCAACCCTCCTCCTTCTTGGGTGGAAAAGCCAAAAGCCAAAGCACTAAATTCCATTCTGGGCCAAAGGCTTTGTTAGCAGCACCCAAACCAGCCTAAACCAAGGTCAAGTCTATTACACATTGCTAAATCATAGCACAGGCATCCCTCTGCTCACATTCTACGTTAGCTCTCTCCCACACAACAGGGATTCTGGTGGAGCTGGATGGCACAGCTACAAAAATCATACCACAGGCAGAGCAAGCCTTTACCTACTTACAGTGTAGACAAAAATTTCTTTTAAGCTCGTGCCCAGAGACACTCTTGAACCAGAGAGAACTCAAGTTGGGCTCCCGACTACTTCCCATAGCGACTGTGTAATCACACTCACTGTGCTCAGTGTCACCAGGCTCAGTGACACCCTGACTTTTGAAGAGACAAAACAATTTGTACCTACAGCAGCACTATGAATTGCTAAGCACTGTTTTTAATTGAAGTCAAAGAAGAAAACTCTCAACAATTTTACACAGGGAGCAGAAAGTAAAATACATCTCGTGGTTTTTTCACTTCCACTGACTGTGGGTATGTCTGTAAAAACATAACGATGTGGCTTGCGCAAATACCCAAGCCAGTATCTTGCTGAACACGTTCTGCTATTCTGGTACCCAAGCTAACTCAGATGTGTCTGTTTGTCATAACGTTGTCCCAAACACGTCCAAAAAATCAGTGTGTTTGTGGTCGAGGAAGAAACTGGATCTGTCAAGTGCCCTAACAAGCAGTGCGATGACATAGACCATAGATTTTTAACAGCAAAGAAGTAAGAATATTAACTTTCTAGAATAGAAGACATTATTATTTTGAATGAATGCACTGGGCTAAGCTTGGGAGCCAGAGGGGAATTGGCAGATGGTCCCATCTTAATTCCAGCAGAAAGTTCTGCACAATGAAATTTCTAATCAGTGGCCAGGAGACCTTGTATTGTCCTTACAACCTATGAAATGGGGTTTTTCCTTCATTTTGACGGACAACACAGACACTGGAAGGAAAACTTGAGATAATTTAGAGGGGAAATGCCACATTTTTCAGCAGCGTAGACGATTTTGTACCCTGTTGGGATATCCAACTTGAGATTCCTCAAGAAGCGTGACTGTGAGGAAGTCCTATACAGCATCCTCTGAAATCAGCCCCCCAACAGCCTCTGAAATGGGTGCCCAAACCAGCCAAAAACAACACATATCATTAATTTCTGGAAAGCTTAGGCTATTTCTTTCTTACCTTCTCAGACCCATAGTTGCCAAAGCAACAGGTGAAGTCCTCAAATCCCCAGCAGAATGTTTTGCTCCAAAGAGGAGGAATCAAAACTTTATTTCTTTCGACAGCCAGAATGCCTTTCTCAGTATGAACAATTTGTCCAATAGCTCCCTTGGGATAGTCTGACAAGACAGAGAACATTTAATTCTGTTGTTTTTAGAGCACTTATGTTAACTTTCCTCCTTGCACAGCTTGTGTGGTGAGGCTGGCACGTCCCACAGCTGGGCTCAGTGCTGGGGCCAGGCCCACAGACAGAATTCTACTCTACAACTGAGATTCCAGACAGAACAGTGGAAACACTCCTCTCCAACAGACCACATAAATCCACGCAGAGGGAGTGACATGCTCCAAAGAAGGGGGTTTACCAGCACTGTCATTAAGCTCCTTTTCATTGACAGACTGCCTTATGCCAGGCACGCCACCAACAGCCTCTGCAGTAAAGCTACAGGAGCCCACAAAGATGGGCGATATCAAGAACACCACCATGGGATGAAAAAGTAGACACACTGAAATTTTCCAGGCTTGTCATGGTAAGGAAAGTAACAGATTAAGAAAAAGATGAGGATTTTAAAATCCAGAAATGGAGAAAGACAGACAGTATTTACTTTGCTGTTGAATGCAAAAAAGGAGAGTGAGAATGGGAAACTGTAAGCTTTATGTTTCAATTTAACATATTCAGAATGTAGAAGACAGAAAAGATTTAGGTGTTTTATAAAAAGAAAAAAATCTGTTCTGAACTCTACAACAGAAGTTTCAAGATTTGTCCTGAGTATTTGAGTGTTTTCAATGCCCGCTCACAACACACACACAAACAACAGTTGGCAGAAGGGATCTTGGTTGTATCAATTCATACAAAGTCGCATGATTATTTTTTGTGTTCTTGAAAATCCAGATTCACCCCATGCAAGAAATTTTGCACTTATTAGCTCAGAAAATGGAGCACAGCCCCTGCAGCACCTTTTACTGTAACTGGTGAGGGCTTCAGATTTTGCAGGCTGCTCATCAAGGGAGGAAGAATGCCGCTTGAGTGCAGGGACAGAACAGTCTCTCTTCCTGATGAACTTCTCCCTTGGGCATTTCTGGATGGATGTGGTTTTGTGAAGAGCTAGAACAAAGGAATGGCATCAAAAAATGAATCTTTATGTGCCAGATCAGGCAGGAGAGACCTTTGTTTAAATCCTTAATCCTAGGCTCCAGGACTATCATACGTGAACCTCTTCATTAAAATAAAATCTTACCCTTATTACATTCCCATTAAACTACGTCCCTTCCTCACAGATGGGAAGCTAATCCCAGTGACTCGGAAGAGAGAAAAGTACAGGGGAGACTCTGAGCTCCTTTTATTTGATGGCACCCATTGCCAGACTAGCGGTTACTCGTGTGACTGTACTGAAGGAGCAGAATTCAGATTTGGTGTCACAGCAGAACAGAATGGTTAGACAATGGAATCACACACATGTATGTGGGGGCATACTGATGCAGTGCACAATATGGAGAAGTCTATTCTTCATCTTTCCACAGTTTTACATCAGAAAATGTCTCTGATTGAGCTTCTATTCTTGCTTTCCAGTTGAAATACTACAAGATCAGAATAAATTATGCTCTCCATTCTCATAATAAAGTGGTACCTGTTTCGGTATCTGTCCGAAGTTGCTGATAAAACCCAGGATGGTGCTCTTAATCAGAGGATCTTTAACGTTGAGGTCCATCTTGTCTCCGTAGAAGTAAGGGTGATAGGTGTTAACTGCCTCCACCGCAGATGAGCCATGCTGCTTGTAGCCAAAAATAAGATCTATCCAGCGATGTAGGTGTGCACTGACATAGTCACTTTCCAGTGCCTGAAACCAAAATTAAATTAATTAATTCAGTAGAGTGCACCCATTACAAATGCATTACCACTTTCCAGTCCCTGCTGGAGACTTAAATTCTCTGCAAGTGAATCTTCACACTTTCCGTTCCTCCAGTACCATCATTCTCAGCACATCCTCACAAAACATGACCAGAGATGAAAGGTGGATCCCCACAGGAGAAGGAAGGACAGAGTGTAGTGTGCTTGACTTAGCAGACACCAGGAGCAATATCCTCAGAGACACAGGCGGGTTCCACCAAGCACTCCAGAGATCTTGGCACACCCTCCAGCTTCCAGCATACATTAAAGCCTGTGCTATCCTGTCTTCACCAATACTGTTACTGGCATGAGACGGTTTAAATGAGCAAAACATTTGTTAGTATTTGGTACCACCACTTTGCTGTGTAGATAAACCTACCTGTCTATTTGTAGAAATATGCCTTAGCTATGAATCGCACTGAGTAGCAGAGATTTTATTTGGGAAGATCCATATAAACATAGATTGGAAAGGGAGATGACTAGCAGAGGGGCTTTAAGTTGGGTCTGAAGGGTACAGAAGGAGAGGCTGCATGCCATGAATCAGCAAAGAGAATGTAAAGCTTGTACTGAAACGGCAAGGGTTATCATAAGCCAAGGCAGGAAACGGGTTTTGCAATAGCAGAGTTGTGGTGCAGCAGGGCACCTGTAAAAGAGAAGCTTCAAGACTGCTTAGGTTTGATCAAGAAACATTTTGCTACCCTCGTAGGGCTTAAGCAGAGAGAGTTGCAGCACCACATTTCCTCATTCTGGAAAAACTCAGGGTCTGAGCTCTTCTCCCCGAAATAAGAAATGGTTAACTTTGATTACATTTGCCACCCATAGCGACAGGTGTGTGGATTAAGGGAACCAGAAGAAACAATTACTGTTGGAGAAGACTGGGAGAGATGCTACAAGGCAAAACATCCACCCCAATGTGGGCTCCCTAGAAAGCTCATTGAAATCATAGTGGAAAACTTGTGCTTGGAAGACCCAGACAGCAAGGTCATAAGCTGTGGACACAAGTTTGAGCAGAACCTTTGCCCATGTCCAGGTTAACCAGCCTTACCCGTGAGGCTTCACTAAATGCTACTGCCCCTGCCATCACCTGCCTCACCAAATCTTTGTGCATTCCCAAACGGCTTTGCCCAATGATTCAAGCAGCGGTGTTAAGCATTATTAAAAAAACTTTCCTATCTCCAAATCATTTGACTGTGCAATAATCCCTGATGCTCAGTTAAAGGTCTCCCAAGCAGACCATCCCACCCAAAGCACAGCAGAAATAAACAAGCTAATGGGATCCAGAACAATGGCTCATTTCACAGAGCAGACAGTTAGCCCAGTGCAGCTGGTTTAAATGACCCTGCCCACAGCTATAATGATCACAGGGCAGCTCAGAGAACAAGCATGGCATACAATCTGTCCCCTGCAAACAACAGGAAAATACTTATGAACAGACTCTGAACTCATCCTCATTAATAAAAGCAGTTAGTCCATGAATTACAAACTGTAAATTTTGCCTGGCATCACTGCCGGAGCAGAACAAAGCAACCAACAGAGCTGCAACTGTGCTGCCTCTCGGTATTTCACTGAGCACTATGACAAGCCCAGCCAGGGAGGGAGAACTTGCGGTCTCTGGAGGAAGTAAATAAATTTCTTTAGTAGACTAGACTCCTAACTTATTAAGCATGAAACAGGGAGCTACTCACAGTTTTATGTCAAGAACAATTCTTTGCTCTCTTATTCTTTAAAGCAATAACCGAATCTCAGAACAGTGTTGACCTGGATCTGTTTGATGCACCAAACTCACTGTGAAGCCTCCTAAAAACGACCATGATACCAGTAACAAGTACATTCAGCCTTGTGGATGACTTCAGAGGAGACAAAACCCCTCAAGTTTCAGAATTCAACGTCTCTAACTCTTTACTTCAGGGTTAGATGAACTTTACCAGGCAGGCTAATCAACTTACTTTCCACAGCAAGATTTCTTGCACGCTCCCATGTAACATCTAGTGCCACCTATGGCTGGAGAGAGAATATTGGACTGACAGCACATAAGACATCTGGCAAATCATTAAGAACATGAATTTATAAGCATGAACTTTTATTTGCTAAACTTCTATTTGAGATTTGAATTAATTTGTAAAAGTTGTGTGGCTTTATCAACTGTACCAAAGTTATCAAATAGTGCAGCTCAGTGGAGGCAGATCTGAGAACAGAACAGATGGTAGAGAGGGCCCAGTATCCACATTACGTGCACTGTGGGGGCTTTACTTCTAACCAGATCTAGTCTGCTCCCACAGGCTGAATGCCACCAGCATCTGGAGCGCAGCCTTTGGTTTCGTTTCATCCAAAACAAATCTAGTTCACACAAACTGAGATCACTCGACAATGAGAGCAAAACCACGCTATGCAGCGATGATTGATAGATTCATCTCCAAACTGCACCCTTACTCCAAAGTACAAGGGGAAAGCAGATGTTCCCCATTGTAACTAAGTGCCTTTGGAGTGCTCACTATTACACAAGCAATAAGGAGCACAGCTCAGTACTTTATACTCCAAACAAGCCACTGCATTTCTCCCTACATTTTATTTTAAAAAATGTCAGTGTAAAAATGCAGCAGCTTTCAGGCATCCATGGATTCCTGTCTGCAGTACCTCTGGTAGGGAAGGGCAGTGTTGGGAAACTGGAGAACAGAGCCCAAGCACCTTGGAAGGTCACAGAGACAGCATGAGACAGAGCAGAGAAAGGAACCAGAGCACTCCAAAATCTACAGGCCTTCACTGAAGTCACTGGGGAACAATGTTTGACCCCAGTGGCCAACACCTATTTGCAGTGGGTAGCACTGAGTTGCTTCCCTGAACAGGAAGGGATTGGGCACTCCCTAGGCTCAACTCTTCATCTTCGCAAGGACTGTACTTCGAGCAGCAGTCCTGCAGTGCACACAGCACTTACACAAGGATCTCCTTCCTCATAGTAGATGTATCATCATGTGGTTACAGACACTGAGAAAAACTTGGCTCTCTTCCCTTCCCCTACCTTTCAGTGTGCCTAGAGCCCTGAGCCTCTTAAATCACTCTCTAGGCACCTTCAGAGGTGCCTGACTCAGTGTCGCCTATTATTATGTACAGGAGCTTAAGCAGTCTGAATGTGTCTCTTAATCTCTCTGTCTCTCAGTTCTTTGGCAAAAACATTCTCTTCTTAGCCCCTCAAGTTGCAAACAGGCATGGGACAGTCTGACTGAAAAATGGAAGCCAGGTTCTGGGGGATATTCAGACACTGAATAGTGTTTTCTTTCCAAATCAGAACAAAAAGCCAAACTCTCAAAATTTTTCATTTATTAAAATCCTCCCTGCCCAAATCTAAATTTGGAAAAACTTCATCCTTGTATTTCACTAGTAACAAAGCTATACACCATTCAATATTACTTATAACAGCTACATCATAAAATAAATTCTTTTCAGTTCAGCCTGTAATCTAATGTAAACATTGCAATGAAAGATCCTTCTGAAATGTTTTGATAACAAAGACAGAAAGGTGAAATGATCTATTGAGACATTTTCCTGTTATTACTGACACACTCCCGTTCCAACCTGACTAGTTTTCTGGTGAAAAATTCTTCTGTACATTTTTTTTCCCAGGCAGGTGTACTCACTGTGTGCTTGTCAGCCCAGTAATACCGAGCTGTGGTCTGAGTTACACATGTAACTGCTACAGAAATACAAGGCAGAACAAAGAACACGAAGATTAATGCAGCTTCTGTAAAGGGACTGAATAGTTACTGAATATGCTGTAAATTCAACGTACTGGCTTAGGTTACTAAACTGTGTGGCAGCACAGCACTGAGTCAAGCTACTAGGCAGGGAGACACTTGAAACCTGCTAATAACAGTAAGGAGCTGCTCTCCACACCACATAACTTGTAATAGTATTAATTCATAAGCTTTTGAGGAAGGATTCTGGGGCAAAAATGTGGTCAGTGACTACTTTCAATCGCATTTTCAAAATGATTGAAAACACCATTTTCAATAAGTATATAGAAAAGTTATCAATTTCAAAATAGGTAAAGTAGGAACATAAAAACAAGTATTTTTTTAGCATTATTGTTCTCACACGTATTTAAAGTGAAGTGTTCAGATCGCAACAGAGACTAAAGGGAGCATCTTAATTATTAAACCAAAAAAAAGAGATATCTCACTATATGCTCAACAGTCCTGGAAAGGAAACAAAGGCAGGACTACTGCACAAAAAAGTAGTCAAGCACAGGCTCGGATCGTATCTGTGTTCACTCCCAGGAGTAACCTGAGCATGTGTGAATGTATCCAGAGTTGAACAGGCTCAGTCTCATACTCAGAGTTATTCACAAGCCAAAATGTTTGAAGCATCATTAACCTATAGGGACAGAACGGGATGCAGGTGCTACAAAGCACTGATTGTCTTTGGAATATAATGTTTTAACAATTAATTCTTTGAAAGATAAGCAGATGGTGCACACTATCAGGAACCTCTTCTCTTAAAACTGGTTTAATAGAAGAACATTTTCTTCAGGATGGATTCTCAGCCCATAGACCAGCTTACAAAGGATTCTTTTTTCTTTTTTTTTGTTGAACGTGGATAAAAATGGCATTGCTAATGTGGGACTAAGGTTAGATTACTGACAGCACCCAGGTGGCTGCAGGGAGAAGGAGATGTAAGAAGAGGCCAGAACAAATAAATCAGAGATACGTAGGGTCTCAAGAGGGAAAGGAGAGACACTTTAGGTATGAGCCTACAGGCTGAGGGAGTTGGGGTTGTTCAGCCTGGAGAAGAGAAGGCTGCGGGGAGACCTTATTGCGGCCTTCCAGAACTTACAGGGGGACTATAGGAAAGATGGGGACAACCTCTTCAGCAAGGCCTGTTGTGACAGGAGAAGGGGTGGTGGTTTTAAACTAAAAGAGGGTAGATTTAGACTGGATGTAAGGAAGAAATTTTTTACACTGAGGATGGTGAAACCCTGGCCCAGGTTGCCCCGAGAGGCTGTGGATGCCCCATCCCTGGAAACATTCCAGGCCAGGCTGGACGGGGCTCGGAGCGACCTGATCTAGTTGCAGATGTCCCTGCTCACTGCAGGGGGTTGGACTGGATGGCCTCTAAAAGTCTCTTCCAACCTAAACCATTCTATGATTCTATGAGGAGTGGAGCCATACAGAAATTGAAAATATAAGGGCCTGGGGAAGGAGATTTGTAGGTAATGCCAGACAATAAAGATGGCCCCCTTCCAGTTGTCTCTGTGCTGACTTGAAACCAGGTATCAGGACATCAGAAAGAATGAGATGAAGATTCAAGAGAATGTCCAAAAGCATGAAAATTATTTAGTAGTATGGATGATCACAAAAAGCACGGACTCTGAAAGCAGCAGAGAAATGCAAAGCAAGGGACATGAAAGTAATGGTAACTTAATGGGAGCATGGCGGTTGCTGTCAATGGCTAAGGGAACAGTAGAGAAAGGAATATTTACAAGACAAGAGCAGGACACTCTTTTTTTAAAACAGGAACAAGAAATTAAGGCAGTCAGTAAGGAAGTCAGAGACGGGATTTAGTAAACAGCATTTGGAGTGGTCAGCTGAGGAGAGGCTTATCTGGAGATATCAAAACAGAGAAGATGGCTGTAGCCACAGGTTTGGATGCAATCAGCTACAAAGACTATCAAAAGCAAAAGCTGAACCCCCAAGGACGGGGCCTGCCTGGCATCGGAGGGGTGAGAAGAACCCACTGAGGCAGAAACTGAAGGTACACATGACAGACCAGGATGATGCAATACCTTGAAAATCATCAGCTATTTGTTTAGTCCCACCAATGCTCACACATATGATCATCATGCTTCTTGTACACAACCACCACCTGCACGCACTCACGAGTACGGCTTGACTCCTTTTGCCGGAGGAAATCCAATGAGCTAATGCAGGGGCACTGTAGTGCAGCCCATTCCCTTTTTAATTCTAACAAAAAGAGACACCTGCACCAAGATACTCAGCAGCAAAATCTGCGTTCAATGCAACAGCCTTCTTTGCACTCACTTCTACATAACAGGTGACATTGTGCAGAAGTAAGACTTTCTAACTATTAATAGGTAGCACTAATTGCAGCAAGTCTCAGGACCTTAAAACTATTTGTTTTCAAATTGCCAAGGCTGAATCCATTAAAGGCAGGAAATCACATTAGGTTTTTTCCCCCCTGTCAAAATATAAAAAAAATAATTGCAGTCCTGGCATGACTCGGAGATGGAGGTAGATGGTTTAAACAAACACACAGCTGGTTAGCAACCACATGGAACTGCAGGCATATAAACGCCACGTGCATGCATCATGTTATGTTCACACACGCCTACGGGCTGAGAAAGGCCCATGCCACAGACCTAGATATAAACGACACCTGGTTAGCCTTGATTCAGGGTGAATTGTTAGGCAGACAAGTAGACATGCAAAGTTCAGAACCCAGCACAAACTCTGCAAAGGCAGGATGCATTTGGATCTACCATTTTGGTTTATGACTCTGGCCTTCAGAGTTTCATTTTCAGAGGGACCCAGTTCAGCATTTTGTCACAAATCTTGATATCCTCTGACCTGTCTATGCAGGAGGATGAATTTATGGGGGTCCCCGTCTGCCCAAGGAGGAAGCTGCACATCTCCCAGCACGGTTCCATCCTGCATGCAGCCTGCAGGAGTTACAAAGGGAGAATTAAAAACAAGAATCACACGCATTGCTAATAGGGACAGCTTTTCTAAAACACTGAAGTCAAAGGAAATTGAGGTGATTTTCACACATACTATTTCAGGTTCTACATCAAATATAGTGCCATAGAACACCACAGAACCAATTTCTCCTTCTTTTGGATCTAGTAATAAAGCACTGAGCATATGTTCTAGTAACTGTCGCTAATACAGTAAAAATATTCACATCCTCAGCACAAACTATTTTAGCACAGACTGCAAACTCGGACAAGACAGACCTGTTGGCACAACTTTCTTTTTATACATAATCCCATGGGCCTAACTGCCAGATATTCCTACTAAAGCAGCCACCGGGAGGGATTTTGTTCTCAAGTATTTTGCAATCTGATTCCTTTCAGAAGGCGAGCATATGTTCTTAAATCAGAGCATGGTGTTGCGCAACTGGATGAATTAAAATCTAAGTTAAGGCTCAGGTCTGGGACTGCAAGTTTCCTCACAGTGTAGCAGTGAACAGATTCACGTTCGTGTCTTTGTCTATTGTAAAATCTTCCTGTATCTTTTCTCTTTATTGTCAAGTTTCTGGTGTCTTTTTTAGGTCCCTCCACTTGATTCCACTCAGGTCAGTCACTGGGTCTTGATTTCAACCAGGCTTTGTTTCTTGGCCTCCTTTCAAGATGAAACTACCCCAATTCTTTCTTATCTGTTAACAATCTTTTAACATCTTTTTTACGATCTGCCTTTTTCTTAGCATGTTTCATTTCACTGTGATCTTAAATACAATTATAGCTAGACCTCAACACCATGGGCTACTTATCCTTTGCCATCAACAATTTAGGATGATTCTTAAAGTATTTCTCCTCTGCCTTAATTGTTAACCAGCCCGTGTCCACCAGAAAAAGCAGTTTCACATTGCAAATGATGTGAATTTCCTGTAAAGTGGAGTGCAGAACTTTTCAGGACGATAGTGAGGACATCTGGCAACTTTAATCACCAGAGACACGAGATTTAATAAAAGACCTTTCACCTACACCACTTAACAATCGATCCATCTCCAAAAGTCAAATTAATGTATTGTTCACAGCCAGATAGACGTGATGATACAAACCAGATTTTCAAAAGCAGCCAACTAGATTGCTTATATTAAAATTGACTTTTGTCTGACAAAATATGCAATTCTTTTGCGCAGTAACTAATATGAACTACCGTTCCTTCTGAGGTAGAAACATGGCTCTTCTGATATCATTCAGATATGAGAAGCTTGTATTCTTTTAGCCTTCTTTTAATAAAAATTGATCTGTCATCACTAGAAAGCCTTATCAGTCAGCATAGTCTAGTGACCAGCTCCCAGCACGTGATCTGGATCTTTTCCCTTGGCAGGATGCTGGAGAGCGGATGGGGAACACCGAAGTCCCTTCTAGCACTTACCGAATTCAAAGTGATTAGCATTGGTTAGGAACTCTGGCAGATAGAAGAATTCAGGGATGAGCTCTCTGACATCACTCATGTTGTCCCTTGATGCTGATTCCCATGTGCTCTTGACACTGTGAAACATCCTGTCTGCAACATCAAAACTCCCACCCTGTGAAATGGAAGCAGACAAAAAGACTGCAGTGTGAATATTCTATTGAACAAAAAGCAGCTGAAGAAGCTTAGCCAATTCTGCAATAATCAGCTCGCCACGTTTGGTTAGGTGATATCTCAAGATCTGCCTCATAATATAAGACTGTGATCTTATATTAGGGGCTGCCTTAGTCCTGATTTGTAGGTATGTAGGTTGAGAATACCATAAAAGCTTGGAGGCGTAGTATAGCTTCCAGTAACAGAGAGGCAAGCAGAAATGATCATGGGCAGCTTGAGAATATCGGCATACCCATTATTAATGATTCTGAAGGCAATTCACCCCTTTTATCCTGAAGTGATTTGCAAGTGGTGGAGACAACTTCAGTGTTTTCACTTCAGTTGTGACCCACATAGCTGTGAACACTCATGTGCGATCCTCCGGAGAAAAGCCTTTGGGCAAAGAGGGTACCACCGAAACAGCATTCATCAGCTCCGGGCAAACGGGAAAGGCCCAGGGGGCAGGAGCCTGCAGGGAGTGTTCATTCCTCATGGGAAGGAGGGACAGCATAAAGAAGGGAAGAATGTCTGGGTCCCAAGCTGAATTACTGTATAAGGAAGGAGAAACAAACTACCTCATGCCCTGAGAGCATTTGAACATGTTTAATTTAATGAGAGTCAAACACTAGACAAAAGCAGCCTTAGAGCCCTGGACATCACTCTGAACTAAGGCTTCAAGAAGAAAGAAAGAAAAAACAATAAGAAAAAAGCGGCCCACAACAAAAATCAAACCTACTGACTCAGGAGTGTGTGCCTTACATTGGAACCATAATTCCTGCAGGACTTTTAGATGATATTTCAGATACTGTATCTATTTGTGAAAATCCAGGTTCACCTTTATACAGGGATCCCTACGTTGAGCATGAAAGGATTTATTTTAAAATAAAATTGCTAGAATAATGGAATCAAAGAATCAGCTGTTGGAGATCATCTGAATGAGTTTGTCAGAATGAACAAGCTGTTTCAGAAAAACGGTGACTTTTTAACTGTATGAAGTGACAGAACCAAGTTGTTTCTCAATACCCAGTTCAGGTACTGACAGCAGTATAGCTGCCCAGCTGCAGCATGCTCCCAGGCTAATGTATGTATTTCTCATTGGGGTTAATTAATTTGTGTTATATGTCATGGGGCGTAAAACTACATCCCACTGCCAGGGCTCAAGAGAGATTGTCAGACATAGAACAAGTATCTTTAATCAGTTCCACAGTGCAATGAGAACGTAGGAATGATTGCTCATCCTCAGCCATTCAATCCTCAAAGCTCCTTCACTAGGCAAAAGGAACGAGACAGAAGGATTGCAGAATGAAGACGCTAAAAGGCAGAGGTGGTGCAAGATTAAATCTGTTAATGAATATGAGGTGCAGTCAGGTTCTGTTTATGGCTGACCTCTTGAGGAAACTTGATAGCTTTTGGTTAGTTTTCTCTCTGCCTGTAGACTGTTGCATGTGCCAGATGAGGAAGATGCTGTCCTTCTGCACAATAACAGTCAGCTGAGTCTTTGACTTGCAGTTTATTAAATAGGAAAACAACACCTAAGCATCCTCATGCTGTAAGAATGGGATCCCACTCCCATGGACCAGACAAACCCTGAGCAGCAGTACCTACATTGGATTCTGATGGTAAGGACCACGGCCCCTTTGACCCCTCCAAGTACCTGCACACTTATGATGCAACTCCTTTGAATCTACAGACTCTGCTAGGTCTGGGAACTGCACGTCAGGAAACAGTATTTCCCATTATTTTTTGCTGGGGAGAAACTACCCTCATGGATAAGCAACCAAAACACAGAAGTCAATAAACCCTCTGTTCTGAAGCCATGTCTCCTTGCTTGTCTTTTGAGATAGACTCCAGCCAAAAGTCAACACATATTCCAGATGGAAAGATCCTGAGGTGAATTCTGACCAGGTTTTCGGTCCAACCTCATGTCTAAATGACAGCATAGTTGTGCTTTACTTCCTTGTATTTGATGGCCGCCTTCCTTATACCACTGACAACTGTGAAGCCTTCCCACACCCACTCCAGGGACTGAATGAAAAAGTGGCTAATCACATGAGTAGCCTAGCTGGAGTTAATCTGATGCACAAGGTCATCTTGTTCTTGATCATTATTAGGCAGGGACCCTTGGAGTCAAATTCAAATTGAAATTAAAACAGAGTAGAAGAAGGACTATAAATAAATCAACAGCTAACAAGTATCTCATTGAAGCATATTAAAGAGCTTTGTATATTTAATCTGCACACAGCGTGCTGTGTCTGGTGGTGATTGATGCTTTTTCATCTTTTTTTGCAGCTTTTATGAGAGCTGATGGTAATCTCCTGAGAAACAATATGATTTGTAATAAAAAGATTACCTGTATTAAATAAAAATAATATATACATAGGAAATGCTGTTAGCGCGACAAATCTGGTTAAAGATATTACCACTACGAAAAAATGTGATTTTTTCCCTGGCTGTCTAATTCATTTTAGGGAAAAGTAATATCTTTAAAACTTAAGCCTGTATTATTTATAAAGGAAGCAATAACTGATTTTCCCATTTCCTATATTAATAAATTTATTTGCATATATTTATATCAGAATTAATGAGTTTTCTCTCTCTCTGCATGCAAAAACTGCACTGAAAGGGAAAAAGAGAATCAAGAATTGCTTTATGCCTTTAGTTTGCAAGTTGACATAAACTCTTATGGCTTTTCTATAGCTAGATACAGTAAGTCTCTTTTCTTTCCTTTGAGTAGGGGCCGTATACTGTCATCAGGAATACTGGAAATATATACTTTTTAGAACTACAATTCAGCAGGGTACATACAAAGCAACTAGAGTCAAAGTGATCTCTAGAGAGAAGTTAGAGCTACTCATGTTTATAAAACCAGACATCCTAAGATCCTTGGCGGTACTTTAAACCCAAAGACCAAAAAATGTTTCTAAGAGATGCTTACAAGGGTGCAAAGACTTACCACACCCCCAGAGAAGTAATTGCCGGCCGACAGTGCCTAAATGACTGTTCAAGAGTCAGTGACATAACAAAGAGTAAGAACCCTGTTCTTTTTGAGAGGTAAATGCCAGGGAAGGTCAGCTAGCTAGCTGAAATGCAACAGTGGGATAAGAATAAAAGGGGATAAAATTTGAGTTGAATCAAAAGCCAGTGTCACCAATTATTGAGGGCATAGAGTCCTAGAAAGCCTTTCCAACAAAGACACTTAACACAGAAACCTTTGCTGCTTTTTTTTGTGGTGCTGAGATCGACACCTGAAAGGAATTCTGGGAGGTACTTGACTAAGGTGAAGTGGAAGGTACCATCCAACACCTGTCTGATGAGCCAGTCTTTCATCCATTCGAGTACAATACGCAAAGCACATACACACTTTTCTCCAGAGTCAGATCTCAATACACTTAAATAAAATGTGAAATAATAAGGTTTTGTAAACTCCTGTACAGTTCTCTTACTAGAGGCAATGCTTCCTCACTGCCGCCTTCTGTGGTCAGGTGCAAATCAAATCATTGACTTGCGAAAGAGGATGGTATGCCAACATCAGTTTTCACAAGGTGTGCACCCAAGTTTTTGCATTTCCTTGTCATGTGCGTTCAGACTGGCAGTCTGCAGTTATAAGCATAGTTTTTCCACCTTTTAAGATGCTGAGAAGCTTTCACAGCTCCCAACTCAGCACCCTTCTGAGGTCTTAAGTTTGGGATTACTCCTTTTCCAACCTGCTCTTGACTTGAGCATACAGTTCTCAGGCCTGCTGTTTGCCCGACTGCACCTCGCAGTCAGCAATTCCTAAGCTACCATGGGACCAGCAGCCTTTGAAGGTAAGTATCCCCACAAAAAAGCTGGTTACCTGCTAGATCACACATAAACACTGCTGCAAAGCAGCTACTCAGACTGGGAACTTGTTATGCCTGGAAAGTGTGCCGGTGACATACAGCAGCCTTTGTTGTTTACAACAAGAAATAACTGCTCCACAGTCATTCATGACTACAGCTAACATATGGCTCACAGTGGGTGATGGTAACCATTGCCCCAGGTGGTTCACTAACCCATCAGCTACTGCTGGTAACAACCAGTATCATAGGGCTTATTACTTAATTAGCACAGCGCTTTAGTTGTATTAGTTCATTAAAAAAAAAAAAAAAGGGGAAAAAAGACCAGCACAACAGCAAAGCACTTGGAGAGCTGCAGGAGGCGTGGCCAGTCCTCACCATATGTACAGCAGTCTCTGAGTGTGGCATGTTCTGGCCTAGCTCTCTCCCTTACATTGCTCCATAAGGATAGACAGATTTCAGGAAAAGACTCCTTGAAAAAATACACTTTTGAGGACTTGTTGTCCTGGTAGACCCTGCTATAACAAAACACATATTACAGAAATAAGGGTCACAACTGCTACAGCCCAAGCGTCTGTGCTTGTGTGTCCCCAACTGCCTGCTGAAGAGGGCAGTCAGGAAATTTGGTGTGCCTGTATGCTGACCAGCTGGGAAGGTAAGCACAAAGTTCAGTATCCATGAACCTCAGTCCCATAGGGAGTGTTTCTGGCACCCTAAACCAGTGGCAAGTTCAGAACAAGCTAAAACAAAACATTCCTTCTGGAGCACTGGATGGAGTCTCACCCCACTTCTCCTTCGGGGAGTGGATCCCATGATCCCTATAATTCCCCACCCACCAGAACCTGTGCATCCTCATCTGGCCTAGGAACGCTCTTTATGCCACTGCAGCCAGCTCCAAGTCCTTACCCATAACCACATTCCTGTGTGGACATTTGGGTTTAGAATCCCTACCGTGAAAGTCTCATATGCCTCAAAGTCAGAACCTTATGTTCAGAAAATTAGTTAAACATTGTCTTTGTGTTTGTATGCCTCAGCTCTCATAAAATGCATCACAGGACCAAAACTAAATAATCCTTCTCCCTCAGAAAAAACCAAGATCATCAGGCATCAATCATGCTCCCATTAAGATGTTTTCACTGAATTCAACAGACACAGGATAGAACCTTCAGTGAGCCCAGAATCCACACTGAGTATACAGAAAATGTCAAAAGAATTAATCCCTCTTCATTACACAGCCACTATGATGTGCTACATGGTTCATAATGAGGTGTAGGAGGGAAACTATCTTGCCCCCTTACCTGCAGAGAACAGAAGGTCTGGGTAAATGGCTCCATTCGGACCAAGTAAGATGCCACTATAATTGCTGATGAATAGTGAGTACAGTAATGGCACTGGGCTGACAGGTCTCCTGCAAATTGGACACAAATCAGATTTCAGTGCAAAATATCACCATTTTAAGCCCAGAGCATCCAGTTACCACAGCACAACTAAATAGGATGCAGATCTTTAAAGCAGATGTGTTCAGGGATCTGTGAGCAAAAGCACACTGTGCATATTTGCATTGAGTGTGCAGTTACTACCACCTCTGTATGTTCTTTTTTTTTTGCATTCCACATTTCATTTTCTGAAGAACAAGGCCTTTAATTTTCCAGACCATCCCCTTCCCCATTAGTACCAAAAAAGGTCTTGATCTCCAGAGGTCAACAACCTTAATGTCCTGTTTCCTTTTCTTACAGTAGCTGTTAGCTAAGCTGCATGCAGCAGTCTTCTACACGCAGCTCAGCTAACAGGCAAGACAAATGTGTGCAGCTTAGTTAACAGAGCAGTCTTTTCTAGGGAATGCTGCTTTATGCTGTAGCTTCTCTTCCTGCCCAAGGGAAGAGGGCAGAATGCAGCAGTACAAGGCATGTAAGGCAGTGCTTGCAGGAGTAATTTCTATTTGAATCCTCAACCAGTTTGTATCCAGAAGTAGAAGGATCTCCTTGATGTGGTGCTTTCCTTCACCACAGCTCTGGAAAGTTTTTGGGTGACCTTTTCCAAGGAACTTATCAGCATTCCCAAGGGCCTAGGGAACTCAAGCCTCTGCTGTCTGTTAGTCTCCTAAAACACTCACCCTCGCTCTTCTCCACCTCATTGTAGCGCTGGATGAACTTGCGTTTCCTCTCTGCAGTCTGAGCTCCCATGGGCTTTGACAGGTCCCGAAATGTATGAGGATTAGTAAGGTTTAGAGTCTGAAAAGCAAAACCAGCACAGATGTGGATTTTAAGATTCATTAAGATTCATTTTAGACATCATTACTAGCTCAGCAACACTGGGTAGTGGCTGTGCTGGAAGTTTCACCTATACAAGGCCACAAATGCAGTACTAAAACATCCATCTCCAGAACTGGGATGGGACTTGGAAAGAGAGTGGCGGCATGTGCCACTGAAAGGACAGCATGTACAAGGAGCTTCACAAATGAAGGACCTGTCAGGTTGCACATTGCTCTCAAGGCTTTTCTGTCCAAACCTCCTTGTCAGGTCACAGAAGCCTGTTCCTGCCTGACTGCTAAGCCAATGCAGCCAGGCCTTAACTAGGTAGGTAGCTGAGAGATGTTAATCTGCCTTTCTGAGGCAGAATGTGGTCCTCAGCATGCCAATTTGAAGATAAGGCTAATCTATAATCAGTACAGTTCAAATTAACTCTCTCAAATTTTGAACCCTTAGCCTAGACCCCTCTGCTTCAATGACATCATTCAACAAACCGTTGTGTGGTTGCTATCAGAGAAAGCACAGAACGCTGCAGCAAGCACCGACCTCGGAGTGATAGTCAGCAAGGACCCATGGAAACACAGGATACTGCATGTAATCGTTATAGCTGCGGCCAGCCAATGTGTTCAGGTACATGAGGTAATCAAAGTTGCTGATCTCCCTCTTCTGCCAGGGAAAGGAAACAAGCATTAAAATCTCCTAACCCCACCCCTGAATACCATGCCTCAAAGGCACCCTCAGAGTCCTGTGGTTCCCACACCCACCAGGACAAGAACTATATGTAATCAGTCACCCATTGCCATGCACATCAGCACAATATCTCATATATGACAACCCATTCAACAGATTCTGAATCTTCATTCTGGCTCTTGTTCAGACAGGCCATTTGCATTTGTCTATAATCAACCCATTGCTTTTATGCTGTATTTTCATAATGAAACACTTTCCCCCAAATTTAAAAATGAGCCAAATTCATGCAATCTGTATATTGGAAAATCCTGGACAACTGCCTGTACAGAAAAGGCTGCACAAAGTGCTACGTATAAACAAGAAGATATAGATTTCTTCAACATGTCTTGGGTCACCAAGATCAGGGGTACAGGAAACTAAATGCATCTCTCAGCCCAGCAAAACATCTGGGAAAACAAGAGGTGCACTGATTTAGATGTACAGTTGGTCTGTGAAGGGTTGATCAACTAGGTGGCTCTCTTCAGTCTCAGTTTAAAAACACGCATAGAATCACACTTAATCTGCCAGACAGTAGCACCCTATGCAAAACCTCTGCAATAACCAGGTGTAAATACTCTGATCTTCTTGCCAATAACCTCACCTCCAGCAGCAAGAGAGCAGCTTAGGCCATGAAGTACATACGTACGCATGTCCATGTGCAGACACACAGACAGGTGCTGGTATTCTTCGCTTAATGATGCGCAACCAAGATTTAGCTTACCTGCCACTTCTGGAGCATTGTCTTTTCCCCTCCTGAGTGTTTCCTGTATGGACAAACATTTGATTGAAATAACCTGCTTCACAACCGCAAGAGAAAGTCAACATATTAACCTCTGTGCTCCCTGTGCCCCCTGCTCTCATCCCACAGAAATGAGAGAACACCAACACTAGAATGCTGAAGTTTCATCATTGACCAAATCATTCTAAAACCAGAGCGTCATCAGTTAGGTTAGTGCTGCAGGATGCAGGTTTCCTTACTGCTTTCAGTAGGAAGGCAGGCTCTGCCTCATGAACAGAGATGGCCCAGCTTCAGATGGCTGATGAGTTCATCAGTCAGTCGCTCGCCCTGTGATATGCTGACTCTCCCTAAGCCACTTGCCAGTCTGCTCCTGAATTCAGTGCCACTTGAAGTATGATATTTAATAAAGAAAAAAAGAAGGAAGTAGGGTGGTGGCATTTAGGATGGATTCTGTTTGCCTTAAGTTATCGCTGCAAACTGCAGTGGCGATGCCACACAGCAAACTACAAGCATTCAGAAGCGGACTCGCAGGCAGAGAAGATGTCCGTGCAGGAGGGGCAGATGGCCACCTGGGCACAGCAGCCTCCTCAGCTGTTCCGAGCTAAGCCACACTGCTAACCAGTCTGTGCTCCCGCTCTCATCCCACTGTAGAGCTAGAGTGCTAGTGACAGGTATCATTAAGGCTGTCTGTTTCTATTCTGAAGCCGTGTTCTCAAAGGCTCATGCTTTTCTGAAGCATTCTGAAAATACTAGCTTGAAAACAGAGGTCTCTCAGTCTCCATATCACAGGTATTCTCTGTGCATCAAGCACTTTGAAACTAATGTAATCCTTAAAAAATGGGTTACCATTTCTTAGTTGTTTTTTTTTAAGTAAGAGAGTAAATATGTTTTTTCCACTTTCTTTGTCCTCAAAATGCAACTTCTTACTGAAACTTTAAACAAAAAACAAACCAGCAGAAGGCAGATTCTAAACAGGGGAATTCACCTGAAAATGTGAAAGGGTTGAAGGTTCTGAGCAAAGAAAGGTGACATTTCAACTACACTGAGCTAGAAGGTGTGTCACTACCTGAAGACCATGGACTTGCTCTTGTCAAATCCTAGAGACCAAACTGAGGCAAGTGACATCTTTTGGATTAAAGAAACTTTAAACATTTTAAACTTAAAGTTTGTAAAATTAAAGATCTGCCAAAGTAAACAGGGTTAGTGACATGCTAACTGGTGGTAGGAGATGCTTTTCTCTTTGAGTGTACAACTTTAATCCTAACGTGCCAGCTCAGAGACAGGATTACTAACATCTCAAAGTGTAAGGAAATCAGTTCAGCTGTAGATTATAAAACTGATACATGTATAACTGGCTGCTGTTTTGCACTCTTATGCTCTGTATAGGATCACACCAGAAATTAACAAAGCTAGGCCTAAAGCAGCCTCAAAGATCTAAATAAAATATTGGAATCGTCTATGATCATTAGTATTTTATTGAATTTGCAGTAGCAAATTCTTGTAAACTACCCGTCATGATTATGAATCATTACTTTACTGCCTATTCAATCCTGGACCAGTTAATAGTGTACATAAAGGGAAAACACTACAGTTTACTCAACATAGTATTTTATTCCTTGCCTAGGCACTCCGTTCAGAGACAAGTGTGTAGCTGAGGGAAGGATTTTGTATAGCCTAAGTAATAACCTATTTAATGAACAAACATGAAACCCAGGACTAATTCTAGCTCATGGCCTACAACTCCTAAGCTTTGTTTAGTTCTCCTGTTAGCACACAAAACCTAACAATTATAGGCTCTTTTTAGAGAAACCAGGCAAAACGAAAGGTTAGTTCATATCTGATGTGGGAAAATAGGATCTTCACTCTCTGTCCAAAAAAATGAAGAGATTATAAGATAGCCTAATTTACACAACAGAAACCAGAAGAAAGTCCATTGACTAGAACAGAGTTATGGTGGTTTTGCACCCTCAGTTTGAGCCACACATAGCTCAAGAATGTAGGAATTCTAAAGTAGCAAACACATATTTTGAGCGCTGATCCTTTACAATTCATCCCTCTCACACTATACGTAGATTTCCCCACTGTCCTTTGTAAGGTCTCCAACAGACATTTGGAACTCAGAGAGAGTATCTCAAAGGGTTGGAACAGGATCCGGACTCCTGGCACTATTTGAGGTGTGGTTGGGTTACAGCATTTGTTGCAGAGGGATCAGGTTAGGTTCTTCCCTTTCCACAGGGGCAGACTCACTAAAACTGCCCAGGTTTATTTTGGCTGAGTTAGAAAGCAAGGAGTTATGTAATGTGCAATCCTGCTCAATCCATCAGTCCTCCAGCATTTTAAAGTGGGAGCATTACAATGGAACTAAAATATACACAGGATTAAATTGGGCTAGTCTGTGTGTATGTTATGCAAGTTTGCATAATATGTGTTGAGTTGTGGGTGCCATGACCCTGTAGGGGAACTCTTGCTCTGCTCGTCACAAGCCCTGAACAGCTAATAAGGACTCTACAAGGGCCAAATCAATCCTCTTTCTGCTGACTTTGGAAGCTCCTATATAACTCAAAGAGGTCAATGAGTTCACCACATCATGAAAATACGTAAAGCTAAATATAGGCGCTCAGCTGTAAGAGCCGTCCTTCTGGGTCTCAGGGGGCCAGGCAGGATGCTCTGCCCAAGTCCCCAGAGATCTGGAATTCCGATTCTCCCTTGTTGACTCGCAGGGGTTTTGGAACATGAATTCCAATGCAGGCAGCTCAAGCCTGTTCTTCCCTTTTCCTTGGTAATCAATCAGCATTCCTCCAGCCAACACCCCGTAGCCAGGACAGCAAAAGCTCAAAGTAAAGCAACTGCAGCAAGTGCATTTAAAAATAAATAAATAATCAAAGGCTGGTTTTAAAAAGAGGCAGGAGAAGTGCTTTATAAATGTAAATAACTAAACTTCAAGAGGGGGTGAAGTTACGTGAAGTCAAGAGAAGTACCTACATATCCATCTAGATCTAAATCTATAAGATATTTGTAGGGCACTAGGCACTGCAGCATCTAAGCATGATGTGTACTAATGATGATCCACCTTTGGCTACACTGTGCATAAGTGATTTATTAATCCCTCTTCCATTAACATCAGACTATGATCTCACTCTTGTGATAGCCAGTACTCTCCATTTGCTAGAGACAGGTGGACCTCAACTCATTTGGAGATTCATTGCAGATGAGATAATCTCAAAGGATAAGATTTTGCCTCCACTGAAATGAATAATAAAATTCCAATAAACTTAATTGGTTCTTAGACTTCACAAAGCTGCTTTCATTTGCCTCGTGTCTTCCATCCTCTAGACTTCTTAAGTCTGCAAAACAGTGTGAAGGGTCTCTTCAAACCACTTTTCTTAAAGAATCCTTGCAATTACCAGTAGTATGAAGAAAACCCCCTTCCTGGTATGCCACAACCTGGGTCTAGCTCCTACTATTAAAAGAGGAAAGAAGAGGTCAAAAGGAACATCAGTTTTCCCTGTGAAACAATTGGGTATCTCTCAAGCCTCAGGAAAGTGTTAGGTTAGATTACTTCAGAAAAAAGGTACAGGGTCCTCCTTGTTTGATTGTTCCATTCCACCCTCAGGGTATTCTTACTCTGTGCTCAAAGAATAGAGGTATAATACAAAATAATTTATAAGTAAGTATAATATTAAAGTAGGGTTCCTTGAAGTAGGATGTCTTGAAGGGGCTGGGGAGGGGGAAAGGAATCTCCCTCATTTACAGAACACTGTTTGCACCATGTGTATTCACAGGCTTAATCCAGACAAAGGGATAACATTTCCACTGTGCAAATGCTGCACCCAGGCACACTTCAGGTCGCAGAAGAAAAAAATCAGGTAGATTCAGTGAATTTGTTGAGGTGAGCAAAATGCAACCTCCAACCCTGGAATCAGGCAACAACATCAACATTCTCAGCTTCTTTATGCCAATAATATTCCAGTCCCATTATCAGCAAGAGGGATCTCAGCGTTGTGTCTCCTGTGGACAATACCTGCCACAAAACACACAGGTATTTCTCTTCAATAGTTCTTTTTTTTTTTCCAGATACTATTTTGAAATTACTGAAACCAGTTACTAAAAGCTTGAGCTTGGTAGGCCCAGTCATAGAGGCAAATTCCAGTAAATTCTCGTTACAGAGGGGAATTTTTGTACCAACTGCACTTTTGAAGGGTCACAGATAGATGAATATAATCTGCAGCTCATCTGTGTCCCTATCTCTCCAATCTGGCACGTTCTAAGGATGGTATCACAAATGTTGCAAGTTTTAGCACGCCCATAAAAGTATCTCACACTGTGTAACAGCCAAGTAAAATGAAATAGCCAAGTGACTAAAATGGACGGTTAAGGCAACATTAGAAGCTGACGAACAGCTTCTAACCAGGTCCAGATGCTTTTTCTTTCTGCATAATTTGAAATCTAACATTTCCAAGGCACTGCAGGCAGTTAGTTCAGTTCTTTTCCCTCCAGCTTGAACTTGCATGCTGGAACCAAGCATTATGCTAATGATCTCCAAGGGCCTAGCACTGCTGTTGCTTAGGAACAAGAGTCTCTCAGGCTGTGGACGAAGAATTAAACAGAGACACCCTGGAGCTGGGGAAGTCCTTTTTGCCACTCCTGCCCCGCACACTCACGTATGCAAGTTTCTTGAAGGGCTGCCATTTTCCATCAAGTAAGTACGATTCAGAATTTGCAGGACTGTGAAAAGGAAATTGTCCTGTGCTCCCTGCTTTATTTACAGACTGAAAGACTAATACATTACTCAAAGAAGAGTAGGCAGAGGACGACTTCACAGTAACAGAGCATGAAGGCTCATCTCACACTACCGAAAAAACCGAGCAGCTTGTGACATCTATACCTCACCTTCTAAATCTTCCTAGCTGCTAGCCGGTAAGATCTGATGCAGGGGGGCAGTCTGGCAGAGTTGTTAAGATGAAACAGTATTTTTGTTTCTTTTTCATGGGCCTTGCTTTTATACGTGACCTTGCACTATGGGATAGCACACTGGCTTTGAACTGATCTAGAAAAGTAAGAAAATTAAGGAAGAAAACCCCTCTCTATCTATTTGCTCATGACAGGATTTGGTCTAAACCTGCCTGTTAGTAAGAGACTGCATTTAAGATAGTCAGTGAATTAATCTCCCTTCAACAACAGCTCGTATCTAACAACTAAGAAATGGTAACAGGCTTGTAAGCAGGGAAATAAAAACCTACTCTCACTGGAACTGCTTGGCTTCATGCAAAACCATTCAGTGTACGAATGCTGGTTTTAAGCTTTATATGAAAGTATTTCCACAGAGCTATTCCCGTGGGTGAATCAGAACATGTCACCTCACTGCTTTCCTGCCCCCGGAGAGGTGCAGGGCGTGCGGAGCTCCGCTGGGCTTGGCAAGTCTGCTCTGCAATACGCAGGCTTCCAGGAGGAATGACAGAGGAAATTTTTCTCACAGACTAGTTCAAGATGGGATCAAGATGGTTCTCTGCAGCTTTGGGCGCAGTGAAGTAGGAAGCAGCAACCCATGGGAGGAAGAGAACCGGCAGAACCACAGGGAAGGAGGTCCTGAAACACCCAAGACAGTGTCTCAGGCAGAAGGTCTGTTCTGCTCCTGCCAGCCCTATGCTGAGAAAGGAAGAGAAAGGTTTGGATAGAAGAGACTGCACCATCAGAGTCCAAATCCATATTCTTCTAGGATCGGATCTCCTCCTTAGGACAGGTTTAAGCTACAACGGGTCATGACTGGGCCCTGTGCAAGTGCTTAAGTGCACATAAGGAGTAATGTCTGATCCTTCCTTGCCTCAGAGAGACACTGACAGTCCTAGTCCTGATGCTCAAGGTCTGTTCCCTCCCTGCAGCTCCCAGCAACACAAGGCACCACAGACAGCATAATGCCCTTGACACACACTTTCTATTCATTTCTATTTCTGTATCAGGCCAGCCTGATCCACTCTGGGCCTGAGAAATACTCATAAAACTCCGGAGTTAGCCCTGGGCTTTCAAAAGCACAACCCAGACTGAAGATTTCGCCAAGTGTGGATAAAAAGGCATTTTTCTAGTCAAGGTCCTCTTTAGCAAGACCGTATCACATTGAAATACAGCACCTCCACCCTTGGGCAAAAGCTTGCCAGCAACTCAGAAGGTGAACCTGGATGTAGGGTGAGGGTTGAGCGAAAATGAGTAGAGTTCCCTCTTATCATCATCATTTGTTAGGCAGTAGGGCAACACATGGACGCCTCCCTCTGCTATCCCAGGAGGTGCACTGCAAGCATGAGATCGAACAGGCATAATTAACATTTACAGCAAGGAGGGCTCCTGCGATTCCTGAATTTTTAATATCAGTGGCTAAAGAACTGGAGCCCTCTTCTACAGAGCTAAAGAAAATGAGACATGGCTAAGTAAGCTCCATTATCTCCAGCTACAGCCCTGTGAAACACTGATAATTAGTTTACAAGCATGCAGAGACAAGAGAGCTATTCACCCCCTTCAAGCTGTCTGGTGAGCTGCAGTGTTTCTGCAGAACTCTAATGGTAATCCCTATCTCTGGGATTGAAAATGACCCTTTAGTAATTTTGAAACGTGGCTCCCGCTTTTAAACCGAAGGAACTAGCACTTGTAAAGCGTGAGCACTCCCTAGCGACTCCTGTTTTCCTCATCAGTGCACCCTGGATGCCTGTGGTAGGATTTTAAAAAGTCTGACTAAAAGAAACCTGACCCTACCTTCAGGTGTTTAAATCTCTTTGAAGCCTGGGTATTATCCAGGGCATCATACAGAGAGATCTGTCTTCAGGAAAATTACACCGATCTGTTTGTTTCCACCTCTTAAAAATCTGAAAGGTCCAGGTTCAAACTCTGTAACAAGTTGGCCAGGGGTATTGACAGAGGAGTACCCAGCCCCAAAAGGTTAAACTGGAGTTATTCCTGACAAGCCTCCAGCACCCAACCTCCTCCACCAGGCTCCCTCTAGTGCTCCCAGGCTCGCACAGCGCAGAGGACCGGGGGACCAGCAAGGGCAGGCAGCTGCAGAACAGGCTGATGCTTTGGCTAGCTGGTATTTTTAAGAAAGGAAACTGTTTTGGATCAACGTTCCCCCTTTGGTTTTAAATGAAAAGTAATAGAAAAAAATTACTAGGAATGGAACAAAATGTTTTCTTTCTGAAAGTTTTAAAGCTGTTTTAAAAAGCATTTTAAAAGAAATTATCATTTTGAATTTAGAAAAAAAAAGTATATTTGCTTGAGGCTTCTTTTGATTTTTTTTTAAAGGCGTGTTTGGCTGAAAAACTTTACTGATCAAAATGCACTGAATGTTTTGGTCAACTCACCCAAAACAAAATTCAAACAAAAAGAAAGTTGGACACAAAAGTCACCAGGTTCATATCGGTTGCAGGAAACAAACTCTCTTTCCATCTTGCCAAGGTGTAAGGAAGCTTCCCTGCAGATCTTCTGAAGCATGGTAGTCAACCCGTGTGCACCAGTAAGGGACTCAGGCTGTCCTGTACCAGCAGTAGGTACTCTGGCATTTCCCATGCAGCTGAACTTTATCTTCACAGAATTGCCAACAAGAATATTGCATCAAATCCTTAAAATGAGTGAATTGTGATTAAAAAAACCTATTGTTTTGATGTCCAAGAACTTCCTACCCACTCCTGGGCAAATTATTTAAGCTATCAACAACAAAGGTGGAAAAAGTGCTTTATTCTCCACTGTGGAGTACTTTTGTTCTGCTACCAGCCTGCACTATGGAAAGAATAGCGTTGCTATTGCCCCTGGGGTACTGTAAGGTTTAATACAGCAAAGACTGAAAAGCCTTCAGATATAATGGTAATATGGCCCTGTAAGTACTGGTGAGAGACAGTAACGTGTGAGCGACAGACATAGGAAAATTTAACTGTGTTTAAATATTTTTATATAAAATAACAAAGATTCAATTTTGGAATATATCCTCAGGGCAAGACTGACCCCACTGTGCTGCTTTCAGGATTTTCTGAAGCATCTGCCTCATTACAGAGCTCCTGGGAGGGAGGGTGGTAACTGGCAGAGATCCGCCTTGCTTTTACATTATTTTTGGCTATGGCATGTAATTGAAAAGGAGCTGAAATGCCTTAGTTGTAGCCTAAGCTCCCCCTTCATGTATTTGCACATGATTAATGAGTAGCCAAAAAGCCTGAAGGGTTTGTAATGAAGCCTTTCTAATAGGGAAATGTATTGTAGACAAATCCATATTTTGTCCCAAACGATCATTCATCAAAGCTGCGATTTGACTCCTCACAATTAAATGCCAGAGCACCCAGACCATCCTGCGATTAGCCAGCTGTAACCAGCGCTCTTCTCTGCACACTGGCTGAGAGGGACATCGTCATCCATTTCCAGGGAAGCAGCCTATTTCCTTTGTCACTAGCCATAATTAGCAGCTGTATTCGATGACCTTCGATTAGAGAGACAGTTCATGAAACCTGAGACCGCAGTGGACAACTACTCATACAGGCCTCAATTCGACAAAGCACGTAGCAGATGCTGAGCATCGTACGAGTCAAAAGCCTGACCAGAACACCCGCACGCAGTTTTCGAGGGCAGGGCACCTTTGCAGCGGGAGTCCATCTATCCCACAGCATGGATGGAAAGACAAGGTTAGAGTATCCGGAGTCTGTCCTCAAAGCGCAGGAGACACTTACCAAGGTCTGGTTTAACATGTCGTTAAGCAGCACCAACACAGACCCCCCCTGTTGCAGTCTGCTCTGCAGGTGATGTGTGAACTGCAAGCAGTTCTGGCAAATGTTCCTGAGGTCCTGGTTAAAGCAAGGCTTTTAGTCATTTGCTTTAAATATTTAATCTTTCAACAGCATCCAGGCCTGTAAAGAAGGCAACCTGTTGGCCTGGTAGAATAAGGACGATTTTGGATAGCTTCTTTCGGTGCAGTCCCTAAGGACTGGATTGAGACCCACAGTATATTTTGCTCTGATCCTCAAATGGCTGATGGATAACACCACACTGCATTCAGGTTTGTTACATGCTGATCTCAAATCAGTATCTAGGGATGAAAATCAGCAAATTTCTCCCATTTGTAATTTCGCCCTGTAATGCAATGTAAACGTTACAGTGCAGTAAAATAATATTGTAAATTATTAGAATTTCACCTACTCAAAACACTTTCAGGAAGAACTTTTAGAGTTGCAGCTTTAGGGTTGAAAAGTCCTGACCTTAAAAAAAGGACTTCTGAAGAGTCCAGCAGTCACATGTTAATTCATAACTACGTAATTATTTTTTTAATTAGGGAGTAACAGCGACTGCTTCCAAAGGCTTTACTGGAATTCCCACACTCCATCCACAGAGTCTGGTGTGTATGTCTGTCTCTCAGTGGAGAGATGGCCAAGGGGAAAGCAAAAGGGAAGAAGGTCACCTTGAAAATTGCAAAAAATTCCATCCGGATATCGTTTGACGGAGGGCGTCGTCTTGACTTAAGCAAGATGGGTATCACTACCTTCCCCACATGCATTCTGAAACTGGCTGACATTGATGAACTTGATTTGAGCAGAAACATGTTAAAAAAGATTCCAAGCAGCATCCAGAAGTTCCAGAAACTGCGCTGGCTGGACCTGCATAGTAATCAGCTCGAGGAGCTACCAGAGACAATAGGTACACTTCAGAACCTTTTCTACCTGAATATATGCAACAACAAGCTGACCACCAGAAATCTGCCGGAAGAGTTGAACCTTCTCAAGAACCTACGTATTCTCAATCTTGGCCTGAACTGTCTCGACAGTATTCCCACCAGTCTTGGGGCCCTGAAGGAACTTAAGGAGATAGGTCTCTTTGACAATGCCTTGACCACCATCCCAAACAGTGTGAAAAAGCTCCCCAAGCTCAAGAAACTGAATGCACAAAGAAACCCTCTCCCAGATTCAACAAATCAAGAAGAGCGCACAGACTCCATCAAACGCATAGAAACACTTTACTTAGTACAGAAGAAAGACCTGTGCGCTTCCTGCCTGAAGATGTGTCAGGATGAGAGGGACAAGCTGAACAAGTTAGAGAACATGACACCCAGCCCCTCAAAGAAGCCAAGTTTCCCTTTACTCCTTACACCCAATTCCTCTGCAAAGGGTAACCAAGAAGAATGGAGGTTAAGAGGCGAACATGCCTGAAAAATACCAAGGCACTCCACAGACCATGTGCCACGAAATCCAGCCCAAGCTAATAAAAAGCTGACCTCCTTCCTCCTCCCTTTTCCTGCAGTTTTCTTACTTTAAAGATCTACTCTGTTTTAGAGACCACACAGACCTGCTGCTTCTAAAACTAAGTCCAAAACAACTAAAACAGATGTATATTTGGGAAAAGAAGGACTATTTTCTCCCAGGCCTCTTCCTACAGCATGTTCTTCATGTTTGGGTTTGTTTGGTTTTTTTGCTTTTTTTATTTTTTGTCTTTTGTGTGTCACGTAGCCAGTGAAAGAATCTTCAAGAAGATAGGTTTTTCTAGTAACTCCACTGCCACCACTGAGCCTCAAACATTAGTTCTGTTCATTTTCATAGGGTGAGACACAGTAAAACTAGTCTCAGTAAATACCATTTGGAGGAAAAGGAACAGAGATGGGAACCTTCTGCTGCTGGTGGCTGCCACCAACCCCTCAGACAGGCACTGACAGTGTAGGAACCATGAGCCCCTTCCAATTCAGCAGAGGCAGCAGACACAAATGTTATGCTCAGGAGTACCTAAGCAGTGCAAACACAGTGCTTAGAGCTAAAAACCAGTGATCCTGTTTGCCATCAAGGGGCGGGCCAGACTCTGCATAAGCAAGTTATCTGGGATTTTGGGTGCTATACCTGTGTGAAGCGATCTCTAACTTGCACAACACAATCAGCACCAGTACCTATACTCATAGTGTTTTGTCTGCCTCTAAGCCTCGCTCCAAGGAAGGTACAGAAGGGAGAAGAGATAAGGAAAAGAGATAGGGAAAAGATTGCTCTTTTTAAGGGTCCTGGGCATATCACTTAAGCAGTGACGAAGAGAAGAGTCGCCGTCTTTCATGATCCAGAAGTCAGATGGTGAATTGATGAAATCAGGTCTGGCGTCCCCACAGTACTTTTAGCTTTCTGTTCACATGTGTGCATGCGTGTGTGCACCTGAGCACACACATTCACTTGCTTAAATCACATCCCTAGGGCAGAGAGTACTGACAGCCTGCAAACAGCAATATACAGGTACAAGCAATGCACAGATTATAAAAGCAGTCAAGCGTGACACGAGAAGAGGTGCTGGCTGTGGCCATAACATATGGTGACGGCAAACATTTAAGTGTATTTAAATGAAGAATAAAGTGCCAGGGGCAAAGTACTCAGTTGTCCAGTAACAGTCCATTACCATTTTTTAAATGGCTACGGTAGAGCCTGGGAGTCAGAACTTCTGTGTATTATTCCTATGGACTAGGTGGAACTCTGATATGGGGTTTCCCAGAAATGTTACATCATATGATACATCAAACTGGTAATTTCTTCTTTCCATAATTCAGCTGTGCAGTTATTAATAGTGTGTCTGGTCAAAGAGCTTAGTGTGACCTGCCTCCCTGTCTCAGACAGGGCAGGGAAAGCTAGGATGCTATGGAAGATGGCCATTGCTCCCTAGATGGGGAAAGAGCTCTTTGTGCTGCTTTTCAATTTTTCTAACACAGAAGCAGCTCCAGAACTCAAACAAGGGAAAAAAACTCATCAAGTCCTCAATACTTCAGTTCCCAGACTGGAGTTTGGTAAAGGGAAGCATGCCCACTGTGGTAATTTTCTCTAACTTTCCACTTAAGGACAACATTTCTGGGACCATTACTTAGGCAGTGCACTGTCTTATGTTTATTTTATTTCATCTCATGCTGTAACATGGCCCAGCCAAGGCTATGCCAAAGGCCCCTTACATTCTCAGAGTGAAAAAGGTGTGCAGAGTCCTCTCACAGGCAGTGGAGTAAAACTGAAGGCAGAGCCCTGTGGGATTCAGGACAGGCTACTTCAGACCTAGACATACAGCCTGCTTCAATGTCTGAAACCAAATGAGTCAAGTGTTTCTCACAATAACAAGCCCGGCTAAAGCCCAAAGGTCCTGCAGCTGTAATGCATCTTACCTCAAGACATTCCCACCCGTTGACCACCCAGCAAGCACGGGCAAAGGAAACCCTGGGGCCAGTTATTGGTTACTCTACAAAGAACACAGATCACGCTCCATAGAGTCAACCATCACCTCTGGCATAGGTCAGGCTCTAGCCAGAGCTGGTTGCATACTTCATTGATACTTTTTGCAAGCTGATGGCTCATACACAGGGGTGAAAATGTTCACTTACAGGATAGGAGGTGAAAATTAAAAAAAAAAAAAAGAAAAAGACTACTTCTGACACAGGCCACAGCAACTCATAGGGGCAAGCTGCCCCTCAGGTCTCAGCAGTATTCCAACCTCCAGGCGATCATTTCAGAGGACACCAATTAGTCACTTAGGGTTGCGTTCCTCAGATATCCAAACTGAGAAGAGTTACAGGTATGCAAGTAACTCAAGGTCAGCATGAAACATGCTCTCAATCACCTCCCACTAGGAGAAAGCTTTTTTCCCTGCAGTGGTAAATCTGAGGGACAGCAAGTTGGAATCTCCCCTCACGTTTACTATAATATGCCAAAACAACCATGTGTACATCTGTCACTGTCTGCCCTAACCACACAATAAAGAGACCATTACGCAGAAGCATTATGGATTATCTCTAACCTCGCCGACTGTCTCTTTCCCACACTAACCATCTGTGTAGAGTTTACCAATAAAGTCATATTAAGGAGGTAATAATTATTAATCAACTATGCACAGTCAGCTACTCAACACATTCTTCATGACTTTGTACTGTGTATGCTGTACACTAGAATGCTTTCTGGAGTTCTGGGGACACCTCTGAATCTTTTTAAGGTGCAATTTATTCAAACAATTGCAGTTATTATCTACAGTTATCCAATGCTTCCTATGTTTTACCTTATATTCAGGGACTCTTCTGTTATCCCCTTTGACTTCAAAGCAGGTTGGAAAGAGCAAAATCTATAGGAGATATGAAAGGTCACATTTTAATTATTTAAAGAGTTATCTGTATACATTACATATGTATATAATCTATGTCATGTCCTGACAGCAACTTCCTTCTACAGCATTTCACTAAGACTCTAACCTAGGACAAAGCTGAAAGACAACACAGCAAAAGCATACGTTCAATATTAAGAAGTTGCCTATGGGCTGGATAAAAGCAGTTTCTTTCCCAAATAGGGACTTGAATTGATATATAGGATTATGGACTTATGAGCAGGTGCTTTAAGTTCCTATTAATTCAAGCCAGAGAATGAGAACCCACTCAGGCATTTATCTAGCAAAAATGGCAGAAAGGAATACTAACTCACATCTTGGCCATTCCTATTTAATTTCACTGGGGATTTATGATGTCAGATGTACTAAAACCTTGAAATACATAGGTTTGGTGACCTTCAGTTGAGGGGCAATGCAGGCAGCTGAGGATCAGAACATTATCTTGAACTGCCTCTGCACGACTCCCCCAGGAGATGTTTGTCAGAGCTGAGAGACAGCAAAGAAAAGGGCTAAACAAAGCAGCTGTCTCTGAGGCAGAACCTGGTAATTCTAAGTAGCCACACTATGCAGCCAGTTTAGAAAGGAAGACTGGATACATCTGCATTGACTTTTTCAGTAATGCTCCATTAGAAACTGCTCAGAGATTTCAGGAGCAGAAGGAACTGCTATGGTTTTTAAGAAATTAACAGTCCCAATCTTCAAGTCCAGGCTGCAGAATTTGCCACAGGAAGTACTACATATTGAAGAATTTTTCCTGTGTAAAGGAAAGTGAAAATAAACCTGTCATTACAGCCAGAACTGCAGTAGGAAAACAAAGCCAGAAAACAGAGTGCAAATTAGTCACCTCATAGTCTTACATTCAAGTTCCATCAAACAAGGCAAGTGCATAAGGAGAAATCTATTTTAAACAAAAATTAAAAGTTCATGCCACACCAAAGATGCAAAGTCAGAGGTACAAAAACATTTTATTCCTAAAGAATCTAATGACACTTAGTGTGTTGGAAGAAAGCAGGAAGAAACCTTCTTTCACCCAGTACTGTGAGGTGAGATGGAGGTGATGCTCTCAGCTCAGCGAGAGGAAGCAGCACAGCTACAGTTGCTGTTTCCTGGGATGCAGGGACACACAACTCGCCACTGGGTGCTAAAGGAGTCCTGCACATGCATTAGCTCCCTTGACAAACCAATGACTATATAATGCTCCAAAGAATTCACAAGTCAGCAAAAGGAAAATTTCATAGCTTTGCTCAAGTGTAACCTGCTAAAGACCAAGGAACTGCAACTGAAGAAAAAGCCCCTGGGGCAGCACACAACAGACATCTGAGGCCAGGATAAATAGGGTCAAGAGACCAAGAGTGCCACCCAGGTGTTCACATGTTGTTATGAAATAGTAATTACCTCTTAAATATTTTATTTCGGTCGCTGTCATGGAAGACAAGAAATCTGGAGTAACCATTTTTGAAGAATACTTCCAAGGCGATCTCCTGGAAAGGTAAATCATTTACAGTGTGAAGAGCTGCAGAGCAAAGACTAATGCTGCAAAGAGTCCAACATGGCCTAGCCAGTTCCTTCAGGGCTTTAAAAAATGAAATAAAAAAAAGGCCTTGAAAAGCGTGAAAAAGTATGGCAAAATATGCCTAATAATCCCAACTTCTCCAACTATAGGAATGCTCCCACTGGGCTGACTAGGAGTTCAAATGCTTCTCTGAAGCAAAACCAAACTCCAGGTATTGGTTCCATCATCAACCTCCTCCTGCTGCTTCTGAAGCATTTTTATTTTGAAATCTCAGTGTGTTTAACAAGACACTAGTACCATTAACTTCTAATTACATGAGAAAGATAACATAAAGAAGGCATGCTAAATAAGAGTTTCTTTTAGAAAGCAACCATGCTGCTTTCTAAACAAATAGTGAGCTCAACAGAAATGCCAAAATAATTTCTCCTGACTAGAAGCCACAGAGGTGGAAGGGAAGTTTATGACATTTCCCACTGAAGCTTTAAATAATCAAAGTTGAAAACTTTGCCCCCTTTCTTCCACAATGTCATGTGGGCATTTGCATATAATCCTATTATTTACTCAGTGAGTCGTCCTTTTTTACTCAAAGTCAGTCAAGTAAAGCTATAACACATAGTGTCTAAAAAGCCAGACATGAGTTTCAATCCAAATAGGGCAGGTGCAATACAAACCTAGAAAAACACCACAATGGCAACGGCCCCATACATGATTCACCAATGAAGTATAAAGCAGAAAGGTAATATGAGAGCAGCTATGACAATGAACAGCTTGCAGCCTTTGCTCTGAAGCTTGGCTTTCCAAACCACGTCTGCTCAAGTGTCACCGTTACAGAATCGGGCCGTGTGGGTTCACAGTGCTTCGCTCTGAGCTGGGCTGTGCACACGAACAGATCAGCTCTCTGAGGCACGGTAGCTGACCAAACAGCTGATCTACCTGTCCTACAGGGAAAGCATGTGGAATCAGTTTCCTTCTTTTTCTGCAGTATTTTTTCACTGGAGTCCCAGTGCAAGAATTTGAGAGCCTGATACAGGTACCTGAGGTTTCAGTTCATTAACTGAAACAGAGTAAAAATAAACAAAACAACCCTCCCTCCCCCCAAACCACAACCAAAAAACCCACCAAAATACCTCAGACCAACAAGCCCCACCTTTGCCCAGGCCCATTCAAAGACTGTTTTTACTCATCTCCATTTTTCCCTTTGGGTCACACAAAATATTTCCATTTCACATGTTTAAAAAAATCCCTGCATACACAGACATGTGAATATATGAGAAGACAGCAAGGTTCCACTGGCAACTTTGATGCTGTTCACAAAACAGAAGAAGTGAAAGCTCTGTTGCTCAGGTTGCTCACAGTGATGTAAAAAAAATAAACTTCACACAGTTACTCGAACAAGACTTAACGTTCCTATACATGCTTGGAGAGTGAGCTAACCACTGAGATATGCTACACCCTGAAGCATGTCTCACCTACTAAAACTGTCCATTCTGCATACATAAGTGAAAATAGGACAGGGCTGAGTCATGGATGAGTGCCATACTACATGATAGAACACAATTTTCAACCCCATTTTCTCCAACTTTTGAATTTTCAAAATGATTTCTTAATTCTCTGTTGAATCTCAACCTTCCAAAAATGGATTCAAATTAACAGATATGGCTGGTTCAAAACTCCATATTTTTGTCAAACAAAATCTGTGAATTACTCTTTACACTGTACCAAAATCCTCTAGAACAAGTACAGGCTTTGGTGCTACAAGCTCTTGCTACAACTCTTCTGTGATTCTTACTGCAGGCTCATCTAAACTGGACAAAACTAAAAGGGTACCACTGGTAATGAGTAGCTTCTCGGTAGCGCAGCTATAGGCAGATTCAAATCTTCTGCTCCAACTTATGACTCATGTATTGACTCACATGTACCACCTGAATGTTATTCCGAGAGGCCCACGGTAAGCATGTTACAGGTACCCATAGTCCACTGATGTCCAAAACTGCCGAAGTCTGTGGGAGCTGAGTATAGTGAAAGTCAGACACTTACTGCAGCTTCCATCCAAACACAGGAAATTGACTTCAACTATTATTTTCAAAAACATTGAGGTAAACCGCGAACAACTTTGTTAGCCTAACAACTAATGAGCCAACAAGGGTGCTTAAACGCTCTGGTGAATACAGGAAGGAATTTGTGTTACCAAAGGCTGATGAAGCAATGATGGGAACAAAAGCATTTTGCGACTCAAGTGAAGACATCTCAGCAGTCTTAGTAAAAATTGTGCAAGTAGTTTTTGGTCACACGTCATTACTGCTGTTGCAGCTTTCCCTCAAATGACCAAGCATGTTAGCTCCTACCTGCAGAAGAAAGCGCATCAGATGAATCTCTTTTATATCATGATATGAATAACGGGAACACATCTGGTCTCCCACTGCATGATCTTTATGACATAAGTTGAAAATAAATGGATCACTAATGCTGGAAGAGAAAAATATAAAGACAGAGAAGTTAATTTGAAACAAAAAAGATCAGGAGAGTCCTCATGAATAGCCAAGTCCTCCCTAAAGAAGAATAAAAATACTAAGCTAGCAAGACCAGCTGGGGCATACATGAATTGAAAACAAAGCTAAATACTGAAGGCAGGTTTTGTACTAGTTCCCAAAATAAAATAAAGAGCCTGTGGAGGCTAAGGGTAGGTTTAGAATTATTTTGGTGCATGCAAATAGGCAGACAGCAATGTTTTGCACACAGTAAAGTCTGAGAAGCAGCAAGGGAAGGAGCTGGGTGGGAGAGACTTGAAAGCTTGGGTCAAGGGCAAGCATCAATGGACACATAGCTGTTATAAACAGCAGCTAATTGGAACTAATAATTAAAGAATTAATCCATTATTACTTTAGTTGTGTATCTATATTGCAATTGCTATCTACACCCTAACCCAGAGCAAATCCCTTAGAAAAACAACCTAAGCTTTTATTGGACCCAGTCCAATCAATCCTTAAGTCACCTGATCAGACTGACTGATATTGGACTTAGAATCGGATGTAGAGCAGACAGTCAGGGAGTAAAAACACCGAGTTACTCACTGTCCCACTGGGCTTTGCACATGAGCTCACAGTATACGCAAAGAGCTAAGTCTAACAGACTAATTTTCAATATTGATCAGTTCAATAAATCATGAGTCAAAAATGATAGCAGTGTGCCAAATATTAATTACGATTCTTTCTTGGAGAAACAAATAAAAACTTATGAGACAATGAAGCTAAAGGCTCTTGTAATGACTGTTCCATATGAATAAAAGATGGGAGCCAGTCAGAAAGAAACATTAACAACACTTTAAAAGAATTGAAAAACAGCAACGTATGTGTTAGATTGCCCACCACCTCCATCTGTTGGAGCTGGGAGTCCTTGTTGCTCCTCCAAAGCCTGTGAACAAGCATCTCTGTTAGTTGTGTTAAACAACTCCGTGAACAGATGGAAAGGACGGCAAACGTCTTGCTTTGCTAATACCCCCCTTGAAATCCCCCCAAAGTCTGTGCAAATTCAGGTTTCCATGTGCCAATACTGAAGTTACCGAAGCAGCTCTCTGGGAGGAAAAAATTACTCACCTGGACAAGCAGTGACGCGTACAGTAGACTTCTTCTAGAGGGGATAACACAAAGCACTCGCAGATGTAGAAGTGGTCCTTGCCAAAGAGCAGCACTCCTTCCAACGCTGTATGTCCCTGCACAACTGCCACAGAGCACTTAAACGTGACCTAGTATGGAAGCAAGCATAATTAAATCAGGAGTGGGTAACACTCAAGACAGGGCCAGCAGGGAGCAAGACCCAATGATGCAGAAGGACACGTGTTTGTACCAGAGCAGTTGCCATCTTGATTGGCAGGTCTATAGGGATGCAGCTACAACAATCACCCTATGGCTGACAGTGCATGACTCCGTGGTAGTTGTAGTGGGAGGGTCTGATGCCCTTTCCCCGCAGTAAATCTGTTCCTTCCCCATCTATCTATGGTTACATTTAGCAACATCACTACAGAACATGAAGAGCTTGCAAATGTTGCAGGAGTTAGTCCTGCAAAACTTTTTTAGACAGCAATACTTACTATGCAGGTGGGGGGCTGAAGCACTGGGGAAAGAAATGACTTACACAGCATCGTACAGAAGAACAGTGGCATATAATAAATATATCTATATTTAGAATACAGAGAAAAAGCAAAAATTTTATTTAGATCCCAGTGAAAGCTATACTTGAAAAAATCCTGCAAAGAGATCCCAGGGAGCAATGAGCAAGGAGAGGATCTAATACTCTTGGTATCTCACCGTGGCCAGCTGAATCAGCATATAGTGGATTGAAATCTCAGTAACACTAGACTCCTTGCGCTGGCACTTTTCCATCTTACATTATACTGAAGGCCAATCAAAATATATGAATCTATGCTTCTAATTGTCTTGAAGATTTAGTTAAACAGTCTGGAACAGTTTAAAAACCCTCCCTCAGCATCCTAAGGCTCACTTTCTTTTCTTTCTCCTGAGCAAATTAACTTGGCCCTTAAAGCAGAAGACTTTATAACCTACAGTTTAGAAGCATTGGGAATTTTTCAACAAAGTAGTTCTTTGGTCATATACGCCAGTTCGTAGAAAGCTTCTTGGAATTGACTGGTTTTGATAAAGAAAAAGCCCCTTTTTTCTGGACCAGTTTCTATGGCTGAGAGATGGTGTAGAAAGGAAACAGACCACTAAAGAGAACAGAAAAGCCCAATGATCCAGAAAATTGTGTGGGCTGCGGGAAAAGTAAAGGTCTGGTTTTAAATCAAGCAATAATTCATTGCAAAGAATTGTCCTAACATTTAGAGGCATAACGTTCCTTATTTTTCTTGTCTGTAATTCAGTCTTCTGTAAATACTCACCTCCAAAAGAGCAGTCCACTGGTTAGCACAGTCAGCTGGGAGGATCAAGGTCAACCCACTGCTGTACCCAGTTTGGATCAGAGCTTTGAACCAGTATCTTCTACCTTCCTGGGAAGGAGGCAGGAGCTAATCGTCAGCCTTATTAGCCCAGTCTCAGGTGAAGAACCCTCTATTTGCAAAATCCCTTCAAACATTCATACTACAACACCACACTAATGCTCCCAAAATCTAATACTACCTTACATACCAAGAGAACTGCTCACTGCTGAGCTCCCCCTGTACATCAGCACAATCCTGAACAACGTACAATCCAGAAATGAGTTCAAAATTTTGCAATCTGAGTCGGTCTGAAACTGGTAGGACCAGAGGGCTGCAGATCTAACTAGAGAGGTTAGATCTGAGAGGTATTTATATAACAGGAGAAGTGTGCTGGTTCAGAAATCTAGTGCAATGTTCCTGAGAGAACTGATTGACAAGTATGCAAAGTATCACAAAGTCTGTTTTTTCTCTTAAGGTCCCAATGAACTTACCTCTGCCAAACTTCAAAAGAAAAGAGGTCCTGCATTTTGTGTGTGCAAAAAAGACACAGAAATCGCATTGGTTCTACCAGACCATGTAAAGTCTACATGATGATACGTACAGTAATTATGGTTCTCCTTCGCTTTTTCCTTTGTTCCTACCTCACTAGTTCTGAAACCAAATCTACAACCTTTCTTGCCTCCACCCCAAAATACACATCAACTAACTCGGGTGAGCTGAAGCAGACCTGCACTGCTACGCAAGCTTTTGGTCTTGGATGTCAGCAGAACATAAATATTAAATTTGTAAATAATTGAAATAAAATCTTGTTTCTACATTTAATTTTTTTTACTGAAAACCAAATATTTCACCAACAAAATGGAGGGTTTCATTTTGAAATCACTTGAGTGGGCAGAAAAGGTTGTTTTCATCCTGGGTTTAAAAAAAACCAACAAAACAAACAACGCTGGAAGATTTCCGTGGGCAATTTTTAATGGAAATTCCTTAAATCTCTTTCTCTTCCCCCTCTAAATTATTGCTAACAAGAAGGTAGCTGTTTTCCATCACCTCCCTGCAGGTCCCGCAAGAATGCCTGTCTCTGGGTGGACGTGCCAACCACAGAACTCTGAACCGGAGTGCCTGTGTGCCTGCATGCCGTTACGTGGTTAGAGGCACGTATGCTTGCACGTATGCTTGCAGTGAGAATACTGGGGAATTCTGCTCACATTAGCGAACCACAGGGTTTCCTGAAGTAATTAAATAGCAGAAAGATCGCTTCTTCCCAAAAGGAAGGTAACTGAATATTGAAACATCAGATAGTTGTGCAAAATAGCGAAATGGACACAAAACTGAAATCCAGACTTCTAAGAAATGTACCTCAGCAAACCCAGCCCGTATGCCAGAGAGCATGTGTGTGGTTTGGGGAGGCACGTGTATGGTGAAGGGGGCCTACTTATGATCGCTAATATGGTCTGTCACAAGTAATCACTTTGTTAGTCCACCTAAGGCAGGACTGGGGCATGTTAGTAGGCCTTGAGAGGGGACAGAGCATGGACTTCTCTTTCTCAGACCTTCAACTCTAAGCTTCTATCTTCTGAACTATCCAACCAGTAGCAGTCACCAGTGCCAAATCCATTTCTTCAATTTTATGTTATCACCCCCAACAGAATTAAATATATCTGCGCTGTTAGAGATACTAGAGCCCTTGGGCTGAGTCAGTTGTTCTCGTTTGGAGATCAGGGCTCATTTTATGCCAGGTGAGTAATAAAGATCTGACAAAGAGGTGTACTAGAGAACCCCCACCAGGACAGTCTTGTACCTACAGTCTTGCATTGAAACACCAAGCAGCCTGAAATTTGTATAGATTAAATAAAAACTTTCATTTTCTGTCAAAACAGAACAGAATCCAGTTTATGAGCCACTAGAATCATTAATCAATGAAGCAAACATGACACAAAGTAATTGAATAATTACTTTCTAAGGTATTGCCCAAAGCCCCTCATCTCTTGATTGCTCTGTTCATTCAGATGTACGAGGGAATTAAAACTAAAGGTATGGGTTTTTTTCCCTTTTTCTTATTTTTCAGAAGAGCTGTTTGTAAATGTTCCAGTTGTATTTAAGCAAATAGCTATAAAAGCATATCTGCTCTGGAGTTCAAGAGCCAGATTTCCAAAGGAATTACCTGCCTGAAGACACAAACAGTCTTTACACAGTTTTCAAAAACCCTGGAGGTGGTTAGCCATCTATTCCTGCAGACTCTAGTAGTGTTAGCACGGCCCCTCCAGGGAAAAATACAATGCAAGAAAATTAAGGTCACAAAATCATGTCACTGGAACACACCTACCCATGCCACACAATCTCCTGAGCGTAGCATTTTTTACAGGATAAGGACAAAAGGATGGCTACTCCAAGTCAGTTCAGAGATCCACCTATACAACTGTCCTGCGTCTTAGTAACAGAAGCTTAAGGAAAGACTATAAGAAATGTGCTGGGTACAGAGTGATTATTGATCCTCATATACCTTCTCAGCAACCAGTGGCTTAATGGACTTCCTGAAGCCCCTTCCTCCTCCTCATTGTCACATCTCATGTTTCCCTATAAACACTCACAGCTGTCTTTAATGACTTGCTCAGCAAAAGGTACAAAAACTTTGCACAATACACAGAAAAGGAACGCATTCACTGTATCAGGAACCACGGAGACGAAACCTGCAGATATATACTCCTTCTGCCCTTCTGTTGTGTATTGATAAATTCCAGGGTGCATCAGCTGCAAAGGACCTGTCAGTAACGTAAGGTCAATGTTATTTAGGGCCACAGAGTTTAAAATGACCAGGAGCATGTGAAATCAAATACGTTGCTTTCACAATTTTTGCTAGGGAAACAGATATGTGTTATCATGGTACGTGAGAGCAATATAGGTCCGCCTCTCTGTGCCACTCACAAGACCTTTCCTGAAATGATTGTTAGTTTGCTTGTTGTTGAAGTCTCACGTTACTTTGAAACTGTCACACACACGTCTCATTAATCACAACTTAAGAATACATGACAGGTTGCTTCATTCTCTCCAGCTGCTCAATGACCAAAGGAAACTAAATCTACTTGACCTACTCTTTAGCGGTAGGGGCTCTAGGCTCAAGTTTGATCGCATCTAACTGTTACAAACATGGGATCAATTTTCTTCTGCTCAGACTTGAGTGGAACCATTTCAATGGCTAGAAAAAGGCCTTGCAGTCACAACTTTGCTTTGGAAGACCCAGGACACATTCCTTTTTTGCAGGTAACCTCCACTCACCCTCCCTCCCTTACTCCACTGGAGCAAAAACCGCACGTGGGAGGTATTTCTTCAGCATGCATTTCTCAGGCTTTAACAAATTCCCAAATGCTACAAGGAAAGAGTATCAGATATTTAGGAGAAAGTGGGGGTGGCAGAAGGTGGTTCTTGTCTTGTACGTGGTCATGGGCACCGGGACGGCTCTTTGTCCTTGCTTTCTGTGATGAAAGCTGCCATCTGTCCCGGCCCATTGCCAGCCTGAGAAGCTGGCATCCCTTAGCTGATGATAGCATCTGGAAGCCAGTTCTAATAGAATTGTGTTCATACCTCTTGCACACCCAGACTTCTCTCTCTCACTCCAGGCTCCTCTTAAAAAGAAAATGCTGCCAAAACCTAATATGAACCCTTAAATTTCCCCTTAGGTCAGTTCACTCAAGTTCATGGCATTCCCACTGCTCCCATCACTCTCTCAGGAATAACCACAGCAAAGCTTGCCTGCTCCTTTCCCTGCTGCATCATGCTACAGGAAGCAACTAACTGTTAGGGGACCAGCTGTGCTTGCTTGAGGTGGTCGTCAGGACCCTGGGCATTTGTCAGGAGCTCTGCAGAGATCCAGGGAACAGCTTGACAGCCTTAAGATTGAAAGTCATTTTTCGTCAAGGCAAACACCAAAAAAACGCACCAAAAGCGGATACAAAGGGGGAATATTAGGAGGTATCTGTGGAGCACAAGTAGCACGGTGAAGGAGCACATCCAGAAGAGCAAAGATCTGACTGAAGCTGCTCTGGGGTTTGGTTTTTTTTTTGTGACATTTACAGCACGAGTCAGATCCTTTCCTTTGCACATAGCAGCACAGTTGTTCACGGAGCTGGGGTAGGGGTGGAGGAGCGTGGGTTAGGGAAGGGGCTTCCAGCAGCCTCTCGACTGCAGCAGAAACCCAGATAGGGCAAGTGAGAGGAGTATCATCTGCAACAACTTGTCCTTCTTCAGGTGCTCCCATCTGAACACAGGAAGAGTTTCAGCACTCCTTCCTGCAGTGAGGTAGCCTTCACAATCTCTGCTCCTGCAGCAGAGAGGGAAGAGGAGGAGAAACAGGCACAGAAAAGGGAAATGGCTTGTGCCGAGGACCTGGCTTCCTAATCCTCTGCTTTGACCACAATAGCTAGTCCCTGTTCCCACTGCACATCAGCACATGTGAAGTTCTTTACTGCTGCCTCCTCGCACTGGGATGGAAATGTAACAGTGCTCCCATGAAAACAGGCTGTCTTGGTGCCTTGCGTAGCTGCGTGGTACGTGCAATACCCCTAAAACACTGGCTCCACCAAGTGGAAGCAGAGCTGCTGCACAGTTCTGCCAGTCCTAGATGCTGAACCTGACAACTGCTCCCTCTTTCAGCTGAGCCTGTTTTTTAATCAGCTCCTTTCTCCCATCCATGGATCCCACTCCCTCAAACTGATTTATGCTAGTCCCTTCTATCATTGTCCTTGGCATCTCCCGTGCTCCCTCCAGCCCCTCTTTCAAGGAAACGCATTGTGCCCAGATTTCTTCTAGTTCATGCCCTCTTGTTAACTTCAGATTCATTACCCCAGTTGCTTGGATTTCTTACTGTCTCAAATGACTTGCTGGCAAACAGAGGCTTACTTTTCACCAAATTTCAGAGTTTCTACATCAGAATCATTCCCCAAGCCTTCCTACACTTTCTTCATCCCTTACATGCTAACCGCACATTAGCAACCTGGCAGGACTACGTTAGGCTTGTAAAGATCAGGGAGGCAATCTTGCAGTTGGGGGCTCACGTTACAGGTATAGGAATCCAATCTCCCTGTCTCTGCTGGTAAGCCAGGGTTATTTAAAGGGTTGGCTCTGGCTTTTGGTAGGCGAGTAGATAGATTAGGTCAGGACAGATTCCTATTTGCATTTCTCTTGCACAATCCTACAGCAGCATGTTGTGTAACATCACCCACATCGTATATAACATCTCCATCCATGCCTATGGTGTGTACAGTCTCAGTATACTGAAGATACATGCAAAATATAATCTTCACTTGTACACACAAGGTTATACCTCAATGGAGCTTCAGCAAAATGTATAACCAAGGAGCCAGAGTATGATACTTCATTAACTTCTGAGATGACAGCCCTGACAGCAACGCCTGTAAGCCTACACCTGCAGTCTGATATACTCATCTAGTGAATTACAGACCTGTGTGTAGAAAAAAAACATCTTGTGCTTTGGGCACATACACATAGATACTACTTAACACTACTGGAATTACAACACCAGTTCCAAACATTCAGCAATGAGGTGACTCAATTCCCAGCTTTGAGTTCAAAGTCCCATTTTTCCCACGCACACCCAGAGCAGTCCTTTTGCCCAGTGGTCCCTGTATAAAAAAGAGCGACAAAAAAGACACATCTAAAGGCTGAACTTTGCATTGTCTGGGTGATGTTCAAACACACAGAGCATGACTGCTCCCTGATATGATTAGTCTCCACTCTCTCAGGGACTAACCATTCTCAGTACCTTCCTTTAGCCTGTACTCAAACTATAGCCATTTGTTTTCTTCTTCATAGTCCCTTTCTCTCGCAGTCCAAGTGGTAAACTTACCTTGTTTAAATACTTAAAAATATTTTCACAGGAATGCCTAGAAGCATTTTCTAGTCTGTTTTTCAAGTAAGATAAAACAAAAGACTAGATGATATTAGCATAACAATACCCCACCTGCACCCATATTCTCCTGGTTTAACTTGCGGAGGAACAGAGACTGAACCAACAGACAATGTCAACAGCATTTGATCTGCTGCTTCTGCAAAAAGCCGTCTCACAAATCTGAATACATACAAAGGTGTCTGTTTAATGGTAATGCAAAAAAATAGCACAGGGTGACATTATAAAAGATTGACCACTTTCCAGAGAAGGGCTAATCCTTTGCTTCAGAAATCAATCTATTATCTGCCAAAGCATCGCAATGACTTTTCTGTGCAGTGCAGTAGGTAAGATGGTTCCAGTTGCCTGCTTAAAGTGCAAAGTGCTCACGAGGCAGCCATTTACAAGGCAGGACCGCGGCGCACTAAGTGAGCGCAGGACAGCTAATGTCACCCCCTACTGCTTTTTTTAATACTTCTGTCAGCTCGGCAACACGGTGACTGCTGCTGGAAAAAAACATGCCTGGCGTTTCTGATGGCTTCCTGCAGAGTTACATGGAGAAGAGACAGACAGCCTGAAGGCTCAAAATGAGATCAGCACATGGAAAACATGCCTCACATTTTCATGCTTGTCTCCTTCTGCTGGGGAGAGGAATTTGGGCGGGGGGAGGAAGGAGGAGGGGCAGGAAAATGAATTATGTTTTATAGACAGACAGTGTACCAACAGCTGTAATAGCATGAGGAAGCCGTCATGTTAGAAAGCACAAATTTGAGCCCCAGCCACTGGCAAAGCGTCAAGAAAATTCAGCAATAGTATTGAGACATAAAAATAAAATAATTATTTCTATATCTATGTATCACAGCACTGTCATGGCTGAGTTTAAATACTCCAAGTCTGACCCTTGGCTTCCACTATGGAATGCTAACTCTTGGGCCAACAGGGGGAAAGATGCCACTGGAAGAATTGGAAGAAACGGGTGCACTAGACAAGATCAGAGAATAAGGCCAGGTTCACTTCATATGACAAAATGTCTCACAGTCCTGCAGAAAATGGCTATGTGCAGTGCGTATGCAACATCAAGGATGTGATTTGGAGTCACCATTGTGGGGACTATGCTGGAAGCAAAGGGCAGGTTGCTGGCTTTCAAGCAAAGGGATTAAACTGAGAACACCAGACCAAAGTTACTGCCCCCCTAACAGAGTCACCCCTATTTACTCCACAGCTCATGTTGTCCCCCAGCGTTCCTGAACCTCCCTCTTCCTTATGCTGGGAAGAAACCTGGGAGAAGGGCACCCAGTCCAGCACAAGAACAAAGAAGGAACAGCACTGTTTGGACTACATGACATGCAACAGAAGCATCAAAGGGGAAGCAGGGAAAGTCTCTATGTCCTTAGAGGGAAGAATCTGTCCAGTACTCATATGGAGACAGAGAACAAAAAGGCATGTGACACAAGGAAGGAGAAACATTTTTTGGTATTCAGCAGGAAGAGTTTTAAACATCACTTAACTAGCAATCTATACAAAATTGGCACACCTTTTCAGAGGTAATAAATAAACTTGATCCAGGCACTGCTCAGAGCATGAGTGAATGTGGGGAAGCAGGACAGGAATTCTGAGTCTCACAATAAGCCATGTCTTAGGCAAATTCAGACAATACTGTCTCACAGGTGTGAGAATACCTTGGTCACATGCCCAAATTTTTTTCTGTTACTTCAAAGAGTTAATGTTAAATGCTCTTCAAGAGTAAGTCTATGTAGGAGTTCATACAGAGGCTGGAAAATTGTAATTGCTCCAAGGAAACATATAGTGATGTTTACTGTACCCTGAATACACCTGAACCGCAAACTGAAACGAACAGGGAGGCCTCCACATCCAATTCACCCTCTAAAAGGCCATTTCCCCAGTGAACATTTTCTAGTTCATCTTTCCTACCTTTTCACTCTCTGCAAACTCCTGCAATATAATTTGCCTCTCCACACACAGTTCCAGGAAGTCATCTGAATGGAAACTTTCATGTAGAGCAGGGAAGAACGTTAGCTGGTTACAATCCGACCCCTTCTTATCCATCTCCCTTTCTGCTCCATTTAACGTCAGCTCTCCTATATCAGACAAAAGAGATTACAGTTTTAGTGTCAACCGGATGACACCAAAAGTATTTGCAATTCAGTCTTTCACCCAATCTGTTCTACCTTGGGAAATAACATTATTTATCTGCAAAAAACAGGCAAGAGACAAGTAAAATCTGTGACTGTTAAAAAAGGATGCTTAGTTCAGGGAACTAAAACCAAGTAGCTGCCGTCAGTCATAATTCAAACTAAATTCCTATAGTCACTGAATATTCAAACATATTAAACAAAAGTATCTATTCTCATTTCTGCAGTGTGTTGGGCTGATCATCTGATAAGCAAATAGTTTAAAAAAAGAGAATCTGTTCACATACATGAAATTAGGAAAAACTGAAGATGTTAGTCCTTTGGGGACAAGCACTGAGCAGCATCTTAAAAGAACCGAAGAAGGGACAATTCACTCCTATCTTGCCCAAGCTATGTCCTGAGTTTTGCAAATTCATGCAGTGCATGCAGTTAGGGGAGGCATGATCAGCCTTCTTATTGAGGTAGGCTGCAACCACTTTCATGCAGAAACTACCTAGAACATCAATCTTGTTTGGAGTCTAGAACAACAAGCTCCACTCTCGTTTGATTTCTAGGCCCTATCACACTAAAAAATATACAACAATACTGCCTATTTCCAACAGTGTACGCTAGAGGCTTGACTTGGAAGAGCCATACAGGTGGCTGAAATCCACAGCCTTAGACCTGGCTAACTTTCCAAACCCCAGTTCTTTCTCAACATTCATTGTTTTGTTTTTTTTTCTTCTCTCTGAAAAACTATTTACTACTTTACCATATTTCTCTTCCCTCCCCCACATTCTTTTCATGTCTCACGTAACAAAAAACCTGGCCTTGGAAAATGAAAAATGTTGACATAATGACCATATTTTGAAAAATCTGGTTCTATTTTGAACACTGAAAAGTAATTTGACATGTTAATCTTCTTGGTCCACGTTCTTGGAAAGTTCCAATTCCTGTTACCACTTCTCTGAGCCATCGATCACCTGATTTAAAATACTATTTCAGAGGTTGAACTGCTGTGTCTACTAAAAGCAGGGGAAAAGTCTGCGCTTCTCCTTCTGAGTTTAAGCAGTTAGGAGCTTTCCAGGTGCCCAAGAACACCCAAAGCTTTCATTTCAAGACAGCTTTTTTTGCTTCCATTTCTTTCTGGGGGCAAGAAGAAAGCAACAAATTCTGAAGACAGTTTATACACCACCTATAATAATTGCATCAGTCTTTTCCCAGATGTTCAAGTGACTTTTTAGCCCAGAGGACTGACAATAAGCTTTTTTCACTAGATTAAACTCTGGCCTGGGACTCCATACACTGACTCCAATTCTCTTCGGCTGTTTGTGTCCTTCCTCTTGATGACTTAATTTAGTCCTAAAAGGTTACCTGGATTCACTTCAGCAGTGGGGGTTGTTGCACTTCTGTTTGCTAGCAGAACCTGAAAAGAGACTAGGTATGACTGGAGTGAAATATGTAGGCAGGTAAACATAACTCAGAACCTTGTTGCAGAGAAAAAACACAGATTTAGAACTATGTTGCCAATAAATGTCTTGGAAATTCAAATAAACTCATTTGCAAGGACCCAAATGAAAAATTAAATGTAGGAACAAATGTCAAAAATTAAGCAAAAGGACTACTGTCTTTTCAAAGAAGACCCTGCATCAGGCCAGTTATAGAATAAAAAACATAGCACCCAGTCTACAGAAATCAGCCAGAATCCAAGCTTCTCATAAAAGCTTGAAATGTCCTAGAGATGGGAACCTCTTCAGCTTCTGGTTGGTAGGATTTGGCACTCAGACACTATAGAGGCAGATACCCCACATATACAGTTCAATGCTTAGTTCAAACCACTCTAATTCCCTTTTTGACCATCCACCAGTTCTAGCAACCTTAATAAATGTAAAACTAACAGGACGGTGCAACCTTCTAACTGGACTCTGTTGCATACGCTGGGAAGCACTATACCCATGAGATATTACAAGCAGAAAAGTACGGTCAGGTTATACTCTCATCTCTCTGGTGAGATTTTATATCAGAAAAGAGGGAAAATCATTTTGTTCCTGCGAAACACATTGCAGGCCCTCTTACTCTCTCAAAATCAGACATGTTCAGTGGGTTCTCTATACATGGCACAGCATATTGATGAGTTGGGTAATGAGAACCAGAGGAAGGAGGCAGGTATAAAGTCACCAGCAACTGTTACAGAAATTGTGCACCTCCTGCAACAGCTTTCTACCTCACTCTTCATTCGCATTGTTGTCGCTCGGGTGTTCACATGCTGAATTCTCCTCCTCATTCGTGAAGGCCCTTCATAACAATCAAGAATCCATCGTGGCTTGAAGGATTGTGATGCACCTCCCCAGGGGCCCCTTCTGTAGAAAAGTTGCTCCTCAAGTATCATCCAGTCCTTGGCTGCTTTGCTGTAACCACACTGCAGCATCTGTGGGACAGAATGACTTCGTGCCACCTTTTTGCACACTCCCCTCCTGCCATCTGGCAGTGGCACCACCCCAGTGATTCTGAGGGATCTACCAAAACTACCGGATGGGACCACTGCAGAGGGAGCGCTGCAGATCCTGCAATCACAGGTCCAACTGACCACTGAAGGTGTGCTGTGGCAGATGCTACTAGTCAAACTAAGATACAGTGACAAATACAAGAATGTGTGATTTTACTGGCTATGAGCTTGAGACCTCTTGAGAAGTTGTACTGGTTGTTAAGGAAAAAAGGACAAAGTCCTCACTTTTATTTCTGCCACTGTGAGAGTGGAATAATTACTTTAAACAAAAGCACTGGTGAGGCCCCACCTCGAGTGCTGTGTTCAGTTTTGGTCCTCTCGGGACAAGAAGGGCCTTGAGGGGCTGGAGCGTGTCCAGAGAAGGACAACAGAGCTGGGGAAGGGTCTGGAGCACAAGTGTGCTGGGGGGCAGCTGAGGGAACTGGAGGGGTTTAGTCTGGAGAAGAGGAGGCTGAGGGGAGCCCTTCTCGCTCTCTGCAGCTGCCCAAAAGGAGGGTGTAGCGAGGCAGGGGTCGGACTCTTCTCCCTAGTAACAAGCGATAGGACGAGAGGAAATGGTCTCAAGCTGCGCCAGGGGAAGTTTAGTTTGGATATTAGGAAAAACTTCTTCACTGAAAGGGTTGTCAAACATTGGCACAGGCTGCCCAGGGAGGTGGCGGAGTCTCCATCCCTGGAGGTATTTAAAAGAAAGGTAGATGTGGTGCTTGAGGATATGGTTTAGTGGTGGACTTGGCAGTGACAGGTTAGTGGTTGGACTTGACGATCTTAAGGGTCTTTTCCAACCTTAACAATTCTATGATTCTATGAAAAAAGGCTCCTGAAGATAAAGTAAGGATCTGCAATTTGATGGGTGAGTGACGCTATACCACACTGCAGTGGTGATGTCAAGAACGGAGTATTGACTCATCAACTCCCCGCATTTCTTTGGGCATACTACTCATCTCACTTCTGAAATGCCTGATTTCTCGTGGTAGCCCAAGAGCATCCTTTCAACAACAGAAAGCTGTTGCACAATATTCCTGTTACTTACCTGTACGTGGTTCTTGTACAAAGAGGCATACACCTCCTGCCCGGTTCTTCGGTATCGTTCCATACATGACACAAATCCCTAGAAGAAACATTAGAACACATCACACCAAGGTGCTGCAGGTGAGGGGCAGAAGCAGGCATTAGTTGATCTGCCTTTTCCAAGAATAATTAGGGAACATGGCCTGCATCTGCAAGTTTGATGGCTCTCCAGACAGTACAGTCATGAGGCAATCATCTGAAAGCAAGTTGCACACTTACACCAAGAAGATATACATATTCATGATCTTAACAAGGGTCATTAGTGAAACTACTCAGAAGGAGAAAGAAAACCACAAATAAAATGTAAGGCTCCTCCTTTTGGAGCTGAATTAGTTTGTACTGCAAGTAGCATAAGGGACAGTTACGTGTTGTAGAGGTCCCAACTGAGGTAAGGATCCAGATTTGTAGCTATACACCTGCTCCTTGCTGCATAAGCAGAAAGTGCAGACAAAGGAATGGTCCGTGTGCCCTTTTTGCAGACAGGAAACCAACGGCTTCAAAAAACATTTTTGGGATTCAGGAGCCTAAGTCCTCTGGCAACCAGTGCCTTCGAGTATAAATAACATTGTTTAACAGGATTGTGGTGCAGAGATGTCTGAGCTAGCTGTAGAACTGGAAACCTGTAGAGCTGTACTAGTGCAAGACGACACACATGACTGCTGCTGCTCCACTACACAACACAGACATGCCCTAAACTCAGGTGTTTCTGGAAATACGTGTTTTCCAAAGCAGCCTACAAAGCAGACAGAACTTCCTTCTAGGATGCACTAGACTCACAAAACAGTGAACCCACATTAACAGTCATACATTTCATTTGCTGTTTTATTGGAATGAACTTCTCAAGCTAAGGGTCTCTATGCAAGCACAAGACTAGTGAACTGCTGTCAAGAGATTGCAAGTTGCATTCCCCACTCTGCAAACAGATTGTTATGTGATCTTCAGCAAGACACACCATAGCCCTAAACCTCTACCGGTCCAACCACAGAACAGAGACTATAATACTAACCTCAGAGTTACACAGGCTAAGATCATGAATAATGGTCCAGTGGGGTGGAATCCTTAAACTCATGGAGTAGGGAAATGAAATGGGTTTCATTCTCTTAGAATCATAGAATTGTTTGCATTGGAAAAGACCTTTAAGATCATCAAGTCCAACCATTAACCTAGTGCTGCCAAGTCCACCACTGAACCAGGTCCCTGAAATACCACATCTACATGGCTTTTGAATACCTCCGGGGATGGTGACTCCACCACTTCCCTGGGCAGCCTGTTCCAATGCCTGACAACCCTTTCAGTGAAGAAATTTTACCTAATATCCAACTTAAATTTCCCCTGGCACAGCTTGAGGCCATTTCCTCTTGTTCTATCACTTGTTACCTGGGAGAAGAGACCAACACCCACCTTGCAACAACCTCCTTTCAGGTAGTTGTAGAGGGTGATAAGGTCTCCTCTGAGCCTCCTTTTGTGCAGGCTAAATAGCCCCAGTTCCTCCAGCTGCTCCTCATTGGACCTGCTCTAGACCTGTCACCAGCTTTGTTGCCTTTCTTTGGACACACTCCAGCAACTCAATGTCTTTCTCATACTGAGGGGCCCAAAACTGAATAAAGTATTCAAGGTGTGGTCTCACCAGTGCCAAATACAGGAGGACAATCACTTCCTTAGTCCTGCTGGCCACACTTTCTAATACAAGCCACTTGGGCACGCTGCTGGCTCATATTCAGCCAGCTGTTGACCAACACCCCCAGGTCCTTTTCCACCAGGCAGCTCTCCAGACACTCTTCCCCAAGCCTTTAGCATTGCGTAGGGTTATTATGACTCAAGTGTTGGGGCCAGCATTTGGCCTTGTTGAACCTCATACAATTGGCCTCGGCCCATCAATCCAGCCTGTCCAGATCCCTCTGCAGAACCTTCCTGCCCTCGAGCAGATCAACACTCCCACCCAACTTGGTGTCATCTGCAAACTTACCAAGGGTGCACTCGATTCTTTCATCCACATCATTGATAGAGATATTAAACAGAACTGGCTCCATTACTGAGCCCTGGGGAACACCACTTGTGACTGGCTGCCAACTGTTTTAAACTCCATTCACCACAACAATTTGGGCCCTGCCATCCAGCCAGTTTTTACCCACTGAAGAGTACACCCATCCAAGCCATGAGCATCCAGTTTCTCCAGAAGAATGCTGTGGGAGACAGTTTCAAATGCTTTACTAAGCCTAGGTATACAACATCCACAGTCTTCCCCTCATACCCTAAGTGGGTCACCTTGTCACAGAAGATCAAGCTAGTCAAACAGTACCTGCCTTTCATAAACTCATGCTGGCTGGGCCTGATCACCTGGTTGTCCTGTATGTGCCATGTGGTGGCACTCAAGATGATTTGCTCCGTAACCTTCTCCAGTACCGAGGTCAGGCTGACAGGCCTGTAGTTCCCTGGATCCTCTTTCTAGCCCTTCTTGCAGACAGTGTCACATTTGTTAACTTCCAGTCAACTGGGACCTCCCCAGTTAGCCAGGACTGCTGATAAGTGATCGAAAGTGGCTTGGTGAGCATTTTCACCAGTTCCCTCAGTATCCTTGGATCCCATCTGGCCCCACATACTTGTGTCTGTCTACATGATGTAGCAGGTCACTAACAATTTCCCCTTAGATTATAGGGGCTTCATTCTGTTCCCCATCCGTCTCCCAGCTCAGGTGGCTGGGTACCTGGAGAACAACTGGTCTTACTGTTAAAGACTGAGGCAAAAAAGGCATTAAGCCTTTTCCTCATCCTTTGTCACTATGTTTGCCCCTTCATGCAATAAAGGATGAAGATTCTTCTTAGTCCTCCTTTTGCTGTTAATGTATTTATGGAAACATTTTTTTTGTTGTCTTTTACAGCAGTGGCCAGATTAAGTTATAGTTGGGCTTTGGCCCTTTTAATTTTCTCCCTGCGTAACCTGATGTCATCTTTGTAGTCCTCTTGAGTTACCTGCCCCTTCTTCCAAAGGTCATAAACTCTCTTTTTGTTCCTCGGTTGCAGCCAAAGCTCTCTGTTCAGGCTGGTCTTCCCCACCGGCTCATCTTTTGGCACGTGGGGACAGCCTGCTCTGTGCCTTTAAGATTTCATTCTTGAAGAATGTCCAGTCTTCCTGGACTACTACTTACCTACTCCACCAAAACCCACAGGTTTTGGCTCACGAGGTTTACATAGCCAAGACCTTTACACAACACAAACCAGAAAATTTCAGACAGCAACCCCTATCTGAGCCTCTCTTTTGAAAAGGTCAGCATAAACATTATTAAACTCAATGGAATCCCTCAGGTGCCAAACTAACATCATGTAAATAACAACAAAACACCACTTAGAATACTCACTATCGTACTAATTCCTCAAATTCACCTGTTAAACTTTGATTAAAGACAAGCTTGCAGCTTTGAAAATGCTAGGTTTTTTCCCCCCTTTCTCCTAGCCATCTATGAAATTCCAAGTCCCAAAAAAGACTTGAAGTAAACCATTTGTTCTCATGACATTTTTTTGCCTGTTCAGAGAGACAAAGGATACTGAAAGGCTGTGTACATAGCTGAAGCACTGAACAACTGCTGAGTAAGCTTCTGGCTTGTTTTATCTTATTGCATGAAGGCAACTGAAGAACCAGCATGGGATTCTGCTTTAACAGGCTGTCCGACACTCATGAGACTGTTCTACAGCCTTGTAACTCAGACTTCCCTATGCAAACACAAGGATAGCTGCCCTATCTGTTTCTCTCCTTGCTCAGTATCTCTTCATGTGACTGCTGACAAGTAGCTACTGGGGGAAGTTCAATATCACAGCCTTCTTACCAACAGTCACAGGTAAAAAATTCTCCTGCTTGACAGTGTATTTCTTGGGAAAAGATTCTAGCTATCCTGTTACAACTACCTGACAACACATCTGATCTTCTGGGTGTACTTGCTTTAAAATTTTCCAAACCAAAAGCTCTCTGAAAGAACAACCTTTTTTTTTCCCCCCTGAAGTCAATGGCACAGTGCACTGGGACTTGTCTCAGGATGACACTCCTAATCACTACTGAAACAAACAGAATCCCAAAAGTCACAGTATCCAACTGAATCATAAATATCTTTTCCATGTGCCAGCTAAATGTGTATGGAGGACGCAGGCTTACTTGAACACGATTTTGAAGCCAAAATAAGATTGCTTACCCTTTCCAGGAACTTACAATAGGTACACCAGAGCCATGAAATGAAGAAAAGAAGGAAACAAGAAATAAAAAAATAAAAGGAATTAGAATGGCTGACCGTTAACGGCATTACAGAGAATGGCAGAAGTATCTGTTCCTGTGATAAATTCCTGAGGATCAGTAGTGACAGAGAAGGCAGAAGCTGTTCAGAGACTATACAGGAGTGGTTAGAGTGCCCCCAGTGCCAGGCAAAGGCTCTCATGCCCATGCAAGCTTCCCTGACAAAGGTGAGATTGCTGAGAGTCGATTGGTGAGGCTAAACTGGCTGTGAACGTCCCAGCCTCTCACTACCTAAAGCCATGGATCAGATGGGTAACTTTTAAATGCATGGACTCTGTGCCACGCTGGCAGTGATTCCTCACAGCAAACTGTCTAGCTGCTGCTTGCACTGTGCTATAATTAAGTTAACACGCAAGGTCTATGTGGTGTGCCGATTACTGCTGGCTGCCAGCCAGGTCTGTACCCCCGCCGTGAAGTCACATTTATTGGTGTTTCCCTGCAGGAAGCTCCTGTTTTACATTGATGAAAGTCATTACATTTTTGTTTGTTTAAAGCATCATTAAACCTGTAATCACAGTTGTGGCCTCACAAAACTATTCCATAATTCATATAAAACTCCCATAAAGGCTGACCTAGAAAGCAACAGCATCTCTGTGCTGTTGAGCCGGACTCAGTAGAGAAGAGCTGAGATCCCAGCTCCATGTGGACAAAGGGTAGAAGCCATTCAGAATATACAACCAATTCCTCCAAGTATTAACAACCATTTCAGATACCCACAGGCTATTCAAGCCGAGCCAGTGCTCTACTGGCAGCTGTTTCAAAGTTACTTATAGTCTGTATTTCATTCATGGTCACCAATCAGACCCCTAAGGTCAAAGCCCACACTGGAAAGATTCTCACTGACTTGACTCACAGCTCCTAGCCCTTGAAATACATGAAGGGGCCTAAGAAGGAAAAATTTGCTAGCCACGTCTAGTGAACTGAAGACTAGCCACTTTGGCTTCCAAATGAGGTACAGCTAACCATCCTCAGCCAGAGGAACGTGTCTCTGATCATCATCCCCACAAGAAAACCGTCTGGTTGTAAAACGAAATGAACAGTTAACAGAATTGGAGATCACTGTGACTGGAAAACCAAACCAAACCCAAAACACACCAAACCACAAAATCCTCAAAACAAACCAACAGACCAAAACAAAACCAGAAAAAAGATGCACAATAAACATGGAGAATACAGACCAGGCTATTATTTACTCAGTGTTCAGTCAGAACAATCACACTATAAGGCTTAATGAACTACTAGTGCAAAAAAGTTGCAAACAAATGAACAGTTTCCATTAAAAATTGTAGGTGGCAACTCTTTATGCAGGAGATTAAATGTTACAGTGCCAGCGTAATACCGATCTTGAACAGAAACAATATGCCAGCTTTGATAATATTGTGTAATATCATATAAGGTTTGAGTTTCACATGCAGAAAAGCAGCTGTAAATGCAGAAATATGACCTGTGTTCTAGGGAAGAGAAGACCAAAAGGCGATATTGATCCATCCTGGCCTAAATATCTGAGTATGATACCATGGTTTAAGTCTTTTTCATGCAGCCTTCTCTACTTCGCAGCCTTAGACAATCACATTCTAAGTAGAATCAGGTCATTCTGCTGCCTCAGATTCCCCAGCCAATATTTAGAGCTTGAAAAGGTGATGGAATTTACAAGCTATTTCCCTACTGGAAAAAACAAACCACAGAATCAAAAACCATTTCTCCTCTTGCTGCATGGAGACCTCATGCAAATAGAGGAGAAAATTATTAGGACTGGGGAAAAGGAAAACCAGCAAGGAGAAAAATGCTGGCAGAGAAATTAGCATGCCAAAAAAACCCAGAGAGTGGATGTTCTATAATTTCTTTCAACTAAAGCAATTGAAACCCTGCTTGCAATAAGAAATAGTTGAAAAGTAAAAAAAAAAAAAAAATATTAACAGTTCTCTGCTGAGCTCTAGAATGTTTTATGTCTAATTTTTTTTTATATATATATACACCCCTCTCTCACTTAACACTCCTGCACCCTATAAATATTCAGGCTTGCCATAATAAACTCATATTGCATGATACAGACGCCACATATGCCATGGTTCTTTCCTAAAGAAACATTACGTCATTGGACCTCTGCGCTCTGGGGCTTTCTCTGGGGAATTAAAGTCTATGTGTTGTATTACAGAACACACACGCACACAACAGTATGTGCCAAAACTCTTAATAAATAAAAATAAACTTCAAGACAAGGCTTGGAGGAGCCCAACTATCCAGATCCCTCACTGTGCCAAGGGAACAGTCCCACGGATGATAGCGAGAATACCCACACACGTGTTTTGAAGCATGTGTTTTAATCATCTGTTGGCAAGGACTAGAGCTAATGATATTAGCCTACTACTTTAGCTCTTCTGAACAAAACAAGTATTGTAAATATTAGCACATGCAGTAAAAGCATTCATACAGCATCGCAGATATAACAAAAAATATCAACACTTATACAGTGCTTTTCACCAGTACGTCTCGGAGGCCTTTATGAAGGAGGTCAAAGTCTTTAGATTACAGATGGGGAAACTAAGACAAAAGGGTTTCTGGAACATCCTGCCACTACGACTTGGTTGTGGGGAAAGGGAGGTTGGTGATGGGGCAAAACCCAGTCTGAATTAATCTGAAACAGCCTGATAAGCCCACAGAGAGGGTGTCTATGGTGACAGCATGCAGTAGCGGGAGGGGGAAAACAATTTGACGAACCCTTCTACTCTTATGCTCCCACTGTCAGATCATATTCTAATATAGCGATTTACCAAATATTAGATCTTGTATCACAGGAAGAGTCCACATACCTTATTCTTCTAATGTGAACTTTCACATTTCTACATGGAAGGCTTTTTGATCTAATTACAGTTTTTCAAGCAATCACTAGGTTTTTAGAAGGTATTCCATGGACATAGAAGAACAGAACAGCAGGTGAGGAGCTCTTAGGGACACAAACTGTACGGAAATGGCATATGTGACAGTGGCAGAGTTTGTGCATGGCAGAAACAGATTTCACGATGGTGATTCAAGAAATCACTGTGTTTCAGGTATGTTTAGGCATATACTTCACAACTTTTGTTTACAGGCTGTCTGCTATGGAAGCACTTGGACCTTGGAAGTGGCGATTAAACATGCTTAAAACCTCTATGTGTGATGACTACAAAAGAGGGAATCTGGAAATTAGCATCATTATAATGAGAAAAGTGACATGATACTAGTGTAGTACACTCTTCCCGTCTTAAATCAAAGAGAAAAGCTGCATTTTTGATGGAATAGAACACAAAGAAAATGCCATTTTGTAAGAGCAAATTGGTTTTAGTTAAGTATTTTCCAGCAGCTCAACATCAAACGGCACCTACCTGTGGTGTGGCATTGCTCCTCTCAACAGCCGTGTATCCCAGCTCTGCCCTCTGGACTGCACGGACCCTAACTAGTTTGGATCTTCTGTCAGTGATGATGGGACTTAGGAGGAGATACTTTCTCACAAAAGAAACTGATTTTTGCAGTCACCATCTAAAGCCAATAACCTTTTTAACAGAAAATTCCGGAACCACTATGAATTCCACAGCTACAGAGCTAGGTTGTCAGCAGTTTTGAACCTAAACTTTGAGGTGTGAAAACTATCTTCTTGTATTCACTTCAGTTGTTACGCTGCTCCTTCCACACATCTAACTAGAATTTCCCCTCCTGACATACACAATTAAAGCCCAGCACTTCTGGTCCTTTTCTGCTAAGTCACAGAGAATAAATCAATCCCTTCTTCATCAGCCTCACAAGCAGAGGATAGGATTACATCTAGGACAGCAGTTTTACAGAGAAGAATCCGAGTGTTATAGTAAATTACTAGAGCTAGGTGAAGTCTCCAATTCACCATCTGTTGTATCCGGATACAGTGACGAAGTGCATAACATCTCCAAGTTTACTACTGCTGCTCAATCTAATGCAGTGAATCAGAGACCAGGTACGCGGCTAACCTGTGCAGAGTCACCCATTTTGTGACCAAACTACTTTTCAAATAATTGACTTTCAGCTAGGAAGCAAGCAGGTTCATTTCACAAGAGGAAAAATGGTTTCATTAGTCACCAGATAACAAGCATTAAGCTAAGGCAGATAACATTTTCCTTAGCAGATCAAAGACCAGTTTGTCCTAGTCCTTAGCATATACTCTCCACACCGAGGGTTGTTTGCAGGCTCTTTTGAATCACAAAATTATTATTGCCGTGTGGATTTTATTGCTACTTTGCCAAAATTCATTTAGTTTTTCAACAGACTGTAGTTCCAGCAGTTAAGTGTTGCATGGAAGCTTTGTGCTTCAACCCGCTAGGAGGCTAATGCACAATGCCAACTGCTCCTAAGGATCATGGATGGATTCCTGGCATCGCCAGTTGGTTGGGGAATAGCAAACTTAATGAGAAAAACCTCCATATTTCAGTACATCATAAATGTACCCACGCACAGGGGTGGGTTTCAAGAGGATAAACCCAGAGTATGGTGTAGATGTGAGGAGACTTCCACACTCTATTTATCAGCTAAATTCAGGCAGCACAGAAGCAGCTCTACTTCTATAGCAACTATATATATATATATGTGTGTATATGTCCGTATGTGTGCATACACACACACTCCTTCAACAGATGATACTACTGAAGAGATGAATTCCTGGGAGAACAGATAACTTCTCTCCTAATAGCAAAAAAAGCACAATAGGAGGTGAGATGTGTTCTTGAATTCTACCTCTGAGAATGACTTCTGTGACTTCGGGATAATTCGCCTAACCTCCTGAGGGCTCAGTTTCCATCCTGTTACAGCAGAGGTATTAGCTTTTACCTCTAGCAAAAGTTGAAGGTCAGACTTTGGCATTATAGGGAACAACAACAGGGCCTCTTCTTTCCTTCACTTGTTTTTAGTCTCCATTTTCCTATTTCTATTTAAAATGGTGATTTTCTATGAAGTCCTACAGGTGTATATAACTTAGGGCTTTATTACATAGTATCTCAATGCATGTAACTGAAAGCCTTATGCGTTGGTGTTTTCTGATTACATCGGAATTGTGGCTTCTATTCAAGAAAAATGTGTACTTCTAAGCCTTCAAAGAAACATCTCTTCCCTGACCTCTAAAATTACCCATTTTCCTAAAAAGACACACATTTAAAGGTGATAAGATTAATTCTGGAGTTTTTCAGTGCCTGTAGAAAAATCCTGGATTCGACAGGCTACCCTGCAGCAGAGAACATGGATGTAACATGACAGGCAAGGATGAGAACAACAAGAATTGAATGGTCACAGCCTTCAGCACAGGTCAGCATCCTATACTCATCTTGCAGGGATTTCTCGGACCTCCCCTGATTTCCTGTTCTCTACTTGCATGTAGCACCATCCAGTTTACACTCAGGTATCTTCAGTCCCTGCTGTCTGATAGAAACTCACACTTAACTTTCTGGGCACTCAGACTCCTATGTGCGTTCTGTACTGCTCCCTGCATGAGACAAGACACCATATATAAACTCATAGCTTCTTGATAAGCAAATTTGGCCATAATTCTTCTCCTTATAGAGATTATTAATAATAAATAGCACAATTGAAAAAACCATTATTTGTCTTCAAAAATAGAACAAATACGGAACTAAAAAAATAATGAAAAGTCATTTTCTTGTGGGAAAACTATGGATGAGAATGTTGATTCCACCCAAAGTTTTAAAACAGAAGTGTGAGTTTGATCCGGTTTAAATTGCCACTTCAGGCTTTTGACTCAAACAATCCCTATAAAGCATCTTAATTAAAACAATTTCTTTCTGTAATTATTATAAGATGTTGCATCAAAATTCCAGAAGAAAATGGACATATTTGATCCAAGAAAGATGAAAAATTATTTTTCTTTCATTAGATTCAGCAGAGAATAAAAAAGAATTCTGTTTCAGTTGCTAGCACTTGTTTCTAGGGTTCCTCTGCAAACAAATAAAACTCTGATTTCATCCACATTAACACCATTCAACTCATTTGGCATCATCTCTGTTATGTGAAAATAAAACTCTGCAACCAGCAGCTCTTGAAAGAGGAGATTTCAATGCCAGCAGCTTTAAACATTAAACTCCACTCACTGAAATCCTATATCCAAGCTTAAGCCTGAACCAGAGACAATCTCTAGCTTGGAAGGCAAAAGTGTGTTTAAAAAAAATATGCAGGAAACATAAAAGAAAACATCTTTTCATACAACGTATAATTAAATGAAGTATGTATAATTAAATGTATTAATGTATATAATGTATAATTACATGAATTAAATTCACTGCAACAGGACACCACTGAGTTTAAAATAGTTATCCACAAAAGGTTTGGGAAGAGATTATTTATTGTATTCAGGTTTTAAGATGAAACTGATACTAATCAAGAAAGGAACACCTTTGCGAGGATAGACTGCCTACTGTGCATTGTGCCGTCACTCACTGTCTTCTATACAGCCAGTATTGGATTTTTAGGGGACAGACTGTAGGGTGAGTGGCGTGTTGGTCTGGGTCAGCCTAATAATTTGTATTCATCATCATACAACCCTTACATTCCACCTTCTCTGTTGAACAGCTATCTTCAACGAAGGTGGAAATTATTCCCGTATATTTCAGAAAGTTCAGTGATTTGTATTACACGAAATTAGATAGCTCTGCACTTTATCTTTTAATGTAGTTCTTATCTTATTGACCTGTTGAATTATTTCTTTATGATCTTGTAAACAATCAGAAAATGATAAATGAGCAGTGTGTCAGATATCTGCTTAAGAGGACATAAAAATTGCTTTGTTCAAAGTTGAAGAAACTTTCTCCAGCTTGCTGCAGCTGTAATTTAGCTTTGAACCAGTTATTAAACAAGACAATAATATTATAATGGAAATTGTTTAATATACATCATTAATAGTAAAGTGCCTGCTTTCATTGAAGTAAAAAGTGTGCTATGAGCAGTTTTGAAATGATTATTTGATTCCAAACTTCCCTTGTGCATTTAATGACATGCTAATTTACATTTTAATTACTTCCTAAGAAATCAAAGCATTTGTTGACAGAAGAACATAATGTCAACTTCACGGTGCACTGTTGGTGGATAGTTAATGAACTTAATTAGATAATTAGTGATGTTAATTATCCTTCTATTATGAAGATAAAGACGCTACACAAATGATGCACTTTTCAAAGAAATGTCATTATATGTTTGGGGTTTTTTTAACTCAGTTAACTTGAAAAGCTGATAAAAGACCAACTGAGTGCCTGGTAAGAGAAATATTTGTTTAAATAATAATTGTGATTATGTTTCAAATATTTTTATCTTCTTCATTTCACCTACCATGAACTGCTAAATTGAGCTTGTCCCTCCTTCATCACAAATTAGCAAGCTCTTTTTGTTCAGCCCTGCTCTCCCTCCACTGCCTCACGTACCTCCCCACTGAACTCTCTCTGATGCGGTGGCTCTACTACTGTTTGAAAACCCAGGCTGGTCAGCATCAGCCTTGATCTTACAGTCACTCATTGAAAGATGCTATAATAATGCAGGAAAGAGGTAGCTAGTGTTTAAAGGCACTGGTCCACTGTTTAGCTCTGGGTTCAGCTGCTAGTGTTGCCACTGACATCTTGGGTGATAACAGCCAAGCCTCTGTAGATTCACGTCCGTCGACTTAGGATAAGGCTTCTTTCCTGCAGAAGTCAAAACCCACAGACACACAGCATTTGGAGTGAACGCTGATTTTACGTCCTGGGGTTGAGCCTTCTGTGCCCTGACAAGAGCCTAGGAATACATCATCAGCCTTCCAGTTCAACATTAAACACTTCTGCTTGAAAAGCCTTGTTTAAATCTACCCTCTAAAACACAGACTTTTGCACACAGGCATCTCGCCCAGGAATTGGCGAGTGTGATCTGTACGTATTAACTTAAAACAGATCATTTCTCCCCCTTCCCCCACACTAAATGCAAAACCTGTAAGATGGCTGCAAAAAGTGCGAAGCAAGACTGACGGCCAGGAGTGAATGAAGCCCCAGTGCTCTGTCCCGATGGACTCGTGTGTGGTGAGAGCCCTGCCCCAGACAGGACTAATTCTGTGCCTGACAGGACTAGCTGATTATGTGACACAGCTAGTGTTTGTACTAAGTAAGTCAGTCTTAGTACTGTGCAAAACACATTTAAAAACTCCTAAGTATTATAGAGATCTACATTTCCAGCATGGAGGGGATTTAAGCCTGGGAGCTAACTCCCTCTGAAGTCAATAGAAATTTTATATTTAAATACTTCCCAAAATACAATGCATTACTGCCACAGATGAATCGCTAGAGATACTCATATCCTAGCCATACTTATCTTAAAAATGAGTGTTACATGTGAAACAATTTTTTAAAAATTTTTTGCTGACTGTGAAATTTGAAAAGATTGTTCTTTTTCATGTAACAAATGAATAATTTTCTGTAACAACACCACTTTTAGCTGCTGGCCTAAGAGAAAATCCTGGTGAACAAACAAATGAGAAACCTAAAAGTTTAAATTTCTTATAAATCTAAAACTAAATAAAGTACTAAAGACTTTGAAATAACATGCTGTTTGAAACCTGCCTCAGCCTTTCTCAGACTTCAGAAGAAACATTGAGTCCTGGAAGAGATTTGATTCTTCCTCTTGGGAATCTAACTACAGAGGCAGGACCTGACAGAGCTTTCAGTGGAGCTTGCCCGAGGGACATTTGCTATTACTTTAACCAAGGATATCTGTTGTTAGGGAACTATGCAGAATTCCAGTGGTCCCTGGTCATATCACTATCTTCTTGCTCAGCAATAAGGTAGGAATATACAACCCACTTTCCTAAACGAGTTAATGAACTTGCAGTTTCTTTTTGGCAGGTACATCAAGACTGCTTAGCTGTCAGTGTAAATAAAATACTACATTGTAAAAAATTAAAAGAAAGAATTTTCAACAGGAACTGAAGTAGATTCTGTGTCTGACAATGACTTAAGTCTCAGCCAAGAGGTCTTTTCTTGGAGCTCCTGAATTCAGAAAGTTATCCACAGAGACAAAGGCGGCGCTCTCTGGCAGATTGATGCAGTTATCTTTTACAGATTTGCTGTGGGTTTAATGATCCGCCTGTTGCTTACAAAAGTAAGCACAAGAGATGGGCTCTTACTACAAAAGCAACTGAAGAAAAATTAATCACTCCCAGTCAAGCCAAACTTAGGACTTTGTATTTTCTGGTTTGTAGAGCTACACCATTAAATGGGTTAGTTTTGCTCTTAGCTCTTGTAACCTTGCATGCACTGAGGGCAGCAGAGCAGAAACCAAGGCATTTATTAAATTCTTCAAAGATCTTTAGCATTCAAAGGTTGCATTCTCCTGACTTAACTAGGAGGAGTTCTCTTGCAATGGACAGAGAGGCAAAACCAGCACACAAAGGTCAGATGCTGGCTCTTCATCTATAGCTGTCTTCACAAGCGTATATTTGCTGACCAAACTCCTATGATGAAGTTCATGGGTTTGCAATTACAAGTTAGAAGGTCTCTGTTAACATCTTCATTCTGAACACTGGGATTAAAAAGACCTTTTCTATTTCATTCTCTCAAGGTATATGGGCCTCTGGCATAGAGGAATGCCACTAATGAATCAAAACAAGAGAGGACAGGCATGATCAGGCCTGCTGTATAATTCAGGAGGCTCTGCAGTGCTCGTGAAGGATAACAACTATATCTACAGCCCTGAGGCAGTGTGTCTTATGGTAGGTAGAATTATGCTGCTTGTAACCTTGCTCAGGCACTCATCCTCAGGAAGAACCTCAGGACGCTGCATGGTAGAAGCTGTTGACTGATTCACAATTTACTGAAATATGATTGTTATAGTGGTCCCTTGCTGCTCTTGCAGCTTGCTGAAGAAGACAAAAACAATCAGTCATTGCTAATGTAAAAATTAAATACATATCCTAGATTCTGACAGCAACATTGGAGGGGGGATTGGGGGAGGAAGGGAGGAGAAAGAGCAAGAGATCAAAAGGCTCACTTTGAAACAGGAAAGTCAATGATTTGGAAACCTTTGGCAACATATTCAGAGGCTTACAGACTCTCCTGCTGGTGAACTTACCCAAATCCTTCACCTGCAGGCATTAAAAAAATCTGACTTTGTACAGTGCTCCTCTTGCTTCTGCATGGCTACTCCCAAGACAGCACAAGATAGCAACTACCACAGCAGATTATCACCCTCCTGCAACCAGAAAGGTGATCACGTGCTCCTTTCTGACTGATCACGCGTTCCAGAAAAAGCCAGAGCAGAGCATGAGAGAGCAAAGTGGAATCAGAAGTACAGGGAAAACACAGCTGCGTTTGGTTGCTGATTTTGGCATTTGCTACCAAATAGCAGGGAACTGCCTTCACTTATGCTGGGGATCCTGAGTGAAAGTACAGCAGAAACATGGGGCCTGATCTCTTGCGGGAGTCAAGAGTTTGCATTTTGCTGTTTTTTCCAGATTGAGTATTGGGTCTCAAAAGCACTCTTGCTATCTTGTAAATGACAACAGGGAAAAAGCTGATAGTGTTGAGGGGGGAGTTTTGTATTTTTTTTTGTTTGGTTGGTTTTTTGTTGTGGTTTTGTTTGTTGGTTTGATTTTTTTGTGTGTTTTTTTTGTTTGTTTGTTTTTTAAATCTGCAGCGAATGCTAGTACTGCTTTAACTTCTTTGTTTATCTTCAGTCTTTAAAGGAATCAAATTAACAACCCAGTAACCAGCCTTCTTTCCACTGAGCAAAGCTTTGAGATCCTGGCTGCATTTCTGCACTTTTCTCAAATTTAATAAGTTTTGTTCAGTTAGAAACAACCGTGCTTAGTTCTCAGTAAATGCAAAGATTTTTATTTTGCTATGAGATATAAAGGCTTTGTCACTCACTATGTAGTTCATACTGTTACTTTTACCTCAATGTTTCAGCCAGGTGCCTCCTGCTATAGGACATAGGTCCATGACTAGCAGTAGTGAAGACAGAGGCCAGTATCTGAAGATTTTTCCCAAGTGAATACAGAAGGAACCTGAGACACCGCAAATGATACAAAAATCACATTACATCACCTTTAAAGTAACTACCAAAGTAAGGTCAAATATAGGAGCAAGAAGCACAAATACCATTTACTTTTAACGTAACTTGTTCTCCCAACTTCTTTGAAACTGAAAATCCCACCTTATACTTTGCCTGTGAAGTGTACGGAGAAAGGGGGCTGTAGAGGAGCAGAGAAATTAATTTTCTTCCCCTTAGAATTCATCTCTCTGAAAAGTGAATCAAACTCATTCAAAGATAGGCTGGAGGGAAAAAGGGGGAGAGGGAGAGTGGAAAAGAACATTTGGAACTGTAGCTTCGCATCTCATTGAGAGGAACAATTTATCAGAGCTGTGGAGCTGTCAGTCCTTGACATGATAAGGAATAACACCAAATGAGTAATGTTTCCTCCAAACCCAGCTCCTTTAATTACAAGCCGCTTCCTTGCAGAAGAGAGACAGAAGATGCAGAAACACCAATTTCATGCACTTGTGCCTGAATAATGTCTCCGTGCTGCCTTTTCCAGATGGCAACCTTTTCACTGGAGGAACTAATGATGTAGGCATATTTAGGGAAAAACCAATAACGGAGTCTTTAACCTTCAACAGCAAAAAGCATGTTGTACAAAATGTTCCTTGGGATACATTTACAAATATCAATTACATTGCTCACTGAGGTGTAATCAGCTGTAATAATCAAAATTAATTTTTAAAAATAATTAAACAGACCCCAGGGCAAATAGTCGATGCTCTTGTAGTATGACATCACAGTCTACATGAGTACCTGGGAAGAACTTGCTCACTCTGTAAGCAGCAAAGTGATTTTAAGGAATGAGAAGGATGCTGTGGCATGTTGAGAAAAAAACCTGCGGTTTGGTAGGGTACTATCAGACATATTACTTGTGTATCATAGCCTTCCTGATCAACGCACCTGGAAATGAAGCAGTCGTCACTGGGGATAAAGCTGCAACCTGCTACAGCTTGAGCTAGAAGGTTAAGACCCCCTAAACTGATGCTGTAACAGACTCACTGTCTCCTCAGCAGGAGCAAAAAAGAACGTAACATGTTCAGCACTGCAGTAACACAGGAGACCCTATTGCTCTCTACAGCTACCTGAAAGGAGGTCGTACCGTGGTGGGTGTTGGTCTCTTCTCCCAGGTAAGAAGTGACAGGATGAGGGGAAATGGCCTCAAGCTGTGCTGGGGAAGTTTAGGTCGGATATTAGGAAATCTTTCTTCACTGAAAGGGTTATCAAGCACTGGAACAGGCTGCCCAGGGAGGTGGTGGAGTCACCATCCTAGAGGTATTTAGAAGCCATGTAGATGTGGTGCTTAGGGACATGGTTTAGTAGGCACGGTGGTGTTGAGTTGACAGTTGGACTTGATCTCAGAAGTCTTTTCTAACCTTAAAGATTCTGTGACTCTAAGCTCTCTACAAAGCTCTGAATGCTCTGCCAATGCACTGCTACCCTACCCTATAGCTGGTTACTCTAGCCCTAACACACAAACAAGTAACATCTGACTGGTGCTTTTTATTTGTATTCTTGACAAATGCCCAGCAAAAACATGGAAATGGCCCTCTCTGAGCAAAGGAGGAACTTATGCATGGAAAAGATAGTCTAGCAGCACTGCTGGCGGTAGGAATTCTGCATACCCTCCAGACCCATCCCTGGTTTCTATAAACACTTGCCTCCTTATTTCTTGAGACTAAACTAAAATTTGGACCTTTAATACTTCACATTGAACAGAAAATGAAAGGACAGTACTATGGCAATACCTTATCCTTTCTACTAATTCAGTGTCCAAAGGACAAGTTTTACATAAGAGATGTAACTCAAAAGCAGCAGCAAAGCCAACATCTCCTCACCTTGCTCTGATACAAGCAGAGCCCTGTGAGAACAACCACACACACGTTGCTTAGGTTTTTCCTTTAAAGCGCAATAATTAGGCCTCATGCGAAAAGTAGCAGTTGGGCTTGATGATCTTAAAGGTCTTTTCCAACCTAAACAATTCTGTGATTCCATGTTAAGGCTGCCAACTCAAGTTCTTCAGATCAATGATTATTTCTTAGTGATTTTTTCTAGCAGTCTAGAAAAGGAACCTTAACTGAAATAGGTGTCTAGTTTACAATGGAACATGACAACAGACATACTCAGAAGACTCTGAAGTCCAGGCAAACTCTCCAGAGCCATATCAAAGGCCAAGCCAGTGACAGAGCCAGAAAAGACAAAAAGCAGAAGTTACCTCAGATTTGCATGTTATTTCTTTTGTGTTTCGGCCAGGCATCAACCTAATAGCTGAAGAGAGGCTTTCGCTCCAGGAATTGTGCTTGCTCTGTGACAGGCCTGGCCCTCCTTTGTTCTGGAGAATCTTCTTCTCAGATGCTGTGGGCCAGAACAGAAAAAAAGCTCATAAGACTTGAAGTTGAGCCTGAGGGAAGTTAGAGGGTTTGTATCCACGTATACAAGACAACAACACGGCAGTGCCTCACTCCAGCTGGCATGTCCTTCTATGGATAAAAGGAGCACTGAATTAACACGTACTTCAAGTCTTTTTTTAAAAGCCTCAAAAGGTCTGCCATAGACCGGTGTCATTATAAAGATATGAACTTTGAATTCCTGCAGCAGCACTACACACATTGGGATCCCGTTCTTCACCCGAATATCATCCTCTTTTTAAATTCTCCAATGGGATGCAGTCTAAGGAGATTTCTCTTTCTTGCAGTACAGCACAAGCCCTACAACACCACCAGATGATTACAGAAGGGCTGGGGCGTGACATAGAAAGCAATCACAATCCTGGGTGAGAGAAACTGAGAATCTGATTTGTCTAGCAGGTGATGTGCAGAGGAAGGGTATAACCAAGGAATCAGCCACTTCCCATTAGGTGCTACATTTACTGCAATGTTGTTGCTTACTACAATTAGTGTTCCATAGAAGAACAGAGACCTATCAAGTGTTGCCAAGCTTTTGTCATAATTTCTTCCCATAAAGGAGTGATCTCCGTTATCTTCATGTCCCTTTCTTTGTCATTTCCTTTTACAGAAAGATCCATCTTGTAAGTGTCCTCCAGAGCCTGCCGCCTCTGAGAAATGAGCTGCTTCCAGATGATTTCTACTGTTCTCAGAATCTCCTGATGGACTAGGAAACAAAAGAAACTACAAATGAAGAACCATTTTTTGTGTGTGTGTAACAAATCAAACAGCAAATAAACCAAAAGCATCTCATTTGCAACAGCACTGGTCCAGTCAGTGGAGTTCCTCCCTTTTGCCTACAGGCTCCATAGGTTCTAAGTCAGACTAATTAGTCTAATAGGGAAAACACCAGGACATTTCTTTTACTATATTTCAACTCCCTGAAAGAAACAAGTAGGAGTGACAGATGATTCTAACTAGTTTCTGCCTTGGAAAACCATCTCATTAGAATTTTTATGATCATCTTATATGTAGAGTGCTAAAGTATCCTGTTACCAAACATTGGTAGAGACAGTGGGGGAAGGTAACCAAGTCATGAAACAATTTGACACAGCAACAGGACGCTGTACAGAGAAGTGCTGAGCTGTTTTGCTGTATTTCCCTGCAAATAAGATTTATTAGGTTGCATCATATCTAAGCCAATATATATTTAAAAAAAAAAAAAAAAAAAGAGCATCACACTGCTGTAGGGTTCAGCTGACAGCTCCCACCCTGAATCCTGCCCAAAATTTTTTCTAGTGTTTCTCTTAATGATCAAAACGCTTCTTCCTGTGTACAACAGACAGACACAAGTTCTGTATAGGCCTTGAAAAAAGAAAATAGTATATATCTGGGCCCTGATACTGTCCACCCCATGGGGACATGGGGAAGAGACCTCCAAACTGATATCCATTGTTACTGAGTATGCAGGGTGTGAATTTTAAACAAAAATAGATAATGCGAACAGAAGTAATTTTTAGCACAACCTTCCTTTCTCTTTGCTGTACCTGCAGTGTCTATACACTGAAGAGACAATTAAGTAGCACTTGCAAGAGCTGCTCTGATAACTATTTAGGCCAGGCACTTTCCTGCTCTGTAAGCCAAAGGCAACAAGTGCCATAAATTACCATCATCTGGAGTAGGCAGGTTGCCCTTTTCCTCTTCACTGGGTGCAAGGAAAATTTGATGATATGAAGCCAACTTTGGTTTTGCATCCATCCCAAAACCTTCTGGATAGCTGTGACCAGAAAAAAAAAAAAAAAAAAAAAAAAGAAAAGAAAAAGAGGGCAGATGAGGAAACCAGACTTAGAACAAACTGAGGAGAGCGGAAATGGTAAAGGTATTTCTACACATCCATTCCTACTTGATTCATTTAGTAGACTGAAATTCCCACGCTCAGGGGTTTACACCAATCACATGATACTGAAGAACTTAGAGGAAGTGGGAACTAAATCACTGCCAGTCTGGTTTTCAAAGTCAAGGAATACTCATCAAGATCCTATGGAACACTGTTGTACATGCCTTATCCCTGCCCTTAGTGCACTTTTATCTACCATTCATCTCAATTATCTGGAACACAGGGCCGCATTCAGTTTATAAAGCACTTAGCACAAAAAAGCTAAAGACTTTAGCACCATGAAGTTAGTGTCATGTGAATGTGTTTATAACTGAGAACATCGCTATGGCCAAGAGTTAGAGCTGCTTTGGGGGCTGTGCAGGGTGTGTGTCAGATAATTGACCCATCAGTAGGTAAATGACACCAGGAATTTCTGCACAACAGTAATACTTAAAATAAATGCAATAGGCTTCACAAAGGTATCCAGACAATGTACACTTGGTACAGAAGTGCTGTCATTAAGATATATATTATATATAGCCACTAGTAACATAGTACATTCTTTCAATTGTAAACAGGCGCTACTACACGGGAGAGTCAATTCTCTTGGGTATGCAAAGCTGCCATTTTTATTTCTGATTTTCTTTTAAATACCACAATTCTGTTCCCTGGATGTGCTATGTTTGGATTTTGTCTAACACCAACCCTTCTGTAATATTTTTTTTTCATGTTTATGCTCTTGCTACATACAAACAATCCTTACCCCATCTCAAGAGTTTGGGCCTGGAAATTATTATCTGACCGGAATAAGAACAATCAAGAAAAGACCTCAGGAAGTGCAGCTCATGTGCTTCTGACGTGATACTGTATAAATGGATTCAATTCAGATCATCTAAGCAGCACAGAAGGTTCTCATTGAAACAAACATCATTAGAGTGATTAAAGCACTAGCCAATATTTACTTCTTTTGACAAACAAAGTTGTCCAAAATAACCCCGCAGCTTACATTAACAAGGGTCCCTCTGACACATCACCTGTAAGAACAGCAGAGTGGGTATGGATGTTCTAGCCGTATCCAAGTCAACGGCAAAACTCCCAAATTCAGTGTGACGAGGACTTTGCACCTCAGATCCAAATAACAATAACCATAACAGAAAGATCCACAATATCCATGCACAGTTGTATGTATGTTTTAAAGGTACCCACACAAGAATAGCTGCTGATCAGAAAAAACATATCTCTAAATTAATCCATGCAGGTGTCTCAAAGAATGGCCACGTGCATGCTCGTGGAGTGATGGTAGCCCACATCCCAGGAAGATTTCTAGATTCTCATTTTAATGATGGGCTTGTGAGCCAGCTCCACTGAAATCAGTTCAGGCTTGTTAACTGCAGTTACTACTCCGAAGTAAGCAAGCTGCTGGAAATGCTGGATGAGTAAAACAGATGCACACAGATTTTTTGGTTAATAAAGAGTAGCAATTAAACCTATGTGCAAATTTAAGGGTTCTGCTTAGACAACCAGGCAAGCTTGTCTGGGTGTCTCTGAAATGAAACACCCTTTCAAAATTAAAAAAAGAAAAGGAATTAAGCATTACATTATTACCATCCACCTTTACACCCATAAACACACAAACACACATACTAGCCTGCCTCTGAGGTGGTAGGAAATTTTCTGCTCATTAGTGTTTCAAGGAGAAAATAGCCTTCTGATTGAAGAACAGTTTCTCTCTTCCACTTTCTTGCTAAAAGATAATCCGTTGCCTCCAGAATACTAAGCATATTAGTAACCTCCTCCTCCAAACTAAATGATAAAAAATTACACCAAAACATTTCTGTTGTTGGTTTTCATTCTTTTTTTAAGGGCATGAGGAAATCAACTATCTTTCCCTAAGTGGCTTTACTCTGCCACTTCATCAGACTCCAAATCAGAGAGGAAGGTTTGCGCTATGTAGAGCAGAATTGTGCTTTAAACCCCCAGAGCACTAAGCCCGGTGGGTCAAATGCTTGCTTGGTCTAGCTGAATGAAGCTCAATCTCAGTTTCTAGTGATTCCCCAAAATGGATATTGCTTAAGTTTCGTGAAATCTCCCCCTCTGCACCCACTCCCATAGATAACAGCACAGAGACGTAAACAAACATTATGCTGAGAGGCATTTGTACCTGCCCGAATTCAGTTGGCAAAGGCAGTACATTAGGCAGATGATGAAATTATTATTTGAGTTATAAGTTGCAAAAATAATGTCCCACTGCTCCTGCAGGACATTGAGTGTGTTGAGGAGATTAAACTGTTCGGGCAGCGATAGTTGTGGTCTGGATAGGCAGTATAGGATAGCTCTGTTTAAACAGCTGTATAGGGCACTGAGGAAAACTTCCTTTTGAGAAACGGAGCTTTCCAAGACCTGTGAAAACACAAAAGAAAACAGTACGTGGCTTGCTCAAAGAACTGTCTCCCCAAGGATCCACTCCTCTCACTTAATTTAAGCTGTTGCAAACTCACGTCAGCAAAACTCCCCTGAACTACCTGTTAGATACAAATTCAGTTTTCCTGTATTTCTGCTGAAGTCCCCAGAATTGTGAAGGAGATTAATTTATTCATGTTCAGCAACATGTACGTAGCCAACAGACAGTGGCACAAAAGAGCTAACTATCCTTCTATACGCTGCACCATCTAGTGCAGCTCTTGTCATTTAGAGCCATTAAGTGCTCGTGCAAGAGGAATAATCACACTCACCAAATGGATTAGACCCATCTTCTTGAGAACTGTGGTATCACAACCTCAGTGTGAAGCAGAGCACATTACAACATGTTGATAACAGCTGGAAAAAGATTTCATGTGACTCACCCCCATGATCTGTCTGGCAGTGAAGATCAGGATTTGCTTGGGGTCAGCAGCAAACATTTTGCTGTTCAGCTTCTCAACCAGCTTCTGAACACAATAAGTAATATTCATCATGGATACAGGTGCGGTTGATTCTGGGGTGCCATAAGGATCACTGGTCCCTGTTGAGAATACAAGAGCATTGATTATTTCAAAACAAGCTGAAATGCAAAAAGAATTGTTGTGAGGTGTGAGGTTAACAGAGATGAGAAGGAACAATCTCATGACATAATGCCTCAGAGTTGGGATATGTCTAAAAAAACTCCAGATCTAGTAGAAATACCTTACTCAGACTGAAAATAATGGCTCCATCCTAAGGACAGAACCAATCTCACTAAAATACTGTCATGAAGGACTGGTCTAACTAATGACTCAAAGGAGAGCAGCAACACTAAGTTATCAGGGTTGCTTCCAGAAGTGCTCAAGTATAAACCTAGGTTTCTTTCTAAATACTCCCTTTCTAATGATCAGAACCTGTTCTCAAAGAGAGAGAAAAATAGAAGAGGCTTTCTAGAAAAATGGTAGAACTACAGTGATTTATGCAAACTGGCGTAGCAGGAACAAATGGACAGTCCGGCTCAGCAGGCTGGGCTGTCCTTCTAGCTACTGTTTCCAAACCTTTCTAGCAATTAAAGCTACATGCTAAATAGTGGCTGGCAAATGATCTGATACGCCACTCACCTCTTGGTCTTGTTTTACCCTCGCCTTGGCTGGTAACATGGAAGACATCCATAGCAGACAGTAAAACTTTTGTCTGAAAATATCTCTTCTGCTCACTGCTGGCATCCTCTGGAGAAGCCTATATGGTGACCATATACATATTAGTACAGCAGGAAAACAGGCAGGAAATCAGACTGAAATTCACTTTCAGCCTTTATTCAAAGGCCTTTGTTTTCATTGGATCTTCGGCAGATTATGCCTGCCAAATAGTCAGACTCCATAAAAGTTTTGCTCAAAGAAGCAAGTAGAAATTCCAAAAGACTATCAGTACTATCTGAGATAATTCAAGATGCCCAACATTTCCCTTAAACACCTAGGCACTGTGTTAGGAAGAGGAGGGGAAAAACAGCACACACAGAGCAAGGACAACTACTCCACCTCAGTTGCACAATTTAGCCCTTGGTGTGGGCATATGAAACAGCTGCTGCAGGCTGAGAAGTTATCTGTGACAGCTAATCCACAGTAACACATAAATGCAGAGGTCTGGTGTACTCCTGTGTGCAAAGGCAACAAGGCACCTCTCATACAGAATTCAGCAAGAGTGCATATGTGGACAGTCACTGAGCAGCAGCTGAGATGGCAGAATCTCATACCTGAGCTGGGAAAAGAGGAAATCTTACATAGGTTTACACTCTCTAGCTGACAGCACTGTCACCCTCTGACACTGAAGACAAACAAGGTTTTGCAGAGGGCCAGAACCTGGGTTTACAGGTGGTTCCCAAGAGATCTTGCCTTCAGGGAACTTTAGCTCCATTTAGCAGGCTCAGGATTCAGATAATCAGAATAGCCATGCTCTATTTCAAATTGTACCAAGCTTTGAGATGTTATTGTATAAGCCTTTAGGGAACTGCTGTTCCACAAGATGATTTAACTCATGACAGTTGCAGGCAAGCTTATACTCATTACTGTTTGTATTACTAAGCTAAGTCTGCATCAGAACTCACATCTGGGACACCTGGACTATAGACAATTTGGAGCTGAAGGCCAAATTTTCTGTTTTCCCTCTCTTCAGACTACTTTGACACTTTCTAGTGCTTGTTGAAAACCATAATACAGACTCAGCTGTTACAGCTTATATTAATCTGTCCTAAAAGTGGAGACAGTTGGTTTTGGTTTATTCGAGCACTGAAAAGAAATTGTCTCAAAAAAATCAGTACACAGGAACGCTCCATATGAAATATTCTGTTCTCAAAAAATTTAAAAAATGCTCTAATGACAAACAGGTATTACTATGGAAAACAGAAATTTTTTCATGCCTTACTTCAATGTTAAATGGTTGCCCAAAAAATGCCCTTGTTCTTGTCTAAGGGCAGCATTTTCTTAGTTCACACGTATGCAGTGCAGGCAGAAAAGGCCTTTCTTCCTTACTGAAAAGGTAGGAATTCCTTTCCACTAAGTAGGCTGTCCAGATCTGCCAGGAAGTAGTATATGCTCTCTAAGAGCTGTGATCCCAGCCTTATTCTAGACCCTTAAAAATGCTGATTGAGTACACCTCTTCATCACTGTTAGCACTTTTTTCACTAGGCCACTAGCAGGATAGGTCCTGTCCTTCCACCCCCAGTCCAAGGTAGAGAAGCAAAGCCCGATGACTACAAGCGAGACCTCAAGAAGCAGCTCAAGTGGATGCCCTTGTTTGTTTGCTGGGATGTTGAGAAGACTGTCCATCAGGAGGACTCGCACAAAATCCCACACTTGTTTCTTGGCAGGGTGTGGTAGGAGCGGGACAGAGGAGGGATCAGCACAGCCTTTCCCTTCAGCAATGGCTGGACCATCAGGAGACAAAAGGTCTTCAGAGCCTCCCTGTGGAAGCAGACAGCAATGCATTTTAACTCATAATCTCCCCACTAAAATGATTTTTCCTCCTAACAACCCATTTCTGGTCTGAAGGGCTTGTGTTGGCTCAAATGCACGTACCTTGGGTGGTCCAGAATGGAAAGCAATCATACCCAAAGTTTTCAGGAAGTCAGGACAGTGCCACACGGGGTCCTGAGTATAACTGTGATAGATCAAGCACAGAAACTGGATAACATTCCCTGGATAGGCAATCTCCCAGGAGGCTTCTGCATCTGCAATAGGCTGAACAAACATGCATCTAGTCAAGGCAGCGTTCCTCTCACTCATATAATCTCATCTTTGTTCCTCTCTAGGTATTCCTAAGCAGCTCAGCAAACATGACATGGCCACAGAGAAGTCATGCAAAGCACAAGCAGCTAACTCACAGCTTGTAGACTGAAGACACACCCAATCAGAAAGGAATCAACTTTTTGTCATCAAGAACGAACAAAATGGGTAATACTGTGGGTCAGATCAATCTGTGTCCAGAAGTTCTTAAACATGAGCCCATCACATCATCGGCTATGTAACGTAACCAAGCCAACAGCAGTGCTGTTGCTCTGAAGTCCAAGCTCACTATTGCCCTGTGAGGGCAAGAAGGCAGCTAGGGGTTACAGGTAAGGATTGCCGCTGACATCTGACACTCTCAGGCAGTTTATTCTGCCCTTCACACTGCACTGCCCTTGCAACAAAAGGCTTACCTTGTCCACAGTAACTCTAACCATTTCCAGCAGTAAAGCAGCTGCCTCTGCACACAACCCAATTTTGAGGACATTCTCTGACAGATGGTGCTGCAAGATCCACTGCAACATAGAGTCAAGATCTTTCTACAATAGGAGGAGATAAATTTCAAGAAGAGATGGGAATTATTGATGGTACACCAAAAACAATGCCTGCTCTCTCTACATCAGAAAAAACCCAAAATGTCCTCACCTCCAGCAGTTCCTCCCTCTCCTATCAAATGCATTTCCCCAGGATAGCACTAATGGATTGTCCTCTTCTGAAAGATATCTTTGGCACTGTCAGGGCAAAAATGCCTTAATGCTTCTCAGGACACTGGGGGAAAGTACCCAAATCCACTAATTCCGAGATCTTAATGAGTCTTGAAAATGTAAGGACAGGGAAGCTAATCTGAATTGCCTTCTAAAGTACAGTAGGTAAATGGCCTTTAACACCTGTGTGAACAAGTTTGTTGCAAACACAAATTTCCTTAAATCAAAGTTAACTTAATTTTTAAAGTATGAATGACCACTTTTAGCTGTACAAAAACCAAATAGGGTTACCTTGCCTGAGAATCCTCTCACAGAAAAAGCCACAAAATGCCAAAGTAGTAAAGCAATAGCAGCTTCATGCTGTCCACTATTTTTTTGGTACCTTGGCTGCTTCGGGTGGTTCAGGCTGTGGAGTTGCCAGAAAGAGCCCTGCCACGAGCAAGTAGATCTCAGGGATGTGGACATGATCGGTGAGACATCTTTGCAACACGGAAAACCCAAAAATCAAGAAGGAGCCATTGTCAGGCACTGGAGGATGAGTTTTTAAATTATCTTTAAAAGAAAAGAAAAGGAAAACGTTCTGAGGAAGTGTCTAAAAATGAATGCCATATTGGGGGAAGGATTACTGACCTAAATTTATCCTTATTTGTCTGTGCCCCAGGCCAGTCAGTACTCTGCTAGGCTGCAATATCAACAGTTCACAAACCTTCCTCAGACTAACAGATAACAAAAGTGACAGTGGGAAAAACTGTTACAGAAGATTCTCCCTGAATTACTCTTCTTCCTTTCTCTTCCCTTTCTCAGAACCACAGGTCTAGTTATCAAAAAGCAAGCTGAACAAGTCTTAAAGAAACTGAAGGTTTCAGGGTACAAGCTGTCATCTGAACACCCCACAGGCTTATCATCTAGCCTGATTTTATGCAAATCAAAAAGGCCTGTCACCCTGCAACTGCTAATCAGAAATGCCAACTATTGTGCAAGGGAGAAGCAATTCTTTCCACTCTTCAGCACAGAAAAGCTGAGGTACTGGCACAAGCTTGCCCTAGAAAGTAATATAAATTCTTGGTCTACTGAGATCAGTGGGAATTCTCCTATCACCTACTTCAGTGATCTCCTGTCACTGAGCTGGATCAAGGGATTGTTTTGGGAGCATTAAACCAACACATACCCATTAGAATACTCAACCCTGCGGAGCTGTTTTCCAGCCAGCGCCCAGCCACTATCCCCTCCTTGAATTTTTTCAGCAGCACACGATTGTGGAGGAAGCACAGAAGTAGTTTGATTCCTAGCACAACCGTACTAGAGTGCAGGTAGCTCTGTGTGAACAGCAGAAACCAGTCTGGCCCCAGCGCCAAAAATGTCTCCTCTTGTTCCCTAGGACAAACAGGAAAATAAAAGAACATGAAAGGAGACATGGTGAAAGACAGAAAATATTTTAAATAAAATCTCCTTTAAGTGATTTAGAAGCTCAAGTTTCTCTAGAAAAAAAATCTCATTAAAGGTTTACCACAAGATAGAATTACAAAGATTTAACAACAGACTCATCCACACAGTTCAAGCCACTTAATTCCCACTAAATCCAATATTGCTGTCAGACAAAAAAGTTTGTTAACCTGAAGCTCCTGAGAGTGTATATCAATAACCAAGGTAAACTACATCACAGACTAGATCTTATGAAATTCACAATTCCAGTTTAAATTTTGAAGTCCAAGATTCAGGGGAGTTGGACTAGATGACCTCTAAAGTTCCCTTCCAACCCAACCCATTCTATGATTCTATAGTAACTGCATGTTTATTGTTACGACAGAGGGGTGCAAGTAATCCCACATTAGATTGAACTGACCTTCAAAGACAGCTGGGATTTCTTCAACCCTTGCAATGCAGAAGAAACAGCAATATCCAAGTTCCTCCTTTGACACTACTTCTGCAAACATTAAGCTTTTCTTTCAGAATGGAGATCAGATGTGTGAATGCCAGATAAATCACTGACAAAAAGGTCTCTGTCTGAATCCAGTCTGCTCTTACTTACTATTTTGTTGAGACTCATATATTACCAGTGTGTTTAGTTCTAGTCAAACACCAGTAAAGAGAAAATCTAGAAGACAGAGACACTTGTCCACACCTTCCTTATTTGTTTCTACTTACTCAGAGGACAGATGAAGTTTGTCTGAGCACATTACATCTAACAGCATCTTCAGTAACTGGTTTCGAAGCCAGATTGTCTTTCCAGATGTTTGGCTTAAGGCTACAAATATCAGAAAGTAATAAAGAGTAATGAAGAGACAAAACACATGTTCTGTTGCTGTGATGAACAATCTTGTTTGCACCAGATTAGCCCAATGGAAGTACTTATATCAGGGGTTTTTTTTTCAGAATAAAAAGATGCAGAGGACAGATTTTAGACACAAGAATGCCTGCTAACATCAGAAATGACCAGTGCTTACATTGTCAAAGTCCTCTCTTCAGAGTTACTTAAAACTCATCCAGACTACATGTTGAATAATAATCCACAGGAAGCAATCTCAGGTAAACTAGAGAAGGAAATGTAAACAGGAAATCTGACATGTATTGCCTAGCTGTGATGTCTGTATATATAAACTGGTTATCCGTGTCTCCTTAATATAATATATTGTTTAGAGTCTCAAGTGAAAGGTCACAACAAAAAAGCCAGCTGACTGGAAGTTCCCACACAGAAAGTTGGCATAAATACACAGATACTTTAAAAGGTGCAGAGCTCCACATTATTATTTGCTACAACTGTAAGTGTAGCAAAGTGTTCACAGAAAATCCCGGATGCCAGGTGAAATTTTATTCCTGCTCCGGTTTGGGGGTGATTTCAATTTAGTGGCCTTCATCTCTGTGTATATCTGTGAAACCCAACATTATGTAGGCTCTGGACAATGAAACCAAAGTACTGCTGGCTTATCAGCAGAGAGGGGACAAAAGGGGAACTCCCTTAACAGGAGGAGGGTCTTGCTGTAGGTCAGGCCTTCCTGGATATATCAACAGTGACTGTCATGTCACTATTTTTCGCACCATGCCTTTGCAGCAATACAAGTTTTCTCCACAATTTCAGGTCACCTCAGTGCAGTCTGTCCCTTTCCACATTAAGTCATTTGAATTATGTCTCTTCCTGTCACTGGAGGCAGAAGCACCACGTTGCATTTAGGGTTCATCATGCCCAGGGAAAGGAGGGAAGTACTTTATTTATCAGAACACGTACTCCAAAGCTACTCACCTTCATTGGGCATCTCAGCTGCACCATCCAGGTAAATCTGATTTTCGTCCACAGAAGAAGGTTTCAAAGTGTAAACAAGGAACAATCCAATCCTTCCAGAGAAAGATGGAACCAGTTTTGGTCAGCAGACAGACAGACATTCATTTAATTAATGATTTGCATGTAATCTCAAAGTAACAACTGTTAATAACAACCATCAGAACTTCTAACAGCTGCAGAAATAGGGTTGGAATAGGAATACAAAAGTTCATAAATGAGGAAGCAAATAAAAAGGACATTTATCTACAGATGCAAGTAGTGTCTATACTACTATGGAAACATTTTTCTCTTTACTTCTTGATTTTAAAGATCTTTCACCATTCACCATTACTTCACTACTGAATTAAGCACTCTGTTCATACCAAGGCTTCTGAATTCCCTGTGGCATTCAGATATCACTAGTATCACCATTTGGTTTCCAAGCACATAGAGAGCAAAGAAACCTCAGCAGCTGCTCAGGGAGGAGGACTGGCAATCTCTTTTCACTCGTAGTTTGCTTTAGCACATTACCTGGTTCTAAGGATAGATAAATCAATGTGACATACGCACTGAAAGTTCATAACCTCCTCCTGCCCACAAGAAAGGCATTTCTTAAGGGACAGAACACCACTTGTTCTCCAGGAACGGTCCACACAGCAATTTCCATTACATGTGTCAAAAGTTTGGGACCAGCAGAAACCACAGCGCCCTTCAGTGCTGCTGAGAGCCTGCTATAGTCTCTGCTCTCCTGGAGCTGGAAGGAGAGGGATAGGGACTGTCTTTATCCACTCACTCAGCACTTTGTCAGCCTGGCAACCAATCAAGTTACCATAGAATAACAAATAATGGTATTTTAAAAAAAATGCTCATTCACACTCCTTACTATATGGCAAATTTGATATAGTAAATCCACTGCTCACACCTGTATGAAAAAAGAATAGGCTAACACATATAAGCCCAGGGTAGGAACACACATACGGGTAATTCCACAAAACAGATGGCAAGCAGTAAATTCACGTATTAGCTTACTCCACAGTAACTACTTGAGGCACATGTGCTCTTCAACAGAGCTAAGGCCTGACTGCCCAGACCACAGCTTCCACATACAACTCTGTTTCTACTTTTTATTTGGACAAATAGCTTTAAACAACAGAGCTGTTGTCTGTGCAGTACATTTCCCTGGAGGTAGGTGGCTGCAGACAGCACTGTGTGGACCTTCCTCAGTTCATAGGCTACAGGCTGATGCAACTAGGCTGAGACTATAAAATGGAGCAGTGTTTACACTCTGTGGAAAGCAAACAAGGTTATATATTCTTTGCTTCATGAAATCCTGACTACCCTATGTTAACTGACTGAAATGCAAGAACAAAAAGGGTAGCTACTGGGATATAAGCCAAGCCCACAGGATTAGGTATGTAATTCACTGGGGCCGAGTTGTTGCTTTTTAAAGTATTGCTTTAGGGGCAGGCTTTAATGAAACCAAATATTAAGTACAGACTTTGAGTAGTCCTAGTCATACCAGCAGAACTGTTTGTGCTGTCATTGTTAAGGGTCATCATCCAACCCATCATCACATAAATACAAAAGTTGGACTGAACTCTGTTTTGAAAGCATGAAAAAGCTTTTTATCAGCGGGGATCCTGCACTTGCCAAAGATCTGGGGGCCCCTACCAAAGATAAGGGGAGAGGAGTTCTACTGTAGAGCTCTCTCCAACGCTGTCAGGAGTATAGCTTATCTGCAAACTGAGACAAATCTGTACACTTGAAGGTTACCTGACAACATCTCTTGTGTTAAAGTATCCTTGCAACAGATGGGAGAGAATAGTGCAGGCCACGGTGATCCTGGAGTTACTGATTTCAGGGTCATTGAAAAGGAAAATGAGCTTGGGCACCATTTGCACCTGGTAGGCAACTACAGCATTCTGACATCCATCTCTGTAAAACACAGGGACTATTAAAAGGTTTTACTGGAAGGAACCAAATTTGCTGGGTTTCAGCTAAAAGGATTCTCAGGTTGCACTGATACTTTGCACCATTGGCTTCTAATGTTGCTTTGGCAACATTTCAAACACTGTCAGACAAATTGAATATGTGTCAGTGATGGAGATCTGAAGACTTCTTTGTGTGTTTGCTACTCTTCCCATCTGTCCTCTCCTGCAGAAAATGCTGCATTTCAACAAGTTCAAAGAAACAACATTATTGAATTTTCAAGCAGTGAGTTGGTGGAAATAAATGCTGTTCTTGTAAAGCTCAGCAAGGGACACCAGGCAGCTCTGCACAGAGCTTTCTGGTACCAAAAAGAAGGAATCCAGCACCCTGCTCTACTCAGCCCCTCTGCCATGCTATGTCTGTTCAGATACATTTAACTGTAGTGCAGCTGAGTACAGCTGAGAAGTACACTGATATAAAAAAGTCTTCCTGGGTTGTGTTTTGATTTTAAACACAACTTCACTTATAAATTTTTTTATTATTTCATACCTTATTCAAACATTTAGATTTCCCCTCCCCAGCAGACATTTAAACTTCCATTGTACAGCAGTGGTTCCATGTGAACCAGGTCACCAGACAGCTTTTCCCAGTCTGGCCCCACAGTCATCTCAGGGGCTGATCAAAACACTAACTCCAGCCTTGAAAGAGCAATACAGGAAGGATTCACTCCCAGAGTCAAATGATTCCAACTAGAACTGGACCCTTCATATCCACCTCACAGTTCCACCTTAAGGTTACAGATGAGCTTGTCCCACATGTTACGGATTCAAACACTAGCTTGTGTACCTGGAGGACTTCAAGATTTCCACAAGATGTGAAAAAAGAGCAAGGTCAAGATTTTCTGGTGCTTTCATCCAAAGCTGAAAGACAAAGGAAAGCGGAGGTTTTACTGCTCTGCTGAGCTGAGGGGACAGTAACCTGTGGCAGAGAAACAGTTACAAGTAGTTCAGGGAGAACAACATCATAAGCGCTCAGTCATTTCTGCCATGGCAGCCTGCAGGCACTGGGAAATCCCTGCCAGTGTGAGGAGTTGCTCCTGAGCAAGCCCTCAGGATCTGCAGGAACACTCCAGAAACTGCAGAGGTATGCCATGGTGACAGAGGACCTGCCAGTGCAGGACCACCTCCCCTGGTGAACCACAGTGTGGAACATCACCACACCCCACCCCACCCCAAATATTGGATCTAGGAGGTGATATGAACAAACCTCATATTATAAAGCTATCTTTAACACAAAATAACAGTAGCAGTTTTACCTCAAAATTGCAGAGAACATACTGGAATGCACTATAATTTTTGATGACTGAAGACTCAAAGCCAAGCTCAGCTGTGCCCACTAGGGAGAATATTAACTGTAAAATCCTGTTGTTTAACAGCTGGGTCTTCTTCTTCAAAAGATAGGTCAGCAACTGAAAAAAAAAAAGATTAAATAACAGTATAAGTCTGTATTTATAAACTAATATATAATTTTTTAATTCAATACAAATGCACAGTTTACTTGGCTGTAGTAGTCATGCATTCATACATCTTACACAAGCATCAGGAAGAAAGTGAATATTTCAGTCCAGGCATAAAATTTTGTGCAGTAAGTGAAAGGGTAAGTTTTTGAAGGAGTTTGACAACTCGGTGGCATCAAACAGGAGCAAAATACACGCCATATTATGCTGAATGGAATTTACAAAAAGCAACATACAAATATGATTGTAAATAACCACAGTAAGTTTTCTACCCTATTCTTCGTGGATGTATTCCCAGCTGCTTGCAAATGGTGTTAGTTTTAAAAAAAAAATTAATTCAAACAAAAGACATTTGTGTGAAACGTTGCCAGTTTTTCAACTGAGTCTATCTTTGAATATTCAATGAGTTCCTGACACAGTGAGAAAAATGTTCAGAAAGCCACTACATTTTGAATAGGTTGGGAGCAATAGGCATTAATTTGAAAATATGTATCAAGACACATTTTTATTAGTTGGCTGGTTAAAAAAAATAAGGTTCAGACATCCAAACAAAGAGCAAACCCACTCCATTGCAACATGATGATCATTCACATGGAAAGAACACTATTTAGCATAAAGTCAAAAGGAACAGCCTATGCACAATCTGAAGGCTGACATTCACCTACAAGAAAGGATTGGGCAAGCTATATCTAAATACAACAAATGTATTTATACGGATCAGGATCAATTTATGAATAATTCACAAATTGGGAAAATGGGAAGTATATAATTAATCATTCATGAAACCCCAATCTTAAGTGTCTCATTTGGAAACATCTCTGTTAAGGAATCTTCTCTATTCCATAAGACTCTGCTTAGCCTACGCAGCATAAAGTAAATGATACTGAACTGAAACATCACACTTGAGCCTTAACTTCATGCAATATTGCATATAGTGATTAAAATTTGCCCTGCTTTTCCAAAGCCCTGAGACAACCAAACTCTTCAGTCTGCATAGCTTTCAGGTTTGAAAGATTTAGGACAGACCTAATCAATATAGTTTGAAATCCAGGCAGCACTTATTTATATCAGCACAATTTCTAATACACAGTTAAGACTGAGTCATAGGAATTCATTGTCAGCCCTAAACTGGGCACTCTGTAAAGAGGAATCTTATGCCGGATGAGCCAAGGGGAGGAAACGGACCTGCCTGAGAAGTGGTCTCTTATGGGAGGAGTCGTGTTGGTAAAAGGCAAAGGGTGGTCACTCAAAACTGCTGCCTTGACTTGACTAACTATAGTAATCTTAATACGGGCAGCATAACACCTTCCGATTATTAGGTCAGGTCTGAGCAACAGGCATCTGTCATCATGTTCACATCAGCAGATATACTGTTACAGAGGTTCCCAGAGATTGTAAGCCCAGGATTTAGGACACTATCCTATACCCCCTCTCAAAGATCTCATAAATTACTAAGTTCCGACCATAGGGACCGATAGCCAGGATATGCTTGGTTCATTGCCATTGATAGGTTTTGGGACAAGACTATAGCCAGAATGAATGAGTAAAAGAGTATCTACCTGGTATCCACCCATGTGCCTCATCAGTTTTTCACTCATTGGGCTACTGTTCAGGATGGAGTTCAGGACTTTGACAGCTGCATACATGGTGTGGTCATCACGGGCCATAGCAATGAGACCCAGGAGAATGGCAGGGCCTCCGATGAAGTTCAGGCTAGTAGCTGCTGGACAGGACTGGAACACTCTTACCCCTAGGAAATTGCAGAGTTACTCTACCAGGAAGTTACATGGACTAAATCTGTTATTGGACAGAGAAAGGCCCAACTCTTAAAAAATATGAAACATTAAGGCATAGTGCATTTACCATATTGGCCCACAGCAACTGACCCAATTGTCCGCAAGGAACCCGAGAGGTGTCCTGCAATATTCTTAGCCAGGAATATTGGAGTTGCACTGTCCCGAGAGTTAATCCCAATCTAAAACAGATAAGAGAGTCATCTTAAGAAAAAACATGGTAGTATTACAGAGATAAAAAGTAACAAGGAGACGCTCTAGTCCTTTAGATTATTTTTTTACTGTCAGACTATGAAAACCTTTTTTTTTTCCTTCAAAGTTGATTGTTAAGACAAACTTTCACCCACCTAAAATATCACACAACCCCATTACTTCGACATGTTAGTAAGCCTGGCATTGGCAAGAATGCTAGAATAGCATGTGAAAGATCATTGTGAAGGCATTAAGAGATCACAGACTGAAACAAATTATCATTAGACCTGAAAACTGTGGCTTCTGTTGCTGTTTCAAGAAAGGCTTTTAACATATTGTTCACACTGTCCAATCTAATCCTCTCCACAGATGAAAACAAAACCATAGGTAGAATGGAGTTAAGGATTGGGAAGAGAAGCTGGAAAAGAAAAGTCCCTGAAGATAGACAATTAAGGCAAAGTCGAAAACTTTGCTGTAGGAAACCAATCGGAAAAAAGACAACAATGTGTTTAAGACAAATAAGGGAAATTTGTGACCTCTTTAGCAATCAGCCGACCATCTACTTCATTGTAGGAGCTCTTTATATCTTGGACCGTAGTGAGACAGGAGCACATGGCATTGATTCCAAAAGAAATCTTCTCTTCTGCCACCAGAGGTGTAGGACTAAGATCACTGTACTGGTCCTCACCTGAAACAAGAGAGACTATAAACCTCTGAAGGAACTTTGCATGCTTAACATGCGAGGAGAGAGGCAGATGAAAAATAACTGGAGGAAACTAAAGTTTAGGCAGGAATCTGACTTTGACTTGGCTATAATCAGAAAAAAGCCCTCACCCTTTGCAACACAGTCCATGGCAACTTGCCCGCATAAGCGCCAGTAGGAGACATGCTTGGCTTGTCTCCTCTGGGTACTGCTTTGCATAAATCCTGCATCCTCTCTCCCAGTATCTCATGAAGCTCAGAGAAGTGCAGAATAAACCTTTCTCTGTCCACACAAAACAAGCAAGCTTTCTGAGCAGAGAAAACATTTCAGATGCCTTTCACGGTACTGTGAGCTTTCTCAAGGGTACTAGGAGCAAGGATTCATGTGGAAGAAAAAGGGCAGAGGCAAAACTTCAGAGCTGCCAACTCACAACATATGAGAAGCTCGTAAAAACTACCAGGTTCAGCAGTTCAATGATTGTATGAAATTTTCACATGCTTTTCATTAAAGAGTTTTCTATTCCTGCTTGCACTTGGAAAAACTATGTGTACCTTTCTTTTTAAAAAGAATCTTGCCTTTTTGACAATTTTATAGACTGGGAAAAGAGTTGATTTACAGAACTGTTTACTAATGCTGGTGACACAGCCCTTATAGACAAGAAGAGTTAGCACGTATTCCACGTGAAGATTAACTGGAAGAAATGTCCCAAGACTGTGTCACCTATTTCCCTTCCAGTAGGAAATGGATTTATGGATAAGCCGCCACACAGCTGCTGCTGATTAGCGAGAAGCAAAGAGATACTGATGAGATGGGATGCAACACTGCTGAAACAATTCAACTGCTGTTTCCTTAAAACAAATTTTAAGAAATAAACTATAATATTCTCGGGGTTTGTGCTGAAGCTTTAAGTCTAAATTTCCATTAGAAAAATTTATTTGGGTTTTTTGATGGAATAGGGAGATGTTAGGTACCACCTCCCCACCCCCCAACCAAAAAACCCAAACCAAACCACCACTAACAGAAAACCCAAACCAAAAACAAAGAAAGAGGCAGGGGGGTGGAGGTGGGGGGGAAGAGATCATTTCACAGTGACAAGATCACATCTTGTACAGTGCCCTGTGATTTCCCTGCATCAGGGCATCACTGGTGTCAGATGGCCATTCTGACTTCTACTGGTAATATTCTTATTTTAGGGTTGTATTTTGATACAATTTCTCTTTCAACAACCCCTTCCCATGCTTGACGCGGAGATTTTTTTTGGCCTAGACAGACAGCTTTCTGAAGGAGTACTTCCAGCCAGTCTTTTTTCACTTTGCTTTAGGCTGAAGCATCACCAGATGGGATTATTCTGCTCTTTTCAAATGGGAGATGAACATGCCATTTCATCCCGAGATCTAGTACAGAGGTGAACGCACTACTTGTTGAACAAACTGTAATCAATAACTGAAATGTTTTGTCTGCTTGTTTAATAATTGAAGCTAACAGTATACTTGAGTTAAAAAGCCTCTTCATTAAATGGAATGTAACTTATTCCCCTACCCCTCTTCTCCCCTATGCTCTCTCCAACTCTGCAGGCATTTGCAATTAAAAATTATGTTTCTTTTTCTGCCATGTTTTTCTGTAGCACCATAAATGCAGAATGTCTCAGTTACAAAGCTGCTGCTTTAATGCTTGTCCAACAGAAATTGCAGTCTTACACCTCAAGGGCATATTATCCCTCTTTACTCTCCAGCTCTGTCTGCGGCTTGATTCCTGCCCTTCTTTTTCTGCCCAATTTACAGTGAGTTACAAGATCTTCATGGTATCTTACTAGTCTTGTACAACACTCAGGAATACAGAGTTCCAGGCTTTTAGAAAGAGCTCTAGGCACAGCTGGAATACTAAGCAGATTATGAGAATAAGAGGACCATTGCCCTGCCAAACAAATAGTGATGGATATGAGAATTATCACATACCTTGAAGCTGTACTGCTTGGAAATTGCTACAGTACTGTGGGCCAAGCTTATTAATCACCTCCATGGTTTCCACAGAGATGGCTTCTTCAAACAAGTATGTAGGGCCAAGGCGCCAGGTCAAAGAGGACTTCTGTTTCCAAATTTGAGGAGTAGCTATGTACCCATAGACATCAATAAAGGAAGAGGGTTCCATGGAAATACAGCTACCTGGTAAGGGCTGGAGATACTGCATCTGCAACCGAGGAAGAATTCACTGAGGGGACTTGCCAATTCTTTCTTCAATGAAGTCCCAGTCAGTCGTGCAACACAATTACCAGCTACTGTTTAGAAACTGGACTTTCAGAAGTATCACAAGCATAAACGTTTTGGAACGTTCAAGCCTACTTTTTATTCAAAAAAGCAGTCAAAATAATTTCAAGTGTTATCAAAAAAACCTCCATCTTGAGCCCAGATTTATTTTTCCTGTTCATACCTTCATTACTTAGACTGTGACTTCCAACACAGAAAGTCAAGTTGCAGATCACACCTTGTACTGGGCACCTAGATAATAAACAGTTTTTGAAAACTGTAGAGTGTCCAAGTACATCAGTCAGCTTCAGTGAAAGCAACATCATTTAGTAAATTGGACCATTTATTTTTTATATTGTCAAAATAAGGATTCAGCCTCCTAAATTGAGTCCATTATTTTATTTAAACATGGACAGCTCTAGTAGGAAGTAGTTGGAAATTTTTGGATAGAAACTGTATTGCACTTCAGGGCTTTGCCCCACCTTTAACAATTTGCTGTTAGGATGAGAGACTCCTAGCATTTACTGTTCTCTGACGACTGAGATGCAGAAGACAGAGCTGGTCAATATTAGAAGGCAGGACTTGATACAACACTGTAACCCACCCCCACAACCCAAAAATAGCTTTTGGTATTTAACAACTATTGTGCAATTCCTGTTTCTTACACAATCTTTTTTTCACTGTACACCTCAAGATGAAGGCTTCCCTCATGTCAGAGACCCCAGCACTGGGACCATCATTTATTTACTAAAGGCTTGTTTTATTTATTATGAGCTGTTTCACTGTATGTTAAACACTTTTGCTGTGAATTCTTTAATCAATTGCAATGCTTAGGCCTAGTTTTATTGATGACTTTCAGTCTCATTTGAAGGAAGGCAAATTAAATTAAATTTTCATTCTTGAAATGGATATAGGTCCCAAAAGGCATTTAGAAGACAGATCATTTTTCTCAAGTATGGGAAAGAGAATATTTGGAATTAAACAGGTTGCTTTTACAAGGGAAGTATAAAAAACACACAAGTGAGATTTACATGTGTTGAAATTGATTAGAAATAGGAACAAGAAAGAAGAGACCAAGGTTACAAGTTTCAATAAAAGGAGTCTAAAAACAAAAAAGCACCACACCAACCAGAGCTGCAATAAAAATAGGCTGCATTTTCAACATTGCCAGCCTGGAGGCATTCAAAATCCAAAAATGAAATCTCAGAAATAATTTGAGATTAGCTTCAAAAGTAGGAGCATAATGATAATATAAACTATGGGCTCTTCTCATTTATCCTGTAGATTATGAGCCCTTCAGGTGCATTTGGATTGCTTTCTTGTGGTATCTCATGCAACCTGAAACCAACTCCTATGTAACAAGACCACAAGAAATGGCACATTAGGGGAAATACTAGCTACACCAACATTTGCAATGAACTCATGAGTTTAGATCATTGAAGTTTACAAGTTTCTCCTAATTGAAACACTTCTTTCATTTCTATTAACTGAAGAAAGAAGTATTATTTTAATTCAAGAGCTATCTCACACATTGAACAACTAACTCAGAGGGACATCTATCTGTTCCTGAATGCTTAGAATGGCAGTGGGAAAAAGTCCACTGACTCATCAGCTGATTGTTCAACGGGTGTAACAGGAAGAGGACAGCTTAAAACAAGCCCATGAAAGATGCCTGAGGAAATTCCATCCATCTTGGGATAATTGCAAAGAGCTAGCCAGTCACAAAAGCTTATTTCTCTGCAACCTTTCCCTTTTTCCAGGCCTTTCTTTAAAAATGGAGGCTCCCTACATAACTCATCACCTTTGCAGGTTTTAGCCTAAATCCAAAGGACCTTTAGTTTAGGCTTCTCTGGTCACACCTTAACGTGATGTACTTTCATAGCTGACAACTTCTGAGAATCTTGGGTGTAAACTGAGAGATCCTCAAACACACTAGCCAATTCAGAAGAATTTGGCCTGAGTACAACTGAATTTCATCAACATAACTCTGAGGTACCTCCAAAGAAGCTAACCCGAACTCTCAGATGAGTGCACCCAGTCAAAATTGCCCTCATTATCTGCATGCTGAGGGCGGAGGGGGGAAGTAGTTCAAAGCATCGGTATAAACTGATAACATACTTTTGAAAAACACCACAAATACCCCTGGGTTTATACAGATTTCTGACTCCACTCACGCATGGTGCAGAGTGGCACATGTCAGGTATGCGAATCACCATGCTTTGAGTGTCTCAGGTTATGACTGAAAAGTCATGGTATGTGCATGGGGAGATGAACATGAAAAGCAAGGAAAGGAAAATGTCAGGCATAAGATCTATGCAGAGAGCCTTTACCTTTGCAGAGCCAATCATCTGACCGTTTATATAGGCTGACACAATGCAGCTCTTCTTCGCTTCCTTAGCAACTGTCACTGTGAGATGGTGCCACTGGCCAGTGACCAGCAGTTTGCCACAGCCAAACTGGACTTGCCCTGGAAGCGGGGAGGGATTTAGCACCTCACCCTCGGGTTCCATGATATCTGTAACAGCAAAAACAGGGGTCAGTCAACAGAAAGTCTCACCCTCCCCTGCCTCAGGGACACAGCTATCAAATGTGAACGTGACTCTCTGTGGGTAGAAAGTGATTTGGTGCTATTCTGTTCAATGTCTTTAAAACACTCCCTGATGGTCTATTATCAGGACCTGACGCTTGCTCAGCTCTCAAGATCCCTCCAGCAAACAGGGTGCTATACTCCCAAATAACACCTGCTAGCTGCCTCAATGCTGCAAAACTAGACTGAACTAGGACAAAGCCAACATATTCTCTAAGAGAACCCCTCAGGATATTCACTGAGTTAGCTGACAGAAAAAAATTCCTAGTGAATTCATGAGATGCTAAAACTCTGTACATTAATTTGTAGTTCTTATGAAAAGAGGCAAGCTGGGATTTTTAATGTCGTCTCAGGGAATCGGAGCACTCACACAACGTCAACAGTGTGTGAAAAAATCCCAGCTTCTATTCCCACTCCATTCCCAACCTCCTTTGCAATGTTCAATCCCATTCACATTTGAAGCACCTACTGTACTCAATAAGGAGAAAGGGATAAATGTCTAGAAGTAAAAAAGATTAATAGGCTGGCATGATAGAAAACATTCTAAAAGTGAGGAGAGGAAATAAGCTGTTTGATTATGAAGCTAGATCACTCCCAAACTCCTCAGTTCTACTCTCCAAACCTGTCAACTGCCACACAGAACATGCAGGGACCAGCCGGTTCAAGCCCAGTCCTCACAAGGGCACACAACCATATAACTGACATTCAAAAGTTTTCCTTAGAATATCTAAGTTTTATCATATGTTGCAGGCCACAAAGTAATTCTCAGTGCCTACAGCAAACTTAAAACTGAAATATGACCAAGGTTTCCAATCACAACAGGCTGCCAGAAGAAAATTGAAGACATAAAAAAGTCTCATTAACATTCTGGGTACTTATAAGAAGATGAAATTTGTTCATTAACAAATTCCATATAATCAGAGGACACGGCACTGCAACATGACCGAGAAGAGCCTTACCAAGCGGCTGGAATTCCACTTCTTCTGTGGAAATGACCAAAGAACGGTCCTGCGGGAAGAAGCTTACTGAAAAGCAAACAAATTCTTGCTCTGTTCTTGACATGTGCCTCACGACTGTGAGGAAACGGAGTGGGTGACTGTTGTGCACCAAAGCAAACTTGCTAACCAGAAACCAGCAGGAGAGAGTCAGGCCACTTGAGGGAGGGAACATTCTGATGCCTGCAGGTAGGAAACAAAAAAAGCAGAAAGGAAGTTGGTTTCCCTGTGTAGACATCACCAAACTGCTTTCCGTGTCATTTGTAGCCCAAACCGTGTGAGAACCAACATTGGAATATGAGGTTTAATTCCTGTTCTATTAGATTTCACTGTCTATCTTCAATATCATAGAGGCTGCACATGTGAGTGTGTGCACATTTATAAGTGACCTAAAATTGTCTGATGAGAAATAATTACCAGATCTCCATGCGACGGAGCTCATCAATTGGGAAGTACTGAAACAGAAACAAGTTTTCTCAAGCTTCACAAAATTCAGGAAGCAAGAGGTACAGCTATTTCCCAGTTCACCTAATAGAGGATTTTGATCTATAGGAGAATCCCATCTCATGTTACAGACAGTTTCTACTCCTGTGGGAGATTACCCTAAAATCTGGTGGCTTTTACTTGTTACGACTGGGGTTTTTTGGCAGTTTGCTTTAAATTTTTATTGCTAATGTTAATGTTAACTCATCACACTACTAAGCTGCATCTGATACTACATTTTGGTGAGCAGCCTGAGTTGTACAGCTCAGAGCTGGCCTGGGATACAGAGATGGAAGACTATCGAAACACACAGCTTATTTACTGCCATTTGTTACAAATGTTGAATGCTTTCAGTGGTGCTGAAAAGTCAGTGCTTTCAGGAAGCTGTAGGTGAGTCAAAGTGCTTACCCATGCCAATTCCTCCTGAGACGGATTGCTCTGCACTCGGTCCCATCACAGTGGCCAGGGTAGGGAGATATAAGCACCTACAAAAACAAGCAAGCACCCATTCATCAGAAACGTAAAATGATCCCTGAAGGTCACCAGTGAATAGTGCAGAATCATGGTAGCAATGCAGAGTCTAGGCTCTCAGCAATAAGACAATAACAAAATAAGCTGGCAACATTGCTGCAAGGAAGGCAGCGATAGGGCACAAGGACTGACTAAGAGAGAGACACGATTAATTGTTGTGTCCAGAATAAGGGCTTGGAGACTGCAGAGCAGCTAAAGAGAAAAGCAACCATAGCATTACCCATATCCTTCCATGGACATGTCAAACTCCACAAACGATGGAGCCAAAGCAGTGCTGCGGAACTGGAAGTTTCGAGGTGACGACATGGAGATGAGACTCATTGCAGTCTGGAGTGCCAACGCAGATCCCTTAGACACCCAAGGAGAGCTGCTGACAGGCACAACTGTCTGACAATCTGTTTTACTGTCCACCACATCCTTTTCTGAACCTACAAGATCAATGTAGTGCCTAATCAGATCAGTGTCTCCAGTAGTTTTTTGAATCACAGGCTTTGCCCGTATTAAATTCATAACTGCCAAGAACAGCACTGCATGCTCTTCAGCTAACACATCCAAAGTCTGAGCCTATGTCAGCATCTGGCTTCAGTACACGTATTACAATTTGATCTCTGCTGGTCATTACATCAGTTCTCAGCATTGGTCAAGTACCACCCAACCTGGGCAATACCCAGTCTAAAACATCCGGGCATACACCAATTTCACTGTGACTGTCTTGAAGCAACCTACTCCAACAGCTGCTTCCTGTCATTACAGAGACATCTATAACCCAACCACTGTATCAGCAACAGGCTGTTCATTGTGTGCTTACCTTCATTCCGAGCTGCGTTAGCTGAATCCCTCCCCTGACACGAAAGGGCCTTGGTCCTGGAAGGTAGTGATGGAGAACCTCCCAACGAAAGAAATTGCCTAACATGAAAGAAGAAGAAAGCAACCAAAAAAAGATAAAACAATCAAGGCAGACACTCCAGAGTCATAGCAACCATGAAAATACAGCTCAGCTCTCTGGAGGCCAACTTTCTGTGCCTGTCAACCTAGTGGCCTTCTGTGATGGAGTGACTACATCGGTGGACAAGGAAAGAGCTACAGATACCATTTATCTGGACTTCTGAAGATCTTTGACATGGACCCTCACAACATCCTTTGCTCTACATTGGAGACATATGGATTTGGTGGGTGGAATGTTTTTGACGGATGAGGAATTAGCTGGATGGTCCCATCCAGATGGCAGTGGTCAATGACTTAATGTCCAAATGGAGATCAACGACAACTGGTGTCCCTCAGGGGTCCGTATTGGGACCAGTACTCTTTACTGCTTAACATCTTCATCAGTGACATAGACAGTGGGAACGAGTGCACCCTCAGCAAATTTGCAGACAACACCAAGCTGAGTGGTGCGGTTGACATGCCTGAGGGATGGGATACCATGCAGATGGACCTGGACAAGCTCAAAAAGTGGGCCCACATGAACTTCATGAGGTTCGATGAGGCCAAGTGCAAGGTCCTGCACCTGGGTTAGGGCAACCCCTGGTATCAGTACAGGCTGGGGGATGAAAACATTGAGAGCAGCCCTGCAGAGAAGGACTCGGGGGTATTGGTGGATGAAAAGCTGGATGTGAGCCAGCACCATGTACTCACAGCCCAGAAAGCTAATCGCACCCTGGGCTGCATCGGGGGCAGCGTGGGCAGCAGGTCAAGGGAGGTGATTCTGCCCCTCTGCTCTGCTCTGGTGAGAACCCCCTGTAGTGCTGTGTTCAGCTCTGAGGCCTCGGCACAAGAAGGACATGGACCTGTTAGAAGGGGTCCAGAGGAGGGCTAAGAAAGTCATCTGAGGGCTGGGGCACCTCTGCTACGGGGACAGGCTGAGGTACTTGGGGTTGTTCGGCCTGGGGGAGGGAAGGCTGCAGGGAGACCTTATTGCAGCCTTCCAGTACTTAAAAGGGCTTATAAGAAAGATGGGAACAAATTTTTTAGCAGGGCCTGTTGTGACAGGACAAGGGGTGATGGTTTTAAACTAAAAGAGGGTAGATTTAGACCAGATATAAGGAAGAAATTTTTTACACTGAGGGTGGTGAAGCACTGGCACAGGTTGCCCAAAGAGGTGGTGGATGCCCCATCCCTAGAGACATTCAAGGCCAGGTTGGACGGGGCTCTGAGAAGCCTGATCTAGTTGCAGATGTCCCTGCTCACTGCAGGGGGGTTAGACTAGATGACCTTTAAAGGTCCCTTCCAACCCAAGCTGTTCTATGATTCCATGAGTTCTTATTGGATACCAAATTTTAAAGACATCCCAAATAAAACAAAAGGAATGTTTTCCATTGTCTTGTCACAAATATTTGTTTTGCGTTACACTTCCCCTTTCAAGGTTTTCCCGTTGGAAAAAAATCAAAGGTTTATGTTCTTCAGAAATACTTTTGAACACTACTGATCTTTCAGAAAAAACTACATTTTTTAAAAAATAAATTCTGTTCTGTATTTGAGTAAAAATAAATTTAATCCTCCACTGCATATCCAACTCCATTTGCACTCTGCCTAGTAAGTACTCTTATGCCTAGCACTTGTGAGCATAACAGAAGAAAGCACATCCTCAAAGTAGAAACAACAGAGATTGAGAAGCATGACTACACTTTTTATTTCTGCATTTGCCATTTACATGGATCTGAGCTAAGAGAAAGTCACTTTTACTGTTTAGGAAACAGCTCCTCCGTATGAATACCAGGAGAGAATAATCCTGAATAAGCCTAGTTGTTTTGCAATTACTTAACTAGTTACCATTCATAAATGGCTTTACAACCCCTGCAGAGATGATGCAGCAGAACGGTATGGACTCATACAGTCTTCAGTAAGCCATTTAGGTATATATACCGTGTGATCAATACAGAAGCAGTATTAACTGAGACTTGAAACAAAAGGCTAAGAGTCTTGCTGAATCAGAGCACTACAGGAGGTATCCAATTATTACACAAACTTTGCAAAAAATTTGCATCACTAAAGTAAATTGGTTCCATTAGATACAATCTGATACCTTAACACATCTGGCTCAATAGCCTGTGATGCAAGCTTCTCAAACACTCTGGTGAGGGGCAGGTGCAGTGGATGGCTCTCATTGCGGAAGGCAGCCTGACAGGAAGTTATGATGGTGCTCAGCAAGCCTGATCCACACATCACCTGGCGGCTTTTCTCCGACTTCACCAGGGACTGGATATGGTCAACCACAGCACATTGGATTTCCTGGGAAAGCTGAAACAGATGCAGAACTGAAGTCAGCAGGCTGGAACTAAAACTGTATATGGTAATTGTCAAATCTCTGGGTGAAAAAATCCAGCCCAGAAAAGAAGCCTCTAAGGCCAGAGGCTCAAGTACAACCACATGGCTGTTCTATAAAGCTCTGTGCTTGAACAGTGTGCATATGTTCATCTGAGTAGCTGCTTGGCCATCCAAGCTGCCACAACACTATGGTAATGAAGGAAGAGAACAATCAGCTCTCCTTCAAAAGAAGGGACCCCCACCGAGGGCAGGTTATTAGTCATAAGCTCCAAGACCAACACAGTAACTCAGAATATACTTAACATTAATCCTGTGGAGAGTCAGGTTGACATGATCTACTCTTTGTTCTAAAAGCACTGTTATTAAACAAAACGGTATCTAGCAGTATCATGAAACACAATTTCAAATACTTCTCTACATGTTTTGCTGAATCGAAGCTTTACTTCATTATTACTTCTTAATGCTTTTAAGGAAATATCTCAATTCTCATAAATTATCTTTAGAGCAATTTGTTCCCAATTAGAAACGGAGCCTCCCCATTGACCTTACTAGATTTCACATAAAACTAACTGTGCATCACCTATTTAAACACAAATCTTACACGATGAACTGTTCCCCACCCCCAAGAGCTCTTTGGCTTTCTCATACGCTCTTCTAAGAAATATCTATGCAAACTTTGAAAGAAAAGGACAACAATAGTGGAAGACATGCAGGTTAGGACATTAGGATTTGATTTTATAACATGAATGAGAAGCAGCTTCACTGGATTCAAAATAAGCTAGCTTATTAAGTGTAAAAAGGAATTCAGCTCTTTTGCATCCGGACCAAACTCAAAACCAGTACAGGACAAATTCAAAGCCAACAAGCTATTTGTTTTCAAAGTGCTCAGCAAACAAAAGTCCAATTACAGCACCTAGACAATAATATTATAGCACATCCAATGCAACATACATATTGCTTTTGTTAAAAAAACCAACCCACCCTATTTTTGATATCTGAAGGGTGAGTTCTTTGGATAACATTTTCTTCTCTCTGAATCACTGTTCATTCTCAGTGGCACAACTTTCACTCTGCGTCTCATTAGATACAGAAATCATCCACCAGACTAAACTACACTATTCTTCACAGAGAGGCACTTATTGCTGCAGTTTATCAAAGCATCACTTATAACTTTTTTGATCTTTTAATTACTATTTTACTCCATTTTTGACTGGTTGCAGGAAAGTATCTGGATGTATAAAACCACATGAAAACAGAGAAAGACGCAGGTCTTGACTAAGTGAAACCACTGGTTTACTCCAAAATAAATCCAGTAAAAGCATAATGGCATACAAAAAAAAATTGATTGTTTTCATCAGCTTAGCAGCTTTGTCAATACCAGTATTGCCTCATTTTGAATAAAACGTGTCATTTTCATGGACCTTAGTTCCAGTAAAATGATATTTTAGTGGAAATATTATTAATGGTGGCCAGGAAAGCAGGCTGTGTGTTTCTATATGTCTGGATTGATTTTCCTAACACATATTACTTGCACCATGAATCAGGATATTGAAGGTGCGGTTAGAATGTAGTTGGGCTCAGAGCTCTGCCTCAGATTAGAATCTTAAGGAAGAAATGTCACCTAGAAATTTGTCCAATCTGTTTAAGTGGTTCCCAGTTTCTTGCTCCTAAGAGCCCACAGTTTCAAGACTTGATAGCTGAATTTAATTCACTGTTATTTGTCTTGAAAATTATTATGCTATGTTTAAGACGAGCAAGAATTTTGAACCCTTGGTAGTGTGGGTTCATTTCAAAAGGTTGTCATTTTCTTAGGTTTAAGAATGATACAGTAATAATTCTGTGTGCAATTGCATAAAGCAAACTTACTTTTCAGTCTCGGGAGCATGTCTCACTTGAAAAGCTAGCAGCCCTTCATAGAAAATCAGAATTAACTTCCTAACATACCCCAGAGATTTAGTTTTACTAATGAAGAAATCAAGGCAGCGAAAGAAGTGCTGCCTCAAAGAGTTCCAAGTGACCCAGGATTTTAAATCATGCTTTTGAAAGAAAAGGTAGACATCCATCAGCTCAAAACCCATTGTCTGTAAAGAGTTTGAGACATTTCTAAAATCACCTGCAATTTTTTTTCCTTAAGGTGTTATCAAAAGGAAATAATTCATAGATTCATCACAGGTCAAATTCCTGGTGCATAGTTCCCAGCTGCCAGAACATTCCCATTCTATCACAATATTTTGTTAATTAACTCTCACCCACTGACCTTAACAAGCAAAACTTATTTTGCTGAGGGTATATAACTCGTTTGACAAAATTACAGAATAACTTGTATTCATACATTCCTTGCAAGTAGACAGGGAAAAAAACACTATGAACTGAGTGAACTGTTTCTACTTTTCTAAAAACATGACCTATATAGGGCCTAGTTAAATGCCTCAGATAAACTATATCATCTCCATCAGGCTTTTCACATTTCCCCTTAGTAGAGCCTGTGTGTAAGAGAAGCTACAGCTCATGTGAATACCAGGGCTACTATTGCCTTCTGGTCCATCCCTTCTAGAGAAAACATACTTGCAAGTCTTGATGATTTGAAGCCAGGCAACAAAATGCCTTCATAATGTTAAGAATCCTTTTGTTAATTCTGTGATCTGGCAGACCTTTTGCTCACCAAATTCCAGATTACCTTTAGGTGCAGTATTCTGCCCCCCGCACTATTAGCTGAATGCAGTGTCTCCTCCTCATTTTTCTAAGCTACTGTGCAGCACTATCATATGACATTCATCAGACACCTAAGAGGAAGGCAGAGCTGTCTCTGTGTGCCACCTTACAAATGATATGATTGCACGAAAAAAAAGACGAAGCAGAAAAATATCTTCAATATAGTTAGCCAGGGATTCTTGGCAGAGTTGCTATCTCTTCAATCCAGGGTACATTACCAAGATTTTAGTGCAACTTCAGAGACAGGCTGTGGGCTTGGAAGTACAGGAGGAAAATTGCTTGGTCTGTACAAACAGTGAAAGCTTCAGAAGTTGGTTGATCAATGAACAAGCAAACTTCTTACTAAAAGCCCAAAAATAACTTCGTAAAGGAATATGCAGACAGGCTGTGCATTTTCTTCAAGTTGTGCTGTAATCAGAACAGGCTCAGCAAAGAAAAGTCCCCCAGGAGACAAGGCTGGAGCAAAGCCTGCAAGAAAGCGTCCAGGGGAAGGAGCTGACCTTCAGCTACCAGCACAGGCTGGAGAACCCACTGCCAGGGTGTTTCTAGTCTCCTCCTTCCTACCAGAGTTCTGGTCCATTCTCCTTTCCTACCTCCCAAAGCCTTGGCTGCACAACCCAAAGGGAAATGAAGCTCTGGCCAAATACCCAAAGAACTCCCTTGTGCAGATAATGCAGTGCAATAATTTAGGAATTCACTGAGATATTAACAGTTACAGTAGCAGTGATATTAGTAATATATGTCTGAAGACATATCTCAAATGTCACACAGTCTACTGTGGGCCATATCTAACTGTGTCAGAGACCTTTCAGTTTAGAAAGAATTTACATTTTTAAGAAATACAATTACTTGGAAAGTGTTATGCTGGTAACATCTGCAGTAAGAACAACTAGTGTAGGCTAAATTTAAAACCCGGATAAAGGTCTTCTAAAGAGGTGCAAAGTCCTTATTGATGCACGTTTTAGTTTTACAACTATCTGAATATGACCCCAGTTTATCACAGGAGAGACATGGATAAAAATAGAGAGGACAAATCCAGCTGTGGAAGCAATAATATTATTTAACAAAAGTATAGATAATTTACATAATGAATAATGTGAGGAATTTTTTGTCCGTACTCACAAGGAAGCTGCCAGGATGATGACACAGAACTGAATTATGCTTTGATTCTCTTCTCAAGTTCTTTTCTTTCCCTTACCCAGTCTTGTCAGATCTAGATCTCCTTATCTGACACCGCAAACGGGAAAGATCTGGCATGACACTCTGGAGTCTTAAAAGCCACAGTTCCAAAATGCCAGGCAAGGATGAGACATGTCTGAAGGGAAACTGTGACTATCCTGAGCCACATATCTAAAGTGGATGTTAACCTGTCTCCCTTGTACTTAGTTTTTGAAACATGCAACAAGGCTATCTTTCATCACGGAACAGGCAGCATATTAATAAAATGAAAATCCACCTTGTATTTGGTCAAACTATGCAGTTTGATGGGAACTGGCTTAGTACTAGTCCTAGGCACGAATGTGAGCAATATCCTCTAAACAGAGTTCACTGACTCACAGACTGTCTATTGGGGGGTTTTGAGGCTTTTAAGCAAATTTTCATACCCATATGACATTCAAATGATTCTTGATCATATCTAGGAATGGCAGTAATATACAACCACAGATCTATTCTCCTCAGCTTTTAATTGTCATTCTAGACAGTCAGAAGAAGTGGCTGAAGTGCAAAACCACCTGTTTTACTGTCTGCTACTGTTTTTTCTATGCTGACAGGCTCAATGTTGCTTCAGCCCATGCCTGTTTGGGTCTGACAAAGGTCACTGATAAGCAGCAAATTTGGCAGGAAATGGATATTATCTCTGAGGTCAGGATCAAAGTACATTAATTTTATTGAGTTCCATTAATGTTTCTGTAAAAGCAGTGCTCTCTCATTGCCATTTCTGTGAAAGCAAAGGATTTGCAAGACCTGAACTGATTCCAAAGATTTTTCCAGATTACTCCTGAATACCTGGGCCTAGAAAATCTATCATAGCACTAAAACAAGCAGAAAGAGAAGAGTTATTGTCTGTTCTTCATCATTGCTCCTAAAAATGTACTATTTGACTCAGTATTAAACCCAGAGCAAGAAGCCCCTTCAGCTTTTCAAATGAAAGCCCGCAGTAAAAAACCTCCATCAATAAAGAAATTATCTGTCATATAGCTGTTGCACTGAAAGAAAGAATAGTACCATGTTTGGGACAGAATGTATCCATTCAAAGGGAAATTCCTTCAGTTATTATCCTTCTACCAAGCAGTTCCCCTTCACTGGCCATTGAGGTCTACCTTCTGCATCCATTCTTGCCTGACTCCTGTGTTCCAAGTGGCATCTCATTCACAAGGGTCATGCAGAAGTATATGTTATGATTAAAGATACTGAAGTCCCACCTTTTGTGTCACTACGTGGCAGCATCAGTGAGCTACCCAAGCTATGGGACATGAGGATCTACTAATTCTCTCACCCACTTTTAAATAGAATTAGCCAGAAAACATCTATTTTTCCTCTACCCTTTTTGTGGGTCACTTGATGAAAAACTTCTCAGAACACGTGTTCACTCCTAGCTAGAATCTGACTCAGGGCCCCACATAACAGTGGTCCCATTTTACCTGGGGCAATCCTATTCACAACAGCAATACTAAACAAACACTATTAGTAATAATTTCTTTTTGACTGAGAAAAAAGGAGCGAGAAAAGAAAGAGAGATGAATGCACTTAAATATGGAACTGAAATGACTGGAATTTGAGCTCTAGCCCTTCATATTTTTCAGAACACTGCCATCTGCTGAGGGTGAGGGGCTTTCCCTCTCATAGACCTCAGCCCTAGAACCAACTCCGATAGAGTGTCATCAAGAAACTCTCTCATCCAACTGTTCTACTAGTTTTTCAGAAATTAATTACTGTAATTAACAAAATTTCACTAGCTGATGGCTTGGGGATACACAGGGTTGGGATGTGCCAGCAGTTATTTGCATTCCCACCTTCCATAGCGCTGGATGAACAAGCTGGTTTTATTTCAATCTCTCTGTATGTCCTTTACATGTATTCAAATATTTTTGACCAGACAGCAGATACAATATAGGCAATAGGCTTGTTCAGAGGGGGTTGTGCATGGAAGGTTTGACAAAGCAAAGCAGATTCTAAGCTGCATTGAAAGTTTATGGACCATTAGGCCTAAAAAGCCAGACTGTTCTGGTTGCTAGGTCCATTAGCAATATTTTAAACAATTTTTCAAGGGACTTCTACACTTGTGCCTTTGCAGTAAGCATTCTAGGACCAAGACACATGCGCTGCATCAGACAGGTAAAGAAACGCTTAGTTAAACTGATAGCCAAGAGCCGTTGTTGGTCTTCTATCTGTTGACTCAGTGAAGTTTGCGCTGTTCCCCCTGCCAGTATTCTAGGTAAATGTTAATACTTCCACATCTACAAAGAGTAAGCAATTCTTGGAAATGAAGCTACAGAAGAGTAGTAGACACTGTTTAGATGGCACTTCGATATGTTCAGACTCACCTGAGAGTGTCCCTCTTTGTACAGCTTTGGCAGCAACCTCACCATAACGCAGACAGCACCTGGATGTACAATGGTGCAGTCTCCCATTTCCCACCTGCAGAAAAAAGACGTGTAAGGCTTCGAATCATGATTATCATTAACAACAGCAAAGAGGGTCCAACAATGTTCCAGGAGAGTACAGCACTAAATCCTCCTAGCAGTAACCAGGCTCAGCATCTGAAACTAAGCAAACAAGACAGATGACCTGGAAGAGCTGGAAGCCTCCTCTGAGTAACAAAGGCAGGACATGACCCGCTCATGAGCTCACATCTCAGGGACCTGAACATTCAAAGATGTGCAGCAGCCTCTTTAAACAAGCTTTGCCATTGAAGGTACTTGCAGGACAGAGAACAGACAACCAGAGGGATCTCTTTGATGCATCAGCCCCAAACTAGTGTTATATTTTCTATTTTCAAGCAGCCTGTAGCTTTCATCAGACAATAACTTCAGTACATTCAACCCATAATAGCAATAAGCAAAGATGAGACAGTCTTGATGAAATCAGTACGCCACCCTCCCCTTCCAACACCAGAATCTGCCTAAACTAGTAAAACTAAGTTAAATATCCGTGCTTCTCCCCCACTTTTCATTTTTGCCATGTATCACCTTTGTACTTTCAGGCACAGGAAGGAATTGAGGCATCAGAGTTACCACAGAGAAGATCTGCTTATGCCATGATGCAGGCTAAGGGTCAGATCTATCTCGGAGATGAAGCCACAGCATAGCAATAACTCCAGTTTAGGTGCTGCAGGCTTGCCACATTCAGAGTATCATCAGCACTTCTGGGTACACCTCTGACCCGGAGCTGTGAGATGCACTGTCAAACATTTGTCCCAAACAGACCTTGTGAGAAAAGCAAAGGCAACATCTAACAGCCATAATTAGACTGAAAAGATAAAGCACAATATGCTTTATGGACTGTATAAAACAAAGCATACAGGTAAAGGAGGGAGTATAAATAAAAGCTTTTACAAGGGACCTAAAGGAGGGTAAAAAGGCTGTAATCAGCATGTTAGCCACTTCCAAAAAGGCTCATCTGAGACGACAGAGCAGCGAGTAATGTGTAGCGCACTGCCACACAGTGACAAATAATTCTTACTGCACCCTCAAGAAAGATACTTTCAAAGAAATTGCTCATTTGCAGTATTTCCTGTGTAATGAATCAAAATCAGATCTGGTGCAAACTCTTACTGCAGCAATGGCTCCAGTGTGGACACATACATGACATGGCATGAATGTGGGTGGGTTTTTAAATGTACACACTGAAAATATGCTCTCCTCCCATCTCTGCCAAAATACCCGAACCACCTTTAAAAAGAAGAATCCAGGCCCACTAGAATCAATAGGATCAAAATTCCAGTCTGTTTTCCTGCTGTGGCTGTGCTCCCCAGAACAAGTTCATTTGTATCCTAAGCCACTGTATTCAGGGACTGACTTCCCAAGCTTTCAATTCAATTCCAGCTTCCATCTCCAGCACTGTAGAAGTACATTGCCAGGCAGTATGTCCAGTTCTCCTAACACACAGTTTTCCTAAAGGCTTAGGCACTGAAGAAATATAGTTACCTCCAAAGCTTTTATAAGCCATATAATGCATAGCGAAGATAAAATGTGAGTGAACAAATATTGAATATCAGAAGACAATAATAGAAAGTGACCCTTTAAAAATAAATTAAATCATTAAATAGTAAAGACATTGCCATAACTATAAGGAGCTGTTTTCTTATTTTTGAGCACTGCCTGGCAGGTTTAGCACTTTCCAGGGTTCTTAAGAAGGAAGAACAAAGAAGGAAAATCCAAAGTCCCTACCCAGCATCAAACTACATCTCAACTTCCCTACCAGCACTGCACAGTTGCCCCTCTCTAAGAATATTATATAAGCCTTATCTCCAGCCTTCTCTGTGGTTTTCCAAGAGGCCCTCATTTTCTGGCTTGTCTTGGTACAAAAGCTGTCTCCAAGTACCAACTCCTCACTCCTGCAAATATCTCATGCCTTAGGGCTCTCCAGTCAGCCCCATGATTCCATTCCATCTACTCCACCAGTACCATGGCATGAATCCCATGTCTGCTCTGCACTGGCTACTACTTAAAGATAAGACAAATAGGACAGTTTGGGGACAAAATTAGATGCCACAAAGAACCTGAAGAGCCATTAGCACAGTAAGTCTGTGGTTTCAGCAGCTGCAGCAGCCATTCTGCTAGGGTGGGCACAAAGAGGGGCTTCCCTCCCAAAGAGAGATCAGCCTCAGTTAACACAGTTTGCAGTAAGATATCTCTAATTGCCAGGAACAAAAGGAAAAACAGAGACCCCATCAGTTACAGAAGGTGTTTCAAACATTAATGCAGGAGCAGGAACACAGAGGGCTGTTTCTCAGATGTGAATGAAAGGGTCGATTCCCTACAGCCCAGCAGCTTGCAGCATCATTGACCACTGGACAGTGAAAGGGGTTAGAATATTATCCAGTTAAAATGCTGGTTTTCCTTTGCCTCTGTCACAGGCTCCTGTAGGATGACCTCCTTTCCCTCCCTTTAGGGATCTTAAATACATGTTGCAGGATGGGGCATCACAGGCCACCTACACTCACTACATTCAAGTTCCTCCTTTGAAGCTGCATAGCCCCAGGCTGAAGCCTTCTTCCCGAGGAAGTGCAAGTGTGGAGTAGAGCTAAGAGGAAGCTGCATCAGGGGAACCACAGGCTTGCAGAAACTCTGGGAACTTGATTTCTTGTTTTTATTTTTAGAAAATTTACTGCTGGAAAAGGATACAGACTGTGTGGCCTGAAGATTGACATTTTGCCAGTACACGTTCCTCTGCTGTGTTTGCATACACTTGTCCTGGGCACTTTCCAGCCACCTCTAGCTAATATGGCTTCCTTTTGTGCCTTCACATCAGAGAATCAAAGCTAAACACTCTCCCAAACCAGACACTGTGAACTGAATAGATCCCAATTTATATGATTAATTTCTTCACAAGTGGTATTCATTCAGTTATGGCACAGCCTCACAGCCCAGCAGGCAAAACAACACAAGGACCTAGGAAGCCTCGCTTTATGTTGCGGATCTAGTAACTTGAGAAGGACAAGCCAAAGGAGAAGACAGAGCCATACCCTTCCAAGCAGGGCCACTAGTCTGCTCTTTCTCCCTTATCTTCCCTGAGCATCCCTTATACACACACTTAAGCTACAGGCTACGGACTCCTCACAGTCACCACCATCCATACACTCTTGTACATTGACCCACATTCTCCCAAATAGGGCTAGGAAGATCTACTTTGAAAAGATTATTCATTCCTCCTGAGCCACCAAGTCCTCTTCCCAGCACTGAGCCTCTAACCAGAAGCTTCCGGTATAATTTGAAGAGTGGTAAAAAGGAACAAAAGCCTCCATGACTATTTTAAAACAAGTTGCACAAGGAGCAAATTAATCTACTCCAAGTTTTTCTAGCTGCTTCAAGCAAGTACAAATACGACCAGAATCAGACTGCCTAAGTACTCAGGGAACAAAAGTTCTGCTGACTTCAGTGACACCTATGAGTGACAGACCTGACTTGGTCTTTAAGCTGGAAGATAACTGTAGAATAAGCTACAATAAGGCCTGAAGGGATCTCACAGTTATAAACTTAGCCTTTTTAAGCATAACTCCAACCAGAAACATTTTTGAGAAAAGGACTGAGAGATCCAAGATAAAGCTTGAAGGGGCAGAAGATCTCACAAGTTATGAAATACAAGTTATTCAGAATTGATTTCCAGTTGACACCTACGTTGATTTCTGGTGTAGTCTTTCCTTCCTGCAAAGGATATATATTTTGATGTAATCCCACATTATATGAGGCAGACGGCATTACTATCCCTTTTCCAATTTTCTGTATTTCAGCTGTATGAGTAAATAAGTGAGAGCATGTGCATCTGTACACATGTGCCTGGACACATACGCATGGGGCAGCATTTAAAATACATTAAAAATAAAAACTATTTCAAGTTATCAGGTGACTGGAAACAGCTTTCCACATAATTGAAAAAGTAAAACTTGATTGGGGCAGATTCAAGCCGAGACTAAACGCAAGCTTCAGGTCCCAGCAACCCTTTCCTTAGAGCCCAGCCCTGCTCCCACATTGCATGTGTCAGAACCTTCAGCACAAACTCTACAGCTCTTGGGGTTGTGTGTCCCACTTCTCCACTGAACACTTATGCCCCAGTGTTTATCACCATTTACCTTCAAAAAGAGGTGATTTCTTGTGTGCAGATGCCTGGGAGTTGGGACTGTGCCCCTGATTTGTCTGCTCTAGGCAGGTTATTTCACACCTTACCTCAGTTTACTAGCAAATAAAATGCAGATACCAGACTTATTTTATTTCCTGTAGTAAATAAAGACTTACTTCTCTTCAGAGTTTCCCCATAACCTATAGGCAGAGGCAGGTAATTTGTTGCCTGGTCTTTTGAAAGCAACAGGATGCTCTTCTTGAGTTTGGGGTCCCTTCTGATCATCTCTTGATGCCTCTCCCATCTCTGGCTTTCTCTCCTCGAAGTAGCTCTCTAGATGGAGGGTTCCTTTGACCATGTGATCAAGAAAATTCAGAATCCATATGCAGTTCTTTAGCCACATTGGGAAAGGTTCTGAAGAGCTGAAAGCTGCATCCAAGAATTCTGTAAATGTCCTTGTCTTCTCAAGGGTCAGAGGGGTTTGCCATTCCCCTTGTGTCCAGAAGCATCCAAGTGACCCAAGATCCTCTGCCATCTTTTCAAAGAGACCATTCTTCTGGAAGAAGTTGCTGTTGACAGGGTCCAGGTGCAGGGCTGCTGTTATCCCTTGAAGAGTGTAGAAAACGAGCTCCAATATGCAATTCTGTCCAACTACTGTCCACAGCCCAGATGGAGGGTCCTGCAATGCACCTTCCATGTCTGAGAGAAGGGACAAGAGTCCGTTGAATCCACTGCATGTTCTGAAAGCTGAATGGCTCTTGGGACTCTCCAGTATCCTCAGGAGTGACTACAGACATTGGCAAGAAAGGAGACAGAAGTAGTGCTTAAACAAAGGGACAAAGAAACTTTAGAATATTTTAAAATTCCAAGTTTGTACCAAGCCTCTTTCACTGAAATTTCACTCTTTGAAGAAAAAAGGAATAGTTGGTCAAAGCAAAGGTCACCACTGCACAAATTTTCTCCTCCTCCCTTCCTCCGTACTCCCAATGGGTCAAACAACCAAGATTTGAATTCACCCTCAGGAGAAACCATGGAGTCAGCCTGACTGGTAAGGAATAGTGCTCAGAGGAGTAAGCAAAGAAATATTTCCTGTGTTACATATCCTAGTCAGTTTGACTGGTAGCTTCAGACCTTTGGCTATTCTTTCATCAGTCTCAGACTCTTTCAAGAAATCTGCCTTTGCCTTAAATAAATGAAAACAGAAATTAAATTGTAAATAACCTTATACAGAAACTGAGAAGGAGGCACAGCTCTCTATAGGCAAGCCTTCCTACAGCCCTGAATACACGAGAAGCCACACTAGCCTTTTGCTTATAGGACTGAGCAGACCCTTTTCAAAAAAGCGACACAGGATGGCCCAAAGAATACTGCGAGCAGCAAGCTCTGCTCATTAAGAAAGGCAGTTATAATTCCCTTTCTCAGCAAAGCTGTTTTTAAAGTTTGCACAACACTTTGGAGGAAAAAAGCCATGAAGAGTCAGATCCCAAGATAAGTCATTAGATTTTCTTTAATGTCAATGGACTTAAAGCAGGTTTTAGGTGAATGCCACTTGACGATATTACACATGCATGAACACCACCCTATACCACTTGTAAATTTTGAATGCTATGGGCTTGCCATTTTAAAACAAATCTAGAAAAGTTATTTAAAGTTGTAGTGGTGAAAGTAAACTTAGGGAGAAAAAAGAGCTTTCAGGGAAACTGTCTTACTCTATTTGAATGTAATCCATCCCAGGTTTTGGGAATGTTCCACAATTAATTTTCTGAATATGATGCTCTTTCAGGCACCAGGGACGTTTCAGATTTGAGTCTGTACCTCTTCACATTGGAAAGGGCTAATTTTACATATAAAGTTTCCCATCAGATATCCAGAGAAAGAGGTTCACTTCACAACCTGCTGAATAGGAACAGTTTCTAACATAAATATATCTCCCTGTAACAGGACTTAGGACTGTGAGAAAGGGTTGACAGAACTGAAGAGGGAGGGGAACTCTATTACTGTCATTCAATTTTGTATTATAATGTATCAAACCAGGCAGAGACTTCTGAACAGGGAGTAAATTCAATAATTCAGAGCTGAAGTTATCAGGATGGCTTTAACACATTTCAGAGAAGGTCAACAGTAACCACATTTCCTCCAGCTCTAACTCAGTTAGAATTTAATCGCCTATGAGTTAGTATTCCTCTGTCCTGAATCTATAAAACTGATGTCTGCTGGAAACCCCCTAACTCAGTTAACGTTAACAGAATTTATTTCACATTCCATTATTTGTTATTCCTCATAATTGCCCACGTGCCACGCTGGAATACGGCAGTGCTAATTGCATTTGGGCTCAGGCTTTAACAGCTAAATATATATTAGCAAATCAATCTGAATTTGTGTGTAACACAATCACAGTCCCAAAGGATGTAGATAATAAATTCATTTGCTTACATTATGCTTTAATACAGTTATCATTTGTCAAAATTAGACACTGAAGCTGCATTTATTTTCATATTCGTTTGGACACTGTACTCAATTTTTCCACAAATATTGTTAAAGTTTACTGTTTCAAATCAAAGCTATAAACTTTGTCACTTTTTTTTAAGTAACATGGTTCTTATCACAGAAGCAGCTGCTATATTGTACTGAAAGGTGAATTCAGTTCACGCTTTGTAGAGAAGGTAGAATGAAACTGTAAATCAGTGCTTACAACACCGCTGCATTTCCATTTGATGCCTGTGATCTAAACCACACTGATTCTTTCCCCTGCCTCACTGCTTATGGATCAGACCCTCTTTAAACTCAATACAGGCTATGAATAGTTCTAATTTTTTCCTCTAAAATGCATAAGACACCTCCTTTCCATCATCTCACTTTTTTTTTTCCATGACACTGGTGTATGCAAGAGATGACAAAATTAAAGATAACAAAGTTTCAACCTTGGAAACTTATCAGAATCAAGCTGTTCATCTCATGCCAACCCTGCTCCTCCCAGTCTTACTCCTTTACCTCTTCTTACATCCTCCCTGCACATCTCCTCCACTTTCACTCACATTTGTTTCTCCTTTATCTGTCACATTACATAGAACTGCTCATACAGCTGTGCCCTCACCATTTCCGTTTCTCTGCCCTGCATTACTATTTAAGTCTTCAAAATACTTCACAATCTGATACTGAGTGAAGGTGCCAATCACACACACACTGCTAAAAATCAAAGCCCTGAATTTACCAGAATCAGTAACTGGCCCATGGTTCTTTTTTCTTCTGCACTTACCTTCTTGGAAAAAACACAGGGCTAGGGGTGAGATTAAGAGCAGTTTGCAACAAGCCAAGCAGTTGCCAAGAAAGCAACAACCAAGTGGGAAGGCACATTAATTACCTTCAGAAGATCTAGCTTCAGATTTAGTTCCCCTTGAGTAGAAGAACAGAGGGCCCCAATAATAATGCTCATATATTCTTCATAGTTGATGACTGACAGCTGCTCCAAGATGCTGAGAGTAGCACTCCTATAGCACTCATCATCCAAAAATATCTTGATATACGGTACCATTCCGTAGTCCTTAAGAACAACTGGGGACAAATATGGTGACATTTGTTAGTTAAACTAATATTTATTTGTAGTTTTCACATGCCAATTTGCAGTGTTGGTGTGAAGTGTCACACTTCTACAAATACGGCAGGAGAGGCAAGAAGAGCTGGTTAAGCTAAAGATGACACAAACTGAACAGCACAGGAGCAACTAGGGATAAAATGACTGGATGACCATGGATTCCAATCATCAGAGATGACAGATTCCCAATACAATAATGACTGAAAAGGAAAAGGCTCCTCATTAGTTTTCAGCTTAAATATCTCTAGTTTATGAAGTGGACTGCTGGATAGTTTGAGATAATATTTTTGCACTGTGTAAGATGCTGCAAACATGATGATTCTAGGATTCAAGAGTAAATTAAGTGAGTGGATTCCAGTATCTAGAAAAGTTCACTTCTGTATTACTATTTTTCACAAGATTTCCAACCCATACGCCTCTTAGGTATGCCAATACTAAATGTATGAGTGTTGCTCAGCATGTGTCTGATCCCATCAAGATTTCAAATAATTGATAACATGGTAGAAAATCTGGATAAACAAACAATACACAAAACTCATACACAGTTTCATTTTCCACAAGGAAAGTTTGTGTTTTCTATGCAAATGCTTCAGGGGTATCCACATGGATAAGGGAAGCAGGGTGACTACTGGGATAATGCTCACTATGCAGGATGAGAACAACTCTATCACATTTCTTCCTGGTGTAATTCTGTTATCCCTACACTTCTAGCTTTTGCCCTCCACTTCTTAAAGCACAAAAGTTGGAAAATTTGTTGCTGCTCCTTAAGAGGCATTGCAGCCACTTACCACCAAATACCACAAAGGTAATGCAGTCATATGTCATGTCTTACCAGTGTTCCTCACAGACCCCTCTGTAAGGGCAGCCACCATCTTCAGCATCACAGCATTTAACTCCTTCTCAGTGCCTTCTTCCAGGCCAGGCAGATGGGTTCCAGCTGTCCATATATTAGAAGTCATAATACAGTTTATACAAGACATAGTTAACTGCAGCTAAAATACATTAAACCAAAAAGGAAAACCCATTTTCCATCAAATTCTAGTTTTCTCTTAAGTATTACTTACAGGCTACTTGAACCCTGAAATAAGCAACAAAATACAGACAGGGCATTATCTAGTCATCAGTCTAGTCTGGGATTGGGAAACACAGGTCTGATTCTATGCTCTGCAGCCCAGATCTCCAGCATAACCATAGGTAATACTGGTTACAGAGGTGTTTCCTCTTCCCAACTGATGTAGAGTTACATGCTTAGTGATACCTGGTAAGAACACACACAAATAAAAGAATATTACAGATTATGAGCTATGAAATTGTAAAATATTATAGTAGCAGGGAGTACTTAAATGCCTAAACTAAAAACGAAGAGGAGAAACCCTCTGCATGTTCAAAGGCAAGTATTTCCAGGATCAGACAGCATAAGGTGGGTTATTTTTAGATCTAAAAGTCTTGAAGTTTGCAGGCTAAACTTCTGGAAGCTGAAAGAGCAAAGTAGTGATCATTTCATGCTGTGTCTTCCTACCTGCCCTCCTCCATCCACGTGTCTCAATTTACAAAATACATAGCCATTCAACAAAGTTTAGATCACTTAGCGATCTAAGGCAGTGATATTAATGCAAAGACAGAAGAAAGCCCCGATGCACCAGCTCATAATCAAAGGTACGTTTTCTTGGTATTTATCTTTACAATCCTTATCTCAGTGCTCTTGCACAAAACTCTTGTTCTCTGATAGAAAGAATACCAATCTAAGTGTCCTTGCAGGTAACGGACGTCTGCACTCCAGAACTTCTGTTACAATTCATAAACTTTCTGTTGCTTGAAATAAATGCGTATAAATAATTCAATTGTTCTTGCTGCATCAGAAGTGATACCTACTACTTTGGTTCCCTTCTGCTTTTTTAAACAACTATTACTGAAATTTAGAGGTATTTCCCAATTCATAAGCACAGAAAAATGCTATCATGCATTTTTTTTCCTTTAAAATAGCAGGTATAAACTTTTAAATAGGTGAGTCTCTCCCCTAAGTCAGCTGTATCCCACAGTTACCACACCAGGACTATTATCTTCCTGTTTTCATAACAGGAGGTAACTATATCAGAGGGCAATGGGTGGTAGTAATTGTGGATAATATATGGCCAAAATTCAAGAAACTGTTTTCCATCATCAGTCCTCAGGATTAAATGTTATTTTCTGAGGAACTAAGCACTGTGGAAAACTCTTTCTTCCTCTACTCTCAAGCTGGCATTCTAGAGAACCCCAAATTGAGACCTGTTTAAAAGGGTGGGCTGAATGGTACCCTCCAGAAAAATTCATCGTATACTGGTGAAGAATAGCCCAGAACTGTTTGGCTAGTGAACAGAATGATAATCAGCTAAGATTTCAGAGAGGACTCAGCTTAGTATGTCATAAACTTGGGCCATTTGTCTTGCAGACAAAATCCAGCTACCCAGTATATAAAATTTATAAATTGGCTGTATAGATTCATCCATCCCTATTGATCTGCCTACTTCAACAGCCATTATGAATGACATTACGTTGTACCTGACTTCCTCAGGATTTTGGCTTGCTTCCTCAGAAGTGCCAGCAGTAGGCCTAAAAGCCCAGAGTCACGGAATATGTCACTGAATAACACGTCCTTCTTGGTCATGCTGAGAAGGCACCGGAGAGCTGTTAAGGTGCAGAATGGCACCATGTTTTCCTTTATCAAATACTGAACCTTCTTCAAAATTTCATGGGGGACATAGGACAGGTCTAGCACTATGGACTCCACCAGTCTGAAGAACTGGACTTGGACTGGGTGTGGTTTGAAATGGATTATGTCAGTAAACTGGTTGATAGGTTGTAGTGTCCATTCCAGAAGAAAGAAGTTCACTGTGTCCCAGGCCCAGATGGTACCAATTGCTGCCAAGACTCTTCTGCACAGGTGCTCATCATTACTTTTCTGGAAAATGGACTGCAACACCTGAAAAGCCTGGAGGTTTTTCACTGTCATTCCTGTGGGATAAAACCAAGTGAAATCATTTTTACATCAAGGCTATTTAAGACTGCAAGCACCATAACTATAATGTTAAATCATGTCTGAGGGTGGAAATAGGAGTCACAGACATGAGGGTTATGATTAGGTGGCATGTTCTCAACCTTGGATCAGACCCTACAGCTGACACGGTTAGTCCAGTTTGATGTAGGTAGCATTGAGGCTCCTGCAGCGTTAAGCACATAGATCAGAAGATGCTATCTCATACTTCTTCATCTTAAGACATGTAATGAGTAGCGCTTCATTTTTCTATGACCTGCCTGCATAGCCACATAGAGAAATATATACACACTATACCAGAAGACCGCGTCTGTTCAAAATCAAAGTGCGGTAATTGCGGGTGTACAATATTGCCAGAAACTTTCAGTTCAGTTTTTCCACAGGTTGTAAGGCAAGTCAGCATGTCCAAGATCTCATCCAGATAGGGGTCTCCTTCATTTTGCTGCAACCCATCACATCTAGGAACAAAACTTAGGACAGTCATATATTCATGCGTTTAATACAAACATTTTATATATATCACCAGGTACTGAGCACACAGGAGCTACCCATTTTACTCCCCACTCCTCCCCACTCTATTTTACTGTTTTTGTCTGATTTCTGTGACTTGTTTAACCATCTTGCAAACAGTAACTCCACACCATGGTGGCACATTCTGAATCAGAACAAAACTTAAAAACTGAAGAAGAAAACTGAAGTGACACTGTAAGAGTCTTCTGAAGAAAAGGAAGATAAATGTTGGAGTTTAGTCCAGTTACATGTACTTTTTTTTTTTAAAGTAATTCTTTCCAAAAGAATGCCTCTTTTGGGGAGTAAAAACTTAAATTTTGTGAGAGATCAAAGAATTAAACCAAACTCTTCGCATTAAAAGGGAGGTCTATGGTTGGTAAGGTAAGGGACTTGCTAACTGAGATAAATGACAGAAAAATCTCAGCCTTTAGGAAGGGAAAAATATTGTATTGCCTGAGCTTTGTGAGTCAGACATGAAGCCTCTCCTATGTAAGGAAACAGTTTGAACTGTAACCCTGGGTTTGCCATAGTTTAGTCTAAAGTGAGAGCCTGTCAAAGGGCAGATAAACAGCTGTTTATCATGTCATCCCATTTTGTACTGCTTAGAGGGGTCAGTTCTTAAAGGAAAGCTGCAGCATTTGGGCATGGGTCAGTGGCATGGCAATAGACAGATCCTGGAAGTTAGGAAGATCTCAGAAGAAAAATAAATATGTTCTGTTTTATTCAAATCAAGAAAACAAAAAAGGTGGGGGGGACCAGGACAAATGCTGCTGTCTGTTTTGGTAGGAAAGAGTGCTATCAGCAAGATTCTTTTCAGCTGAAAAAGAAATTCCGAACATCAGAGAAGAGAAAACGTGGTCACACAGAACATTCAGGAAAGAATCTCTCGGTCTATTCCTTTCTGCCAGCATATGCTGAGAAGGGAGACTAACCTGAAGCCCTGAACACCTGTATGCTATTTCTGTCTCTCCAGCCTAATTGCATCAGTTAAAAAGGATGGGGGCAGTCACAGCCCTTATGGTAAAGACTAGGTGTTTCTGCCCTTCTCTGGCTAGAATGTAATCAGAAATATACATCTCGACACAGATTATTTGTATGGGAAAGCTAGACAATCTATGGTAACTAAAGAAAATATAGTCAGAAAAAGACAAAACTTTTTCCAATTGTAGGTTAATAATTTTGTGCCATGCAAAAAACATCAGAAATCATACCCACCTATGGACATCTTCAGATTTATGATTCAAATTACAATCCGCTAGATCTAAATTACAAAATACCTCCCTTCAGTCTAGCACATTCGTCAGGGACCAAAGTTCTTGGAAGTGTTGGAGAAGCACAAGAAAAGGCAAAGTCAGAATGGAAACAACAATAGATTGAGAACATCTGGAAATGCTCTCTTTATATAATATTAAAGAAAACCAGAACAAAGCTCCTAAGTGCTTCTGGGGAGGTGGTACAGTGCACTGTTTTGACATAGCAAAACTCAGAGCCTGGTTAGACAATGCAAGGAGACAAGGAGAGTAGAAGATTCTACTTCGTACCTCTGATTAGGATAACTAGTGGGGATTTGTCCCGATATGTTCGTATTCATCTCAGTTCTGAAGAACGTAACCATTTCAGGTATAAGTTTGGGCAGGTTTCTTTGTTCGTTTTCTGCACAGCAAGGAGATCAGCTTTCCCTCCCTAGCTGACTGCATTCCTGGATCAGGAGCTCACCTTAACCGAGACAAATGTCCCTGACCTACATCCCCTCTAATACTAATTGATGAAGAGCCTCTGTCTTGTGTCCAGTAAGTCCCTATCCCACCTGTAGACAAATTTCTCCTACCGTTAACTTCCGTTATGGTTGCAGTAGAAGTTATGTACTGCTTCCCTTCCTAAAACAGCAACAGAAGACCCATATCGGGGTCTTTATTACTGGCTTTGCATCCACACAGGATTACCTACATGATTCATATTTTACAACAGACCACCACGTGTTCTGAAAATGAAGTTTTACCATCCTCTAGAAGCCCACTAAAAACCCCTCTACTTACCTGAGTAAAATTTTTAGCAGGAGTTGGTAGCCATCATTATTTTCAAACTCTGTTAATAAAGCTGATGATATGGGATAAGAATCTTTCACAAAGCACAAGACAATACTAGCAGCTTCACACACATCACAAGCAGGTAGGGTATCAGCCAGTTTAAAGAGATTCTGAACAGCTATTTTGATGCAGTCCACAGCTGTTGGGGGAAAAAAATATAGCAGGTATTTAAGAACTGACAGTCAAACAAGTTCAAAGTTACACAAAAATTGAACAAGCTTGAAAAGTTATTTCCCAGCAAAATAGGAGGCTGTTAACTCTTGTTCTAGAAAGAGACGACAAGAGGATATATGAACATCACACTCATCTCAGAGGCTACATGAAGAACATTTCTGGTTTTATAGTATGCTCATGTTTCTTTGCTTAAACCTCATAAGCTGATTCAATTTCAGGAGTATAAACTTCCAACCCATGTACTCACCAAAATTCATATACAGTGAATCCAGCTAAGTACAAGGTAAGTTGAGGCGGACATATTTAATTGTCTTATACTAAGTCAATCACACATTCTCTGCAGAGTTCACAGATTAATTCTTTGCTCAATGAGGCATATGTAATGGGGTAGACACATCTTGCTCTGAGCAATGAAGCCTAGTTTTCTTGTCTAATCTGATGGCCAGACCTTCCAGGACAGTTTCAAAATGTCTCTTAGCACAAATGGACTCTTATCACTATTGTTCCTTAGGCTTTCAATCTCACTGAGGAAGCCAAACTTTTGTTTTAAAAAATAAATGTACCTATATGCAGTTACCCCATGACAAGGAATACTGACAGTAAAGGGTGGATTATAATTTTTTTTTTCCTTCTAAAATTGAGACTCATGGCCTTTGCACTTCTTAATTACAAAAAAAAAAAAAAATTCTTACTCTAATGAAGCCTAGGAAGAAACGAGGATGTAACTCAACCAATCATGATGCTGTCCCAAAAGATAACGTTCCTCTGGCAGTGTCCTCAACCTTGTATTTAGAGTGTGCATGAGCCTTAGTGTCACACATTGAGTCACACAAATTAACAATACCATAATACATCTTGTCCTTGCCTACATTGGTGTGATCAGATAGGATTGGCTCTTCCCTGTATTTTCATGTCTTGTGTAGAAAAAACTTCAGTTCCCAGAGGGCTATCAGTACGAAATAAAGCTCCTGTCTAGAAAGCCAAGAGCCCACACTTTGCAGCTGACTGACTACCAGATGATGTAGAAATAAAAATCTATCCCAGGAAGACTCTTCTTGAGAATTGATTCTCAGTGGAGCTATGAGGAAAGGAGAAGCCAGATTACTAAACCAAACCTTGTAGGTAGACAATGCTGGTTTTGGTCTGACCCTTTGAAATTGTTCTCAGCACATGGCCCGTAGGTACTTTCCATGAGTGGTTACACTGGTCCCAGAGGGAAGCAGTTGCTATAATTAATGACTGAAGCTTATCAGCTGCCAGAAGTTCCTCTACACCTTGTTCCTCTCTGTACATGTTAAGCATTATCTGAAAAGCAAACAAACATCACATACAATAAACACCTCTACACATATCTGGGAGATTAAGAAAAATCCACTGGGGAAGGAGCAGGGGCTATAGTTTATACTACTGCCGAGAGGAAGGATGCAGTGAAATGAACAAGTAAAACTACCACTAGGATATTCCTAATGGATTCTTCCCCACTTACAAAGTCATGTGTTTTGTTTAACAAAAAAAGACATATAGTAGCATCATCTCAGATTGTTTTATACTGCTCCTGCTGCTTGTTCAATGGTTTTCAGTCCAAATTTACTCCCTTTTTTGGCAGTTTCAATCAATCACCAGCTAAAAGCCTAAGTGAACACCTGACTACTCAGGGCAAACGAACCCCCAGAGCCACATCTCACCTTAACAAGCATTTCCTGAGTTTGAATGTCATCCTCACTTGCCTCTCCATCATCACTGGCTTTCTTCAGAGGACAAGTAAAGAAAAGGTACAGGCACTGCATCAGAGCAGCTGGAAGGCCAGATCCAATGATGTTCCACATAGTTCTCTAAGTAAGGAAAATAAAAATCAGCCCCTCCAGAAGCTGCCCACAGTTTCCTTGTGTTTCTACACACTGATTGTGGTCGTGGCAGATGAAAGAGCTACTGGAGTGTTTTGTCCTTACAAGTGCTCTAGGGCACACCAGCATGGCAGTCACACAGCATGGCTGCACAAAAACACCTGGCAGAAGTAAACACACTGACTGCGTGTTGCTATAGCTGTTCCCAGGACTTCTCACTCCAGCTGAACTCCAGCTTTGACAGAGGTACTTTCTACGTTCTGCAGAAGGAGACCTATAGTCGATAAAGCACACAACCTGCAAATTAACTAGCAGCTAAAATAGCAGTAAGTCCAGGAGCAGACAGTGCCCCCTGTATTGTTAGTTCGCAGGACACCTGCGGCTACAGAGGCCTGATATGTTAAAAGCATGAATTCTCCACTCCCTCCTTGACCCACCATAGCAGCACTTTAGCTGTAATGCCCTTCCTTTTGTAACATTGAATAACTGCACGCACACTTCTAATTATAGCTTTTAGAAATACAAGAGGCACTGTTTCTCCACAGTGTTTCTCAACACTTAGTTTCTTTCCATGTTTACTACGGCAGTGTACAACTTAGAGAAGTCCCAGTGTGCCTGCTGGGCACATGATAATAAAACCAAAAATCAGCAGCAAATTAAACAGAAAAGTGAGGTTTGTGGTATGAAGTTTTGCGAGTGTGTGCGCTACAAAAAATGGTAATGTCTTAAATCTGTGAAAAAAAAACCAAACCTCATCAGAAACTTCATGCTCTAACAATATATAATTTTATAGAGCACCTTATGACACAGACCATGTCCACTAGAAGCTGACAGTAAGATTTTATTTTCACATATCTGAAAAAGGGTTGAGACAAACTGCTCAGCTCAATGTCAGGCATCCCTGATGCCCATCAGGGTGTACTGATTAGACCAGTCTGCATACAGGATGGCTGTACAAGTAGAGTTTGTGAAATGCTTTGAAATGCTTCGAAGTGAGAGGATATGAGGATGGAAAATCCAACCATTACATTACCAGACAGACAGGTCCTTACTAGTCATCTTTTTGATATGTAAGCTGGAGTGACAAAAAAAATGTTTAAAAGCAGTGATACGTAAGTGGGTGGTGGAGATAAATCAAAGGAGCACTAGAAAAAAACAGGTGCCTGATGATCAAAACAAAAAGGGTATCTGAAAGCACTGAGCACTTACTTCCCTCTTTTAGAAAAGCCTGGACTGTAAACCTGGTAGTGTGTCCTCTATCTGACTGTATACCATGGGCATGCTGAAGCACAAAGCAGCGGGGATAACAAACATTATGAGACTTACGTGTTCCACTGTTGGGGTGGCTACCCAGCTTCTCTGAAATAAAAAGGAAAAACCAAAACAAGACAAAACAAAAAAGAAACCCTTTGTAGTCATTTCTCTTACCAAGTCAGTCTGTGAGAGCACATACACCGATTTCAGGAGCAAACGGCCATCTCCTGCTTCCCCTTTTCGTTGTAGCAATTGCTCCAAAGCCAGACGAGCTTCCTCTGTTACCATAAAAACATCAAACTTTAAATCCTTCATGAAAGATGAATATGCTGCATTGATCCTTTCTTAACAGATCTGACAAATTTAACAAAATCACAGCAGCACAAGTCCACTGAAGTGCATAGAAGGACATAAAAGGATTTTCATCCAGCATCACGCTCAGGTCGGTTCATGTAAACTACATGTTTCAAACGGACGATCTTCACTGGAAATACCAGCTCAGTTCAGGAAGTCTGCCAGCTGATCAGTGCAAAGAATGTGCAGCGGCCACCAGGAAAGCTGTGTGTGGCTAGCAGTATTTTTCTCATTAAAGAAAGCTCCTCAGAATAGCGTGTAGCCTTCTCTTTTACTGCATAGCTGCACTGTTATACGTTTCCAGCTACAAAAGTTCCAAAACCAAGGTCAGCACAACATACAAGGGCAGATCTTCAGTGCAATCATCCAAAACCAGTGCTAGCTCACACCTACTAAAAGATCTGCTGTGCTACACTTAGCATTTTCCTGTTCCCCCTTTATTTCCCTCAAGGTAAGCACAGAGGAAGGCTGAATGACAGCCTATTCCCAGAGTAAGTGGAGCCAGTGGATATGGTATGGGATCATTACCTGCAGGTTTGCCATTGAGGTTCCTCTTAATTTCTTTTGTCAGGAGCTTGGAAACCTCACTGGCTAACAGCTGAATGTTGGGGAATACAATTACTCCATCAGACTCTTCCCAGGCCTGAAATTCAAGTGTTACTGTTAAGGCTTTCTGATAGAGCATGTCTTTGGAAGATTGAGAAGTGCTAATAAATATAAGCAAACAAACATAAAGCTAACATTCCCCTGCAAAAGTCCCTCCCCAGCCAGTGTAGTCCACTACGCAGTATTTGCCAGACAGGCAGGAGCCCGACACTACAGACACAGAAAATCAACCTGGAACTACCTTTTGAATCACATAATGCACCTACTAGAGAGCTGTTACATTATTTTCTCCATTGAATCCAACAAAAACACTGTAAATGTTTGTCATAGCCCCTGTGCCACTAATTATTTGTATCAAAAAGCACGTTAGTCCCTTTTGAAATACAACATAAACACCCTGTACCCTGAAGAGGTTACAGCTACAGTTGTCCAAGGATTTTTCAGTAAAAGTACATCCTTCTCCAAAAACTGGTCTCCCCAAAACTGAAGCTAGTCATCAACAAAACCTGACTTTTCAATTGAATAAAAATTAAAAGTAAAAAATGCATTTTCCCTCTTCAGCAAGTCATTGCACAGTCTCAGCTACTTCAAGACTGAAATGGGATTGGAACTGCTGCTCTCACGGAGCATTTGCAACACATCTGTCAGAAAGAAACCAAGGTGTCTTTTTGAAACACAGGACTTCTGCTCCCAGGTAGCAGTATACTAGGCAAGGTTCACCTGAAACTGAACTATTTCTTTCAAGTAAATAAATTAATAAAAATCACAGAACAAAATCCTTTGGGTTTTTTTGTTTATTTGGGGTTGGGGGCTGGGGGTGTTGCTGGTTTTTTCAATACATGCACAAAGTTGCTGCCTCTCAATTCTACTCTATTTGTGGAGGAAAGTAAGGCTCATAAAATCAGCATTTCTTGCCAGACAGAATTAATATTTGTTGCGAACTAAGGAAATAAAAGAAAACATGAGGAAAGGAGCTGAAAAAACCAGGAATATTCTAGCTGAAAAGGCACTGGATGTGATTTTGCAGCAGTAAGAGTTGCCTAACCCATCCACCCATGAGGTTAAGATGTACAGCCGTGCTTAAGGAGGATAAGGAGTGACAACCCTGCCCGGCTAGGAATTTACAACATTACAAGCCAGCTTACACCATGAGTACAGATCAGTGCTAACAGAGGAGAAAATGCCCTTCTAAAATGCTGACATGATGACAGTAAATGTTTACCAGATAAGGATTTCTAAACATTTTCTATGCTACAATAAGCACCCCTAAACAGGAAGGCATAGTCCTAAATGCATAGCTAGACAAGGAAAATTAATTTATTGACAAATTTATAAACAATTTATAAATAAGTTTATAAATTACTTGTTTAAGAATGGACAAGTGATCAATGCAAAAGTGACAAAAGGAACAACAGTAAACAACTGATGGTTCCCTGCTCTGAGTATGACAAACAGATCCCCTCTCAAATGTTTCTTAGCCTTGACTTTGGGGGAAAAAAATTCAAAAGCAATAAAAAAAAATATTCCAGTAGACTAATACTATGACACCCAACTGGCCTCTGACAATCAGATACCAACACTTTGATACAGAACACTGATGCTACACACATCAGTGTATCAGCAATAGTGCAGCATTCACCTCTAAATACCAGGCAGAGACACCTCTGTGCCCGGCAACCTTGAAAAGTTTCTTCACAAAAGTCTCCTCCTTCTAAAAGCTCAGAAAAATCAAGCTGCAAGGCCAGATGATGAAAGGAGAGTAACAAAAATAATAAGACATCTGTTCTCCTAAAATAATTTGGAGCAGATAACCCATAATACTCTCTGCCAAGAAATCAGTGCAACTCTTTGTGAAAGATGATCCTCTACACACTTTATTTCCTTCCCAACCATTGCTTTCAATTACTTGTTCTTTCCTTGCTGATGGTGGCTTGTGGACAAGCTATTTCTTTCCCCACCAAGTGCCAGCTGTCTGTCAGCAATCAGACAAGCACCTACTTTTTGCTTCATTTTACTATGTTGACCTCTCTGGAACTGCACCCAACTCTTTTTTTGTTGTCCTGGGCTACAGAAGTGTGAAATAAAAAAGTGTGCCTATCAATTAATTTTCAATCAACAATATTTAAAAAAAAACAAGCTTTTTTTTTTTTCCAGATTTTGACCATAAATGATTTTCAGAGACCATCAGCTGCAGGAGCAAGGTCCACTGAATCATCTGCATCTGATGCAGAAGTAAGGGAAGATCTGTAAAGAACAGAAGCAAACTGAAGAAACATAATGACAAGAAATCCACAGCCACTTAGGAATATACATTGTTTGTCATTAAGCTATACACTTTTTCAGAAGAAAGCAGTGATAGATTCCTGTCCCTCTGCCTCAAAGAGGAACACCCCCTAAACACTTCAGAAAGGACTTGTTATACTCACTCTACTGCTAAATGAAAACGCAGGATAAATTTTAGAAGTTTAGATCATAACGTAGCAGAAAGCAGTAATCAAAGGTTCATAGCAATGCTACTTGTGCAAAAATTTAGCTATTCCATCTCACTACAGACCAGACCACTAATGTTCTGATTTGATTTTACAGGGGATCTTCCTGTGGGTCAGACACCAACCTCTAGAATCTGCTCTTTTCTAAGAACAGGCCTCATCAGCTCCATATTCATCTTTGAGCCTATAAAAGATCTGTATCGGAAAGAATATCAACCTGACTCCATTCCAGGATGTCTGCCTTCAGGGGAAATTCAAATAATATGGTATCAATGTAATCGGATTTTCTTTCTTCCTCTTAAGCCTGTTTCTACATGTTTAAGATTCTGCCACAAGTTCCCCGTGTCTGCTGTTGCCATCTGTCCTTCCTATTGCATGCTTCATGGTGAGACGCTAGCTCAAAAGCCAGCCATGTAATAGTACATTCTGACACTTTCTGAGGCACCAAGAGGGAAAATAGAAAGGGCACATTAAAATTACTCCCATCCTAGGCTTGAATCACAAGCAGATGACTAGCATTTCCCTCCTACACCTTTTCCTTCTACGTCAAGGAGTATCAGTGAGTAACGACCCCCCACATCCCAGGTAGCTCCTGGTTAGTGCTCTCTCTCTCCAGCCAACTGAGTAGGACCTAAAGCACTCTAAGACAAAAAGACAGAGATGCACTGGCATCTGCATGATCAAACAAGGAAAGGAAAAACAAGATATTAAAATTCTCCAAGGAGGGAGAGGACTTATGCAGAGTCCCCTGTTAAACATGAGGAAGCAAGGTAGTTTCTGAAAGAACTTCATAACACGTACAACTCACTGAGACGCGTTTCCGCAAGCCAGCCCAGGGGCTTAGCGCAAAGCAGAAGGCTGGTGTATAAAGGGAGTAAAAGTCATATGGGGAAGGACATGATGACTCAAAGCTAAAGGGCCAGATCCTCCACAATGTACTCCTAAATCAATGATGCAAGGCCAAAATACTCTAGACACACATCTGAACCCAAATACCTACAGAGCACCGAAAAGCTCCACTGATACATCTAAGAAAAGTGAAGGGGAAGAATCTCTCTCTTTGGACACAAAATCAAGTGTTAGGCTAATGATAAATTTGCATCTCCATTCTGAATATATTCTGTAGCCAAAATATCCTTTAGGAATTTTAAATCCCCTCTTTGTGAGCATTGCTACAACTCAGGAAATCACTTTCTACAACCTTAAAGCATATAAAGTTCAGCCCTATAAAAGGGAAACACATGGTGGACATGCATATACACAACATTGCCAGCCCCTTAGCAACACTCAGCTTGCCTCCTGGGGAATAGCTGTCCTTCGACCCACTGGTACTAAAGTTTATTTCTCATATGTCATGAGAAATAAACATTTTCCTGCTTTGCTGCCCAATTTTGAATTCCTAAGACTTCTGGATTTTATAGCTTCCATCACCTTTGTTCAGTAACAACTTCTGTCATTTGAAAGTTTCACTCAAAAAAATTATCCTTGCATAGAAGGCATTCTCACTATTCATACTTAGTTAATGATCAGTAAATCTGAAGTTTTTCTGTATAATTTCATCTTGCCAAGACTTGCTTACTTCATGTTCACTATATGGTGTTCAAAAACTAAAGCCACAACAGAAGCCAGAAACCTTGAGATCTGGGAATTTCAATTTCACTGTATATTTGAGGCAGGAAAGCCTCAGCAGAAGAATTTCACAAAAAGCCTATAATACATTACTTACAAGGGGGGGAGGGAGCAGTTTGGAGAGGCTATCTTCTACAACAAAGCTTATCTTTGTTGGGATGAATTTCTACCCTCAAAGCATTAAGCATGTATGATCTCCATGAAGCTTTAGGAGGAGAAAAGACAAGAGGTCTGAAAACAGCTCTAGGAAAAGCAGAACACATGGCTCTTGCTCCAAGCAAAAATGTTGCAACTTGTTGCCATGCAATTTTCAGCAAGCCATTAAAAAAAAAAATATATATACACACATGGAATAAGAAGGTGCTCCTCTACAGAAAAATGCCATACTCTCAGTCCTGACCCGACTTTGAAGAGCATTCTTTGAAGGCTGAGGAAGGAACATTGCCCCTTTGCAAAGCCAGAATTTTTCTGAGCTCATAAAGCAGTGGTGAGCTCCCAAGAGGGCAAAGTCTACCCTAGCACACGTAGTGCCATATGCAAAGAGAGATTCGTTTCCAGTGACAGGCGTGTATGCAGAGAGCAACAACTCTTCTGTCCAAATATAGCCTTGGTTCAGGAGGGACAAACAAATCCAGAAGCTGAAGGAAGTGATGAAAAGTGAAAGCTTTGTTCAGTAATAAAATATCTGTAGGGCCATTTGGATTAAAAGAGAAGGCCCCTTCTGAGGCTCCAGGTTATACACTCACTACCTTTTCAGACCCTTCTATTCATTTTGTCTTCATTGTCTTGGGCCAGGGCAAGCTTGTACTCAAACACAGCAAACTCTCCACCACGGGCATCACCAGATCCTAGCTGCAGCTCAGCTGTTTGCGTTACACTCACACCAGCGGGTGACCTGCTGTTAACAGACACCAGCATCTACCAGCTATTTCAAAGTCCTGCTCTGCAGCAAGATTTACAAGCTTCACAGGTCCATGCTCCATTCAGCGAAACGTTATGACTATCTGGAAGTTATTCCTCCCCTTTACTGTCATGGACACCAAACATTTCATAGCCCTGAGCACAGTGATCTCCCTGCATGCACAGTTCAAAATGTCCCTCTCACTACAGAGTATCACTTCTTATGTCCCACAGTGCTTTCATATAAACAGGGTGACCATGTCACTAACTTTTTTTTCTCACCTACCCACTAACTCCTTTTTAGAAAATTGGCTCAGCTAGGTAAGGAACAGGTGGGTCTCAGTTTGGTCACTCAAAACACTGAAAACTCACAAGTACAGATGGCTGAAATATGCCATGATTAAAATATGGTTTCACCAAAAAGAAGCTTTTATTTTCTTTCTGAAAGACTTACATAGTGAGAGAGTGTAAAAACACAGATTCCATACACATAAATACCTAAAGTAATTAAAGAGAAAACCAATTCTTCTGTACTACAACATGGCCACTGTTCATTTAAAGAAAGGCCAGGTGTTCTGCTCCTCTCAGTATTAAGCTCTGCCATTCTGTCACCCTGTACATTTCACACACTCTAGCAAACAAAACCAACCCATAAGGTTCCCATTCACTACAGAGCTTTTCCAGTTTCACCTAACAATATGGCCATCTCAGAAACTTTTGCCTGATGGAAGCTCTAGGGTGTGGGTAGGGCAGCCTGGTAACTAAGATGTTCTAGTTCTCAGCTGTGTACCTCACCTACAGTATGACCTTCCTCTCCTCATGCCACAGTTTCCCCGCCTAGAACACAACTCCTCTCTCAAGCACTAAAATTAGACATCAGCACTGCCATTACGCCAAAAATTCCTTCTTAAGACCGTACTCCTGCATTTCCCCTAACTGGCTGCATGCCACAGCCACATTTTCCCAGACTGAAACTGTGCTCAGGCTGCCCTGCGTAATAAAATAGATGAGGCAGACATGAAGTAACCTCTTCACAGGGTACTCACTTTGAAACATGCACCAACATACCCCTTGACTCCAAGAACAGAATTTAGCCATTCATGAAAGTAAAGCAGTGCTCCCCATATACTTTTCTCATGCTAACATAGCAGGCTAGTTAGATGAAAGGAGGACAAGAAACCGTTTTCCCAGGATCCCAATGGAATGAAGGTAATTATCACCTAGACAAAGGGATTATGCTCCAATTAACTCCACTGGCAGTTAGGGTGACCACAGAACGGACAGAGCAATGTAAATGTATATCCTTGGCATCTGCACCAAAGGCAACAAGGAGAACAGACCTTTAAGAAGAGTGGAAGGAAGTCCAGCAGCCTTCTCTGTTGCTCCTCTGGGATAAGAAATGGAGCCACCTGCTCATACTCTACAAACTGTCTGCTTAGAGTCTCCCACTGGAGAGTGTGGCTCTGAGGTGCCTTGTCATTGCTGTGATCAGGCTGTCCCAGCACTTCTGCTTTGTCTCCATCATCAGGGCTTTGCTCTTGCTGTCCTGCTTTGCCAGGTGACTTCTCCAGCTGCCACATGAGTTCAGCTGCTCTGTCCATGCCGAAATGAGACCTGAAGGTAAAGATATTGTGTTATTTACAGTTAGCATCATCTCTTACCAGCCAACTGCCCCACGAAACTAGACATTGAAAGTCTTAATTATTAGAGTTGGGGAGTTCAGAAGCATGGAAGTGCCGGCAGCCACTGACTCTTCCAATTCTGATGGCAAAGCTCTCTGCTCCTGGACAGGAGCATTACCACCTTGCAATCACATGAACAATCTCTCTCCCATGAGACACATGTGCATATGCTACACAGCTCATCTGGGCTTTGACAGGACAAACTGGTAAACCATGCAGGAAATCTGGATTCCAGCCTCAGCTTTGCCACTGAGCCCAATCTTCTCCCTATACTTCAGTCACCATAGCTCTAAACAAGTCATAACTATTACCATCACCATATCTCTAACAGAATAGCATTACCCAAGAGCCAGGATACACATTTCATTGAGTATGGACGCTATACTAAGCTGCACATCTCTGATGCATGCCCTACCTAGAGTAGGGTTGAAGCACAGGCTGGAATAGGAGCTGTGTGGAAAAGCCAAGGATTCCCTGCGTGAGTGTGCTGGCCCATACAGGCAGCCACATTCAGCTCTTCTATCCTGCAGATGTACAGGTCTGTACAAGAGGTAGGTATTTTCACTACAACTTTACCTGTTTTGCTGTTCCTCTAAACTGAAATGAATATGCCTCAATGAAGGAGCAAGGTGCTTCCAGCAGCCTCCTTTCCATCCTATTGAATATGCAATGGGTCCATCTCACACTATAGGTAGAGGAATCCTTCTGGTACCCTTATCTCAACCCCAAGTCCTCTCATCTACTTTCCAGGCCTGTTTTCATCCATAGTCTTCTGGGAAGGCACTGACACAGCCTTGAATCCACAGCAACTCTGCTCCTTTGCCTTAGCCTTCTGTGAGCTCACCCTGCTACCCAGAGCCTACATAATCACAATGCTTACACCAGTGGAAATCAGGCTTCTCCAGTTTCCATTAAAATCAGCCAAATGCTTATTGGCGTCTAGGACATTGTCTGACTACTCAAAATATGACACATAAATTATCATAGTGTGGGCTGGGAGTTGTCACCAAGATGAGTGTAGCTCATCACTTTACTTACCAAGTATATTGTCTTTTGAGACCCTAGAAGAATCTTTAACACATCATTACAACCCCTCAGAGGAAAACACCACTATACCTTCATTTCTAGGAAATAGGTTCCTTCTCTATAGTGCCTCTTTGACTGCCATTCTAGCTTGTCAATAAAAATGTCAAAAAGCAAGTGTAACTAAAAAAATTAGTCAGATCTCCTGCACTACCAATACATACAACCCTTAAAATAAATTTTGAAAAAGGCTATTGTGAGACTGGTTTAGAAATTATGAGCCAACACTAATACTACATTTGGGATTCTCTTCCTTTACCATCCATCAGCTATGAAGCTTGCTTACTGTTTGCATCCTGCCGGCTCCAAGTCAGATGAACAAGTTTCACTTCCACACTCACGGCAGAGCTCCATACTGCAGAGGTGAAGAGGGTGACATTACATTGTGACTGTGCACCACACCACCTGCAGCAAGCTGATGGTCCCAGCAGACACCTACGCTTGGATGCAAATGATGATCCTTCACACCACTGCAGAGGGTAACTTACTCTACCACAGCCCATACACTGTCCTTCATTAGGAGATGAAGGGCTACAAAATTTCGATCAGTCTCCAAGGATGTCAGCCTGAAACCTCCTACCACAGCAATATTTTGTGTTTTGCTGCTGTTGTTTTCCTTAATTATCTGTGCTGAGACAACACAGTCCTGTGAGCAGAAAAAGTGTGATGACAGTGCACGGAGTAAACAGGAAGATTCTGTTCCTCATGACTGCGTGGGAGTTATATTTGTCATATGTTATACTTAACCCTGGTATGGGATTTCAGCCCGCTTGAGTCATCATGAAGCTGCACAGAGTGTTGAGAAAGCCTGGGTACTGTTCTAGGGGGTTCAGTGAGCATAGTTCAGAGTTACTTTTTGCAATGAGGCTGCTCTCCCATCCCAAATGCCACCACTCTCTTCCTAAGTGAAATTTCTCAACTTGGAAGCTACTCTGCTACGCTGAAATCAGTGCTAAGAAGTAACTCCCTCCTAGTGTCTACATTCACCTTGGTCGTTTGTATAGAGAAGCCCAAAATCCTTTAGAAAAACATTTTACAGATGGTGAAACTGTGGCATGAAGTGCTGAAATGAAGTGCTTACGCTGGCCTCAGAAGGTCAGTGACTGACCAGTCAACAGCAATATTTGAACTGCACTACACTGAATGGCACTTCAAGAGTGTTTACCAATTTTCTCCCTTTCTATTCATAATTAGCAGGACTTCCTTGCTGGTGGCACAGCTAAGGCAAGCACTGCTGGTCACTCAAAAAATTCTCACTCTATGAATCTACGTAATGAAAGAATTCTTCCTCTCTCCACAGAAACTATTAAAACCATATACGCACACACAACTTCATTAATAAACACCTAATTGTAACAGACTATATAAGACATTTGAGTGTACATAGAAGTCTTTCATCTCCAAAAGTACATGAAAGCAAAATGAGGATTATGATTTGCCTCCTTATTTATGCCAGTCTAGAGTACAGAAGTCATATTAGACTAAGTATCAGTCCTCTAGTGTTAGACTGTTGCCTCCACTTGCACTATCTGCTTTAAATATTCCTTCTCCTAATAGCCTTTTCTTGCACCTACAGTTTCATTTGACTTCTAAATCCTTTGTGTTTTCTATTATTCTTGGAGGACAATGATTCTTCTAGATCAATCACAATATCACAGGGTCCAACATTCACGTGTCTTTGGTATTACAGATAGCTTAAATATTTTGAAAGTCTTATGTGTCCTGATCCTCAGTGTAAATTAACAGCTTATTTCAGTTTTGATAAGTTATAAATATTATTATTCACACTTTTTGTATTATTGTAAAGATTTTTAAAGATGGGAAAGTGAAAATATATCAAATAAATCTCGTTATCATTCAGAAAGTAGTGTCCAGTAACAAAGAGGAAGTGGAACTTATTCATGTATTTTCCCTTTTGTTCTAAATTAAGCTTGTGCAAAATCACACTGCAATGTGGCTACACCTTTTCAGACTGATAAGACAAAAGGGAAGAAAGGCCTGTCCAAAGCTGGCAGGACAGGCAGAACTCTGATACTAAAAGCTAATGGGCTGAACAAGCATTATTATTTTAGTGACATTTTAATTATATTTATCTGCGATTAACTCCGCCAGCAGTCCAAAGAATGATCCCATACATCTACAAAATCCCAGTTTGCACAAGATCAAGGAGTTTACTTATATATTTAAAAATCATTTCTTATCACAGAAGGGCCTCCAAGCAAGATGGTTGACCAAAATACAATCAAGTCTCATACCGAATTTCAGAGTTTAATCCACTTTTTATTGTAAGTATCTGCAAAAAAAATGTTAGATATTTGAGTTAGATATTGAGATTAGATATTTGATAGATGGAAATCTTTAATCTCCAAAAGTACATGAAGGCAAAATGAGGACTACAACTTTTCTCCTTATTTACTCCAACTGTCCAGACAACAAGAGGCAGATGAGACTAAATATCAGACCCATAGTACTAGGACTACCTGCTTAAAAATTTTCTTCTCCTAATAGCCTTTTCTTGAGTATTAAAATCTAGGATTCTGGTGAGTATCTGTCGTGGTTCAGCCTCAGCTGGCAACTGAACACCACGCAGCCACTCCATCCCACAGGGGTGGGGGGGGAGTGAGCGAGAAGAGAATCGGACAAGCAAAAGAACTTGTGGGTTGAGATAAGCACAGTTTAATGATTACAATAAAATTATAATAATAGTAAGAAGCATTATGATAATAATGACACTAATGTTAATATAATAAAATGGAAAAGGAAGGGAAAGGGGTAAAAAAGGGAAAAAAACCCACGGAAACACAAGTGAGACAACCGCTCACCACCCGCCAACCGACGCTGCCCCTCCCCGAGCCGCGATTGCTTCCTCCCTCTCCCGGCCAGCCCCTCCCAGTAACATACTGGGCATGACGATACATGATATGGAATATCCCTTTGGTCAGTTTGAATCCGCTCTCTTAGCTGTGCCCCCTCCCCTCCCGGCTTCTTGTGCACCCAGCAGAGCATGGGAAGCTAGAAATGTCCTTGACTAGTACAAGCGCTACCCAGCAACAGCCCAAAACATCTGTGTGTTATCTCAACAGTTTTTTTTTCCACGCTAATTTCAAAGCACAGCACTATACCAGCTAGGGTGAAGAAAATTAACTCTATCCCAGCTAAAACCATGACAGTATCAGAAACACACGGCTTAAAGCACCCCAAAAATCCACTGTGGGACACCTTTTTAAAATACCTCCTTCTTTTCCTTGGCAACCAAGATAAATCTGTTCATTACACAGTCACGCCAGTCAATCATTTTAAATGCTAATAACAGGGATTCCACTATTTCCCCAGGAAAGCTGTCTGGTGCCATAACAGAAGCAGTAGAAGGCATTGCTTGTTTATTTTATGAAACAGCTTATCTCACAAATTCTCGTTCTCTCCCAATTCAGTCACAAACTCCCTCTTTGTGGCTCATGCCACCCTGCTCACAGGGAATGTCAGTACCTCAGAATGAGCACTGTGCCAGTGCGTACTACTGTCTTACCTCTGTCCTTCCTGAACACCTCAGTTCTTCCTCCCCAAGCTCCCTCTGCCTTTCTTTAATTAGTTACACCTATCAGTCCTATGTCTAGTGATCGTATTTGATATATTTCATGAGACAAACCTAAAAACACCACTAAAAGGATTTACAGTTTGATCTTACTCTATTTATCTTCTCTGAAACGTGGGCTGCAACTAATTAAAACAAGTTGCAGAATTCAATATCCTACCCATCCTTGCCAGGTCCATTTAATTGTAAATTATATGGGGAAGGTATTCTCTCTTCCTAAGTTCTGGCACAGCGTTTTATACAATAGGGGTCTAACCTGGCTGGTACCTTGAAATACAAATAGTTGACAAAATACAAATAACAGGGGTTATAAAACACTTTTGAGATTAGAGGAGGTTGAATAGTGTTCAAAGAGTAAGCCCCATTCCAGTAGGGCACTGCTGCTACTTTTTAAGCATTATAAATATAATTTCAGCTTGTTTCAAGAAGGTGTGACACTATTGCTACCAAATAAATGAGTTGCATTCATTTACACTAGGACTTTATTTGTCCAGGTATGTTTTTACTTTTTGAGTACATCTAAGTTGGACAGGCATTTCTGCAGTACAACTTCACAAATTATTAATTCAGTTTCAAACACTTAACTGCATTTCTCTATTTTTGTTTGAAGACCATCTCAATGCAATCCAAAAGTAGCTATAAAACTGACTTAGGCTGTCTCTCGTGTGCTCACTCTTCATTTTTTTCTGTTTTAAAAAATAGCTTCTAAGTATCTAATTGGGAACTGTTTCTTCTCTGACTTGCAGATACCCTTACTAAGCCAAGAGAGAAGCACAGATATATATACACAGATATACTTGCTTTTGAGATGTCGTCGTCCTGGAAGTGAAGTAATGCCCCCATCTCAAGAGCAAACAGAATGCTTCTGGTCAGTCACAGATAGTATGGTTGCAACAAACTCAAAGGAACCAGACCAGGGCAATTATGATCATCTCACAACAGCAGCTCATTAGATAAGGACATGCAGCTGAACCAAGTCTAACAAGTCTACACTAGCATCAGCAACAGATATACCTGTGACACCTGCAATCTTATTATCATCTCTAGATTAAAGGATACAACTGAACTGCTGATCCTTTTTCCTCCATGTACTGCTGTTTAGGGTGAACTTTGGCTGAAACCTTTGCTTTTTGAAAATGACCCTACTGTAACAAGCCAATCGCAGATAATATGGCAGTTTCCTTCAACAGTTAACAGCCTGTTCACAGCATATCTCTTGACATACCTGGGCTCCTAGATATGGCAGCTCCTGTTGCAGTCAATAACCACATCCAGAGAAGCGAGTGTTACTGCTTCTGTTCTACTAGGCATCTTGGTGTATGCAGCAGCTCCCACTCTGCTGTTTAAACTTTCCACTGTGAATCACCTGATGAGCTGCTGCACTTATTTCCTGAGGAAAGCAGAAGTGAAGACCAAATGAGCCACATGCTCAGGCCCTGCCAAGCTCTCAAAGCAGCTTAGAACAAGTCAGCTTACACACAAACCTGGCAGGCATTGCATATTTCTCCCTGGGTCAAGAGTAACCAAGTATTACCCCCCATACCATATTCACAGAGAAAAGGGGTGTCGGGGGTGGGGTGGGTGTTGTTTCATTTTGGTTTTAGATTTAAGGTTTACCAAACTACTACAGGAATACAGCACTACAAAGCTCATGCTCTCCGTGCAACCTGTGGTCGGAGTCCTTCCTCAAACACAGTACTCTTAAAAGAAATGTTTGAGTGCTGAGGTAAATGCTACGTCCTTGACCCCTCTACTAAAATGGTCAAGGCAGCTACTCAGATCAAGAGCCAAACAAGCACTGTAAGCTCACTGACAACATAAAGGAGCCTAGATTATCTATGGTTTTGGGGGAAGCCTACTTCCTAGTTGTTTTGTTCTCCCTAATACATCTGAAAGGGTTTATAATTAGTTTTTAAGGGGAGGTGGAGTTTAAACATGTTTACACAGGAAATTCAAGTGTTTCCTAAACTGCTTCTCCCTAAGAATTTTATGGTCACCTTGAGAATCAGTGGGGCCATGGCCTTACAGTGACTGAAACCTGAGGGGATTTTGTCTTAGGTGGTTAACAGAAAACAGATGGCTTTAACATCTACTTCACACAAATGCCTGAAAAAGTATTCAGGAGGAAAACTTTCTTTTCCAGCTAAGGTAGGGCAATATCCAGACTGGAGACTCCTGATGTCTCTGCAGGTAGAAGCAGCAAATCTTGAAGGGACTGATTTCACTGTTCAATAGGGTTAATTAATAAAACAGGACAGCGATTGCCTATACACCACAAGGCTCTAAATGCAGCCATGTTTCTGGCATAGAACATTCCCAGAGGACTGTTCTCATCCCATACTGTGGAACTGTATTCATTGAAAGGAATATCAACAATAGAGGCAGCAACACAGTCATGATTTAGTTCATCCCTTTACAGGTTATGCCAGGAATTAAGCAGCTCCATAGCTTTGCTGCAAACAGAGATACACCTTCGATCCTGAGGAAAATACTCCACTCCAGCCTGTACACACAGAGGCCTTAAGTTGACCAGGGTTTGGAAAGCATTAGCCAAACTAAGTATAATCTACAAGGTGTTTTCAAGGCAGATGCAAAGTCACACTCTGAGCTACCCACACCCAGGGCAGCTCCAGTGGAAGTTGTCTTTGGAGGCTTTACTGAGCCCACTGAGTAGCCACACGCAGGCCTGGCTGAGCTCAGCGCTGTGCCGATGGGGCTGCGAGGCCTCTGGGCAGCTCTGCGCACAGGCCAAGCAAGCTCACACAGCCGGAGGAAGGCTATGCCAACACATCCACTACTTTTCTGCCTTAGGCTGTTCTCATATTAGCCGATACTTTCCCAGTTACAATCTAGCCAAAACCACAGTGGTGAGATAAATGGCAGAAACACAGAGACACAGAGGAGACTATTGATACCAGCCCAGAGATAACATCATTGTTTTCCCTTTCCTAACTCAGAAACAAGCCTAAACGGGCTCCATTTCCACCCTTTTAGTGTCAGTTTAAGACCACAAAAGAGAAGGTCATTTGCAGCACCCCCTCCATGCTGTTTGATCAGAAAGGTTTATTTCCCAGGAGCCTTCCCTACCCAGTGGTGCCCCCCTCACTAGATGCTGTCAGGACTCAAGCAGCCACACAGTCATTAGCAGATTTCTAATCCACATAGCAGAGGAAGCATCATTTCTCTTTTTCCTTCTGCGCTAACTGCTGAAGGGGCCGAAAGTCCAGAGTTTCAACATGCCCTTCCACTTAATCTCTGCTTCACTGGAGCAAAACAACTGTAACCAAATTATCTGTGGTAAAAATATCTCAAAGGGTAAAGACAAGCTAATAGCTGAGGTAATAGGAGGTGGTGCCACAATGCCCTTTGTCAGTTTGAGCTCTTATTTTAATAACCACTTCCATTGTGCCTCCACCTACAAAAACTGAGAGAAAAATCCTTCCTTTCTTCATCCTTTTTCCCCGCAGTCTCAGAGGGAAAAAAGGCACGTGTTCCTTACGTACTTGCATTTACATCTATGTGCAGGGCACCTAGTTCAAAGGAACCGTCATCTTGGTTGAAGTTTTCTAGAAAGGGCACTAGTAACCTCCTGGACCCAAGAAGTAGCCCTACCACTACTGACTGAGAAACTGTCATCTGATAGAGGCAGCACTCTCAAGTAGATCATGTACAGCCCAGTGGAGATGAGATGTCCTGCCTGAGCTGGACATACAGTGGGCTTCCTGAGGCAAGGATCTGGAGATAACTGCAAGGTCCATCTGTCTCTCAGCATCAAATAATGTCCCTTATGTTGATCCTTATTAAGCTTCTCTCTTTTTTTGCCACTCTAACCTCCACACACAAGTGGAAAAACCCTGTTTCGTGCCTTTACAGTAATACTACCACCCACACTGAGGTATCTTAGTTATCTTAGTGCTCCAGAATGGCTAGAAGAACAGCACTTCAGTTTGAGGCTGGAGGTCCGCTACTGCAGGTTTGTCCTGAAGCCCAGCTTGCAGTAGATTTCAGTTGCATTAGATTCACAAAATGGGCTGACTGGTTACACCGAGAGCAAACATGTCCTCGGCAATTGCTGTGCAGTTGCCATTGCCTGAGGCTCAACTGCAAACCCGAATGGGACAGAACCTTGCCGAAAAGCCTGCATTTCTCCCTTCAGCAAGTTTCTCTCCCTGTAGACTAAAGAAATAAAATGCAGCTGATTTTGCTGAGCCAATGCATTTTTCTGCTGCACATTCATAACCTTCAGTCTAGAAAAAAAGCCAGTTAAACGCACGGCCCTTTCAACACTGTAGTGCCCAAAAGTTCAGCTAACTGCAGGTTTTTTTCCACTCTTCATATTTGCTGCTAAAATTCAGCTATCTTCTTTCTTTTTTCTTGATAAAAAGATTGTTGATTTAAAAATGTTCATTGAATCATTTTTCATTTCTTTAACATTGTAAAGGGGAGCGGCCCTGTTTCTTTTTCCTCCCCTCTTTTCAGTGGCAGAACAGAAGCTGACAGAGAGGCCACAGAGAAAAGCAATGTAAAAATTTAAACTACCTGCTTAACCATCATTTTCACTCATTGCTTTTCTCAGTAAACCTTGAAATCTGCAATGAAGGAGGCATTCAGTTCCTTCAGCAAACCTTCCCAAAGAAGCGAAAGCAGGGGACCATGAAGCGAAAAGCCACAGGTCTGTGAGCTTCAGCATCTCTGTGCCTCCCCCCCGGCACATACATGAGGGAGGCCCGGGGCAGCAGGGACAGCCACGCCACTTCTTTGGCCAGGTTTTCCCTGAAGGGCAGAGCCCCAAGGAGGCAGGAATTAAAAGCCAGCTTCTGCCGGTTCTGCCAGGCAGCCCCCAAGTGGGCCAGGGCCCTTCCTGCCCAGGCTTGCCACCCCCAGGCAGCACCACCACCTCTGAGGAAGGTAAGGCAGCATTTACCTGCATATTTGTACACCTGCTCTGATAACTAAAATTCAGCTTTAAATTAATTAAATGGAGCTCAGGCTGATGAAGACACGAGATTGGTAGCTGGTAGAGACTTAAAGTGTAACTGCGAGGCAACGCTTCTCTGCCCATTGCCCTCCCGCACCCCTCGGGCCTAAGCACTCTGAGTCAGTCGGGAGGTCTAGTTACACCACTGACGACTCTGGCACCATGACTGAGTGGCTGTAAAAATGTGGGGCAGTTTGTAATGTCGGTGCTGGAGTCAAGCTCTTACCTTGTCTCAGGAAAGGGATCCATTTTCTTCCCCTGGGGAAGTTTCCACCTGAGCAAGGCCAGGTGGTCCGCAAGCCATCCTCTGTGCCTCCTGGCATGCAGCCTGCACCTTGACACTGGTAAGGTTTGATCAGTGGTAGCGGTGTTACATGACAAGGATAATTTTTCACATGAAATTCTGCTATTTCAAAATACTTAATTGGAAATAGGAACAAATTCCCTCCATCAACAAAAATCTGTAAATCAAAATGGGATTTTTTTCATATGGTTCTGTAGTTTAAACAGAATGAACCACAGTATATCCAACAGCCTGCATCTTAGGGGTCAGACTGGTGCAGTGGTTTTCCACCTTTTCCAATCTGTGCAATCCTGAAGTAGTTTCCTATGAACCCTTACACAGCAAGTGTAATTCTGCTGCTTGACAGCCCCTCACTTTGCTCATCTTCTGTGGCTCCTTTAAAAGTAGTCAGTGGTGGGGGGTGGGGTGGGGGAAATCACTGGACTATATAATCACAGAAATACCCTAACTAATTTTAAAACACTTTTTTTTTTTAATTCTATGCATAACTAAATGCCACAAAAATATTCTAGAGTTAGTGAAACAATATCAACTTTTAAAAACACAAGAAAAAAGAAACCACATTTAAAAATTGGTTGTAACAAAAGCGACAACATTCTTGTTTGAAAGTGCCAGAACCAAACACTTTGATCAAATGAACAGAATCTTTCCCCCCGGGAAGAAAAGACGTATCAAATATGAAAGTTCCTCTGGGAAGCTGCTATTTTGATTAAATGCCACCTACTGAATAGAAAAATATTGTGCAGGAAAATTTTTGAGGCAGCTTGGCTGAACGCATGATCTCCACACTAGAAGGCATGTTAGTCTACTGAAATTGAGGAAGTCGAAAGGCTAATGCAAAATATAACGGCATACCACTTCTCCCACCTCTTGGACCTCAGATTAACTTTCTGCTGCTACAGGATACAAAGGAATTAATTCTTTTCATAATCAGCTCAAAAGCTGTTGAATGAAAGGATCATGATACAGAAGTTCTGCTGGAAAATTTTCACAAATATTTACAAAACAGAGAAGTAGACTTTAACACATAGCACCTACCAGAAAATACCACTCTCAGACACAGCCTCAGACAAAAGCACAAGATATAGTTACATAAACATATATTGACCAAGAGCTGTTTTCTTGGAAGATTTACTCTTCTCATTCTCTGCAGAAGCAGCACCAAAACCTCTGCAGACAACACCACTTTCTTAAGTTTCAGAAATTGGTCCTAGTTCCTGTTTAACACTGCTCTTTACTCTCGGCAAGGATGTTGCGGAGCTTGCACAGTCTGCAGCAACTGTCATCGTAGAGGAAATAAGGAGCCTGAAGTTTGAGCTAAACAAATTAAGCAAAATCCTTGCAACACAAGTATGAGAGAAAACACATTTCCATCTCTGATCTGTCCACTACTAATTATTATTATTTTTCCTTTTGCAGCTTCCAAGTCTATAAGCTCCTGCAACCTTACTCTCCTATAAGCTTCGCCCTCAGAGAGACTCTGCATGTATCCAGGAAAGCTGCTTTCACACAGTGATAACTACTCAGGTACCTTCAAAGAGCTAATAAGCATGCTTAAGAATATGTCACACCCTATTAATGGATAAGCCTGGCTTTTCCACAAATATTCTTCTAGCTCTCTGAACTAGACTCATGTATCTTCTCCTCTCTCTAATTCCTTATTTACAGAACTAATACTCCAGTTGCATTTGATTGCTAGCTTTTGCCATAGCATGCAAAATTCTGGACAGAAGGGATGGGGAAACTGATGAACGCAGTAGTTTTGCTACCTGATATGATCTGGTTTAAAAAACAATTCTTGAAGCTGAGTAGCTTCCCTGGAGGCTGTGCTTTCCTTTTTTTCTAGGAAAGGACTGCTTTTACGGTGTTCAGATAACTCTGTTCTAGGCTGGTAAATAATAAGAAAAACCTCCTTAATCTCTACCTAATTTATAGCCAGGTTCTATGCTAGTGTTTTCTTTTATGTTAGGAACTTGACCTATAAGGATACACAAAATTGCTGCTGTTGCTCAGCAGAGAGGTAATATTAGACTTGAAATTAAACTCTGGCACTAAACACGTAGAAATACTTTGTTAGAAAAACAAAGTAGAGCAACAAGAAACTAGCCATTGGCCCCGTGATTATTTGCAAGCTCACTGTACTCAGCAGAACCTGAAAGCACAGCTTTCAAATTTGAAGCAGGGGCTGCTACCACATGGAGTAAGGGAGGAACTGTAGAGACTGCAGTGGTCACCTTGCAGAGAGGCTCACCACAAGAGGGAAGTGCAACAGACTCCTCAGCGGCTATGTGTCGGAGAGGAGTCCCTTTTGCTATAATACCCTTCCAGGGCTGGAGAGCAGGGGCTCAGAGCTGACAAACAGGCAAATTCCTTCTGCAAGGTTGTGTGTTAGGGTGCCAGTCAGACACAGGGTCTCTAGGGCTCTCTCTGCCTGGAAAAACTGTCTCTCTGTAAGCAGGGAAATGTGAATGGCAGGCTTTACATGAAGGTCTGAGGCGGCTTACTCAGTAGCAAGGGTTGTTAAGCTGCCTAAAAAACAGACACCAGTCATGAGGTGAAACTTAAATAATTGTCTGTCATTGCATCGGTCACTACACAATGATTAGAGGAATTGCAGTTCCCTCTAACCTGAAAGAAGCAGAAGTCTGCCTTGTAAAAGTCTGGGACCAACATACATTCACAATATAATCTGCAAGGTCTGTCCCCTTCATGCCAACTATGTAGCAACAAACTAGTACCAGAACCAACAAACTAGTACCAGAACCTGTGCAGAGTTACCAGTGCAAAAAACATTGGTCAAAGTCAGTCTCATGGCTTGTGTTTTATTTTGCACAGCTGAAGGAGTAGTTCAGAGATGGGATCCATCTTAAAAGCCATCCTAAATGCACAGATGACAAGCGTATAACTAAATACTTAATGTAGGTTCACCAGGCCCTAGTGGTGTTTTTATTTCTATTTCAGTTCTTTTCCTTTTTCATTTCTGTTAAAGTTTTATATTCTATTTTTATTTCTTTTTATTTTTCTCAAATGAGATGAGAATAAAGAAGAAAAATTCAAACAGCCTGCCTTTGCCCAATGCAGGCATTCCTGCCAGACATATCAGAGCCTTTCTTTCCCACACAATACGGACCATAAATAGGAAACTATATCTTACAGCCTTTTAGCCTGTGCCCCAGACATTGCCTGGTTTGTGGGTCTCGGCGATTGCATGGGCACTACATTCTGAGCATCTTTTGTGCTGGTACCTTCCTCTCCGAGCGTCACCAGGTGGCAGTATGACAGAAGGGCTTTCCAGGTCTGCTCTTACATGAGGCAGCAGAAATCATATATAGCTGTAGGTAGGCAGTTAATTTTCATGTTGTAACTGCAGTTTCCATTTCTTGTCCTTAGTCCATCTTAAATAATGAGACAGGAGAGTATCACAGCCCAGACCATAACGACTGGCTTTCCTGTTTATTTACTTTCAGGAATTTGAGGATATAAAGGATTACATTTTCACACCCCCACCAGCCTCTAGAACGGACAGGTTTCGGTCAGGCACCCAGCAGAGAAGCCACTTGGAAAATAATGGTCTACTTTGACCCTCTCACTCTGGGGCACAAATTATACAGGTGTCAGCATGTAGCAGAGCAGATAAAAGGTTGTGAATGAAGAATGGACCTTTGGCTGGAAGCAAATTACTTGTAAATTGGGTCAGCTTTCGCAAGGGAAAAAAATAAAAAGGATATTTAATAGAAGAGGGTTTTTTCAATACTTTAAAAAGTAAACTACTTGATGCTTTCTTTTGAAAAGGGATTTTCATTTAAACATTGAACAAAAATATTAGTAAGGCTAAATAAAGCATAGCATAAAAGAGAATACCCTGAGAAAAATGTCATTTGTGGGGAGTTAATAATTTTTAGAAGGTTATTTGGTTGTTTTTAAACAACAAAAAATTCCTATTCATACAACTTTAATGAACAGTTCAGTTCTGTGTCTGTAAATCCAGTAATATAGAGCTTTTTGGTACACTTTTTTTTTTCCAAGCTGTAAATTCCCTACAGAAACACAAGCTTAGGAGCTGTCTTGTTAAGGATTTAGAACCATGGGGAGTTTTTTTGGTGCTACAAATTTCTGGTTTTCAAATGAAGTATCTCTGTGCAGACTCATTACGTTGCAGCTGCTATAAGTGGACAACCTCCACAGATTGTATCTGAGAAGACATTTGTATAAATACACAGTTGGATAGTCTACATAAGTCTGCTCCACTTAGTAATACTGGGGAAGGGAAAGGGAAGAAATATTTGTCATCTTCTAGGAAACAGGTATCCTTGTAAACAAGATGCAGATTACCACTTTTATGAGGATTATATCTGCTCTAAACTGAATGCTCGTTTTAAAAAACTATGATCCCTAAATTATTTTTCCCCACATGGAAATCTCACATTATTCTTTAAAAAACAAAAATGCTTTTTGCATTTTTCAGTTACATTTTGATCCAAAAATATTTACAGGAAGAAATTTTCAGGTCACATTTTTGCTTAATAAGTAATATTACTTTTATTAAACCCATTTTATTGGGCATTTTTCTTCCACACATCTTGAAAAGTTTATCAGAGAGGTCGGTATTCCAATCTCCATTTCACAGGCTGGAAACAGGGACATTAAGAATTGAAGTGACATACCCAGGGCCACATTGCCAAGCAGTGGCAGAGCCACAGATATTACCTGGACCTCCAAAATCCAAGTCCAGAAGTCATTAATCAGTACAGTTCTGTTTTAATGTCATTATTTTCTTCCCCTCCACTTAAAATGATTTGAAAGAGAAGAAAAATTGGTCAGTGTTAAAATAACATCACATCTGAAATTTTTAGCTCCCTTCATTTTTCACCTAGCCTCCAGTTTTCACCCTAGTTTCATTTTGAATCAGATCTGCCTAAATGACTATATTTTTCCCTGAGACAGCAGGAGGAGGTATGTTCCTGAGGATGCCAGCCTCAGTCCCCAGTGTCTAAAATATGCATCCACTTCTCTTTGGTTCCTGCCACTAAAAGAAGAAAAAAAAATCCATTCTGCAGAGATAGCATTTAAGTTTTAAATAATGCATTTCTGTATCTCCTCTCTGAATCAAGGACCTCATTTCTTCTAGGCCCATAGATAACAGATAGGATAAGTGATTGCCCAGGTTACTGCATTTTAATGCAGCTGATTCATGAGGTCCTGCAGCTCCTGACTAAAGGATATATTGCTGTCACTGTCTCAAAGGTGCAGGGAAGGTCTGGGGGTGTAGAGGAACATACGAATGAGGGAAAAATCAGTAATCTCTTCAGGCTTTCACACCCCACTGGTCCCAGGATTGTCAGGGAAACTCAAACAGATAAATGTTGTTGGAGATTTGAGTGAGGCAGACTGATGTCAAGTTACAAGTGGAGGCATAACTGCGTAAATAATACAATGAGAATCAGACACCTGGGCTGGACAGAACAGTTAGCTGGGACATGGTCGTGTAGCTTCCTTTGAAGCTTGAGGCTCTAAGCTTTGCTTACATACTGCAAAATCCAAACAACATGAACTACTCCAATAAATTCTGATCCAGCAGGTCAGTTAAGCGTGTATTTTGATGTGAAGCATGTGAGTAGCCTCTCATGGTTTAATTTAAGCCTTTAAATGCTTTTCTGTATTGGAATCAGGAAATTAAGTTCAGGGAATATCAGAATTCATTTAATAGAGAATTTCTGAGAGAAGAATCATCCATTTGAAAGAGGCAATGATGAAGGGAAGACCTTCAGCTGCTATTTCCCTGATGTGACAGGTTTGATTGTGTAGCAGCTCTGTTAGACCTGCGACAGTCTGAAGGTGATAGTGAGGCAAGGGTTGGAGAGAAAAGCGGCGTTTTGTTAGACCAGCAAATATAGCAGCAAAAACCACACTTTCAGACAGACTCACAAAAATGTTGGACCGAAGGGACTTCTGGAGGCTACTTAGTCCAGCCTGCTGTTTGGAACAGAGCTAGCATCGACACCAGACCGATCGCCATCATGCAAACCTCTGAAGACTGATCTTACCTGCTCTGTGGGTATCTGCCCCAGTGCTGCACCACCCTCCTGGTGGAAAAGTTTTTCTTAGGCTCCAGTCTGAGTTTCTAAGCTGAAACTTGGAGGCTTTGCTTTTTGTTTTAGCATCTGCCACTACCAAGAAGTGTTTGATTTCATAGTCTTTGAAACTGTTCTTTAACTAGCTGTGGGTTGCTATTAGATCTCCCATTAGCCTCTTTGCCAGATTAAGCAAGTCTGTTTCCCTTAACCCTTCCTTGTAGGTGATGTGCCCTAGTCCTCAATGATCTGAGTAGCCCACATTCAGGTATGACACAGATTTCAAGCCAAGTGCAATTTGGGAATAATTTATTTGTATTTACCTTAATTACATTACTCGTTATTTTACCAGGCTATAAGGCACAAATTCCAGTGTCATTGCCATTCTGTTTCAGATTAGAAAATATCTACTAGATCTTGTATGGAGCAGAAACAAATACTTCAAAGTCTCTCATCTTCCCTGGGGCATCTCCAGTAGATATTGCAAGGGTAAAAAGATTTCTGTCTGCCTCATTAATAAAGCTATCATCTAGGCACAAATTTAAGACAGGCACTCATTGTCCGTACAACTACCGTCCCTTCTATATGTAATTTATCTCCTTACCCTGTGAAAGGCAAATGAGATGCTATATTTGGAGCCGTCCTGCCTCAGTAACCCTATGTTTCCCTTCATTACTGAAGAAAAACTTTGCTTGCAGACATGTTTAGGAATACTGCAATAGCAAGAGAATTTCTGGTATTTAAGGGGGCATATAACCTCCATTCCTTGAGTTGCCCTTGGTGTAATAAGGATGATACCACAAAGACTAGTACAGAACAGAAAATATACAAATTTAAATAAGAACTGAGAACATGCTTTGTCTCACTGTTTATAATGCTTAGAGAAGTCTGGAATCTATGGACTTATAAGAGATTTGTTGTTTTTAAGAAAGTTTTTACATTTACAATCTAAGTCTTGCCTGCCTCCAATGTATGAAGGTGTATCACAAAACAAAGCTGGGAATCTTTATCAGATCATTCAGAATTGTCTAGCCTTTCCTTTCTCACCTCTTCAGTTCCACTGCCCAACAACTTCAGGAATCAGGAATTTCTGTTAAAGATTTTGCTTCCCATTAGTACAGAGCACACCCTCAGCATGGTCAGAGACCACTGTTTACAGCAAAACCAGAAGGGCCACATCAAGATCTTTGATGTTTGTCAAGTATAAAGAAAAAAAGGGAAAGAAAATACCAAGTCAGGCTTTCTTTATCTACTATGAAGAATAACATGTAATCTCAAAGTGCTTTTGCAGATCACGTGTGAAATACCAATTCTTCCTACCCACAGGGCACTCTCTGAATGAAGTGAAATGATTTTCAGGTATTTGATATAGTAGTAGGTGAGACCTTGCAGGGATATAGGTATGCTTTGTGCATGTTCATCACTGCAGAGGAGAAAAAAATTAAAGCCATCTTTGGCTGCCAGCAGTATTTCTGCTTGGTACATCTCTTGCCCCAGCTGAAGTCTATGACAGCTGTGTTACAGCCTCCTCTCAAGCTGTAGCTGCTCTCTAGAGATTCACTCTTACATCCTGAAATGAAAGATTAATTAGTCCTGACCTGTTTGTGGAACGTGACTAGAGAGGAAGGAAGAGTAACTTTCAAAGAATTAGAAAGATACCCAGAAACTGCCTAGTTTCACTCTGCAAAACATTCAAAGTTATTCTTATTTACAGCCTCCACCTTAACCCCCTTTCCTGAGTGTAATTCCATGAGATCATAGTTCTGTCCTCTCTTGGAAGCCCTGATGTGTTTGGCATATTCACTGCCTCCTCCAGGAAGCATTACCCCTGGGAAGCCCAAGATGCCATTAGCCTTATGCATTTTCTTAATTTTTAGCCAAACCTAAAGAAATTGTTCCATTTCTTATCTCTTGGCCTTAGATAATCCCTGAACTATTAATTTTCATCAAAAACACCTTTAAGCTTCCAGTTTCCAGAGCTGCCCCAGAACATGTGCACAGCCTTCTCCATCCTGTATCATCAGCTTACCTGGTACTAGAGAGGCCGTCTCAAAAGGAGAACTGGGGAATTCTCTCTTCATAATCTGAGTATTTCTTGCTATATCGCCTAAGACTGCCAGTAAAACCATTGGTTACTGGCAGCTGGAAGACCAGCAGCCCTTTTCATCTGGAAAACCATCAAAAGGCTTGAACTGGTGATCACTTAGCCTGGAAGCAGGGGTCACATCAAACTGAAAATCCTTCTGGTCATTAGATACCTGAAAAGTTGTCAATATATGTGCAATCTCCTTCAGCAGAACTCCCACAGTTCCTTACAGTTAATTATTCTAACTTGTCTTGCAGAGGCAATGCTGCTGCAGTTATTGATCGCAAAATGCAAACCATGATCCTTGTCTCTTTGGACCCTTTTCCATCAACTCCATTTTATACCATATGAGAACAGATTGTAACCAAAGTTGCAATCTAAATAAACTGGATCTGGATTTCAATGGTGCCAAAGTCCAGGGTGATTAGATCTTGGGCTTTGATCCAGACACATCTTTCTGATGAATAAAGAAAATATATCAATCAGCTAGTTACAACAAGTCCTTGGCCTGCAGATGGAATCAGAAGATGAGGAGGAAGGAAAAAGCATATGCTGTGTAATAATTGGTAGGTGACAGCATGCTGTGTGTGCAGCCTGGGGAAACAGATCCATTCAATCCCCCCACACAGATTCAGCAACTTCACTGGCCCACGCACTCTTCCGTCTCAAGCACCCAACATGTTTCATAGCCTCCAGCCATCAGCCTTGGCGCCAACAGATGAATCATATCTTCTGTGAGTGTCCGTGCTGCAGTAACTTATTATCATCCTCTGCATTTAGGTATCACTTGCCAATCCCAAGTTTCAAAACACTGCGTGGAGGTGGATGGGACCTGGGAATTAATATCTTGCTTGTAGCCATGGGAAATAAGTCAGCATTCAGGCTGGAGGCCATGCATCCCCCCTCTCCTTAAGTTTTCTAATCCCTAGGCTACATCACCTTCCTTCATTATGCATGCTTAGCAATCAATGGCAAACACTTGTGATATACAGAAGAGTTTTTCCACATTCCAAACAGGCAGCAGATAATTAATGAGCATATTTATTTTTAGATTCACATAAAAGCAGGTAGTAGTGCTTCTCCAGTACTTGGTTAGTCAGCTGATTTCTAGTAGTCTATGATAGACTGCCATTCTGTATTTGGACAAGCAGAGAGATATATCCATGAGAGCAGTGGCTTCCAACAACTGGTACACACCTTCACAGTGGTATCTCCAGCCATCAGTAACGCCCCTCTTGCCTCCGATCAGTCAGTCATAAAAGTCTTATTACCTACACTCCAGCATCTTCCTAAGTCTCTCCAAGAAGCCTGCTAAATTGGGCCACTTTTAGCCTAGCTCTGGAACGGGATGACCAGCAAGGGCCATTTGCTCCCCAGGGAAAAGGGAGGGATAACACAGCAAGGTAAGGAATAGTCGCTACAGTACCTGAGTGAGGTAAGGAGGAAAGACTTTAAAAAATGGCGAGGTTCAATCAGGAGTCCAGATCATCAGATGCATTCATAATGATGAAGCAGGTCTAGGGTCAAGCTAGGAAAGCCACCCACAGCTCATAGTCAGAATTAAGTTGGATGAACATTACCCATATCAGATATAATCCAGCAATTGCTAGATCTACAGCAATAAGGCAGATGTAAAGCCAAGCTGAAAAAATAGTCCATAAATCCCATTACCAGACCTATACAACAGTATAGCTGATCTGAAGATCAATATTCTTACAAGATAGCTTAGACTAGATACAAAGCCCTGAGCCTGGGCTTAAATGGAGCTCCTGGGCCTATGGGCAGAGGGTGTGAGTGGTGGCCAGGTGAGGCTGGTCAGGGCTGTTAGGGCTGTTAATGCACTTCAGGGGCCCAGTGTAGGTTTCTGTAGTCCTTGTAGAGTGTGCTTAGGTGCAAGAACAATGCTGCTGCTTGTTGTGACTCTACTGCCACTCCCTCTGTACCTCTGCAAAATAATTTTTCCGGTATCACAACCCTGGGCTTCAGTAGCAAAAACACAGATGAGTTGTGTTCTGCAGCAACAGCCAGGCATTATTCAGAATTGCTGGTACAAGGACTCAGTCTGAGGCTCAGCACCCAACTTCAGGGACTCTCAAGCTGGGGAGCCTGCACATGTGCCTTTTCTGGCATTTCTGTCTAAATTCTCTAAGCAGGATATTTTCAAGTTCCCCTCAAAGATACCTTTGCTAGGGGAGAACTGGTGTCTCTCTTTCCTCAATTCTACCACCGCTATGCTTACCAGCTTTTATTTAACAATGAAATATAGGGCTAATATATCCCTGGCTGGGCTAAACCAGTATCCCTTTTTTTTCTGCTATGTGACTACATAATTGGGGAGAGACCCGATGCAAACAGGGTGAAAGTAAAACTTTCACATATTATTCCTTCATTTCTCACATCTTTACAATCCTTTCCTTTAAGTGAAATTTCTGCACTGAAATAATTCTCCCTAGATGAACTGCAAGATGAACTTCAGTATACGTAAATTATGTACTCTTCAGATTGCAATTACTCTCCTTCACAAGTAATTAAGGTTGTCAATACCATTGCCATTTGGAAGCAGTATCTGAGTCAGACAAAATTTGGTGTATAGAGAAGAACCTAAATCAGCCATTATCAACCTTTTTTTTTTCCCCTCCTGCATCACCACAGACTACTCTGAGCTCTGTCACCTTTTACATAGAGGCTTTTTATATAAAAGAGTATATGTTCAAAAAGCCTCTTGCTAGGTATGTGTGTTGAAGGGGCAGCTGGCAGTGGTGTGGGACAGCTGCAGGTGAAGTGCTGACTTGGGTTACAGATGAAGTGCATTCCCAGCCCTGCTCCACGGGCAGGATCCCTGTGGGATGTGGTTCTGTGAGGTCAGTACAGCTGAGGAACACACACCCTGAGAAACTAGCTGTGGGAGGGAAAGGGGCTGTGCCACTCACAGGAGAATTACGGTAAATACATAACATTGAGATATGTTGTCCTAATTATCCTGCTCAGTCTAAGTAGTTCGGTCCACAAGCTTCAGGGATAAAACATTCCCATAGGGTCTAGTTCCTTCTAGACACTTGCTAGGCTACCTTTCTGTTGGACCTATTCTCAGTGTTTCTTTCAGGAAGTATTTCTCTAAATTGCCAGAGCAAAGCACCACAGCCAGCATGGAACCACTTGCTGGAGGTGATTGGTTCTTTCTCTCTCAGCTGGCATTTTTTATAGCTTCCCCTCTTCCCCCCCCAAATAGTTTATTTACCCTAAACAGTACATCGAAGAAATTCAGGTCTGAATTTATTGTGTAAGCTGGGGAAAAAAGAAGAATTTTCCAACTTTTAAAAAGTCATTTAAATGATGTGTCTCTTTTGAAAATTGCTTTAAGCAGCAATTTGTTTAAGAAGAAAATGTCAAAGCAAAGCATTTCAAACAGGATCAAATTGATTATCTCTGTTTACACTGAGTATTTTTTTATTTAACAAAAAAACCTTCGAAGTTAGGGTTTAGTGTTGAACTTGGCTGTAATTTGTTTGAATGTTTTCCTTTTACCCACAAACATGATAATTATTTATATAGGCCCCTATATAATGTCTTTCCCCAGAGGGGAAATCAAGCTTTCATGGGAAGTGACTTAGGAGGATGAAGCGTCCCATGTTTCCCATGAGGTTAAAAGTTCAGTTAACTTTATCTCTTGTTTTTGTTGTACACACCTTTTGGCTTCCTGCTCAAGCTGCAAAATGATGTGTATAAAGACCATCAAAGCAGACAAGAAATGCTAAAAATATGAGGATAGAAAGAATTCTGTTAAATGGTTGGTGGGAATGACTTTTTGATCCAGGGACTGAGGTTGGGCAGAAAGGCAGAAGCATAACTTCCCTCTGCCAGTGCTCTTGCTGGTTATCTGCAGTATCAGGACACTCACTAGTCTTGTGAGCCAAGGCATCACTTCACTGTGCTGAAGCCCAGGTAAAAGATGATTAGTGGGGAGATAACTGCAGGAGCCTGTGTATTCAGGGCAGAGACCCCAATTCAGATCCCACCGCTAGGCTCATTTGCAAGTGTGTAAATCTGAGAGGGCCACCATGAACCCAGACATGAACCCAGAGATTTACAATCACTTCTAAGCAGCTGGTTCCACCAGCTGCTAAAGCAGCTAAAGGTCCAGAACATCTTTAGCCACTGTGGCACATTGACAAGTACAGCCTCTGGAATGGGCCAGAGTACCTCTTGCACTATTGGAGACATGACCTGATGGCCAGTATTCAGTACCCAAGATATGATGGATCTTCTTGGCAGAGGAGAAAGCGGCCAATCTCAGATGCTTTTTGTCAATGCATCCCAGCAATATAAACCTGCAGGGTGATACTGCAGGGCATGTACATTGCTAGGGAAATATTTACCCCCTTTTTGACACTGCAAAAGGACCTGCTAGGTGGGGATGGTGAGGAAGGAGGTTGTGCTAAGAGCAGCCCAGAGGCAGGTGGTGTCAACTACTCAGATTCAGTTTTCCTCCATGTATCTGTTTAATAGTATCTAACTATTTCATCAAATGTTTGTCCTTTCCTCCCCCCATTACTGACTGCAGACTTTGCCTCCTCCCAGGGAGGGGTGAGGGAGAGCTTAGCAAGGAGTACAAATAAAACTGATGGGTGCTAAAATGGAGTGATGGCATTCCCCTGTGCCCTTCCGGCCAGGCTGTCAGTGCAGGCAGGAGAGAATTTTCTTCCTTGCAGAGAGCAGCAGTGGGTCGTTTCTCTCTCAGCTCCCCGGCTCTCGCCGGAATACCTCCCCAGGAGGGATGCAGGGCTCAGCAGGCAGCCCAGCACGCCGCTGCTCTCTGGACCAGTGCACTTGGTATTTCTTCTAATGCACAACCTTATCAGATATACAAGCTTCTCGGCATCTGCTTTGTGCCCTTTTTTCCCCCTGGCTCAGGCTTGAAGATATTCAGCTTCTGATCTGATCCTTGTCGAGTCAAAGCATCTGCTGAGCGCGACCGGACGAAGATGCGGAGGGGGAGTGCAGGATCAGCGCTGCTCCCTGAAAGAGGCATATTAATAACACTGATGCATGGCCAATTAGCAGAAGGAGCCAGGTCCAGCCCTCGTGTCTGCGTGCTAGTGATTTATCGACAGTAATTACCGAGGCACTTAATGCCTAGTTTGGATGGGAATTAATTCGAGGCTGGATAAATAATGCATTAGGGTTTATGTAGCCCCATGTGAAGCGTCGCCCCCGAGCCAGAGCTGGAAGTGGAGAGAAGTGGCGTTTGAGCAGAGAGCGGCGGGCGCGGCGATGCGCGGGGCGGCGGCTGGGGCCAGGGCTGGCTGCTGAGGCTGCCGGCAGCGGTGCACCCCGCCGGGAGCATGCTGAGCCCCAAGATCAGGCAGGCCAGGAGAGGTGAGTGTGCCTTCCCCTGCGCCTCATGTTGTGGGGAGGGGGACTTTCTGCTGGTGCGGGGAAACTTCCCGGCAGTGGTGGAGAGCCTCTACCCCTGCCCACGGAGATCCCCCCGAGCAGCAGCGGCTGCTGCCCAGCTGGCCAAAGCCAGCCCTGGGGAGGGCTGCGGGAGCGAGCGGTGCTTGCAAAGGTGCGGGGAGAACGAAGCGTAGGTGGAGGGGACCTGAGCTTGTGTTCAGCAACATCGTCTCCAATGTCAGGACTGAGCAGCAGGGATGATTCAAAAATTGTACTCTGTCCCGGGACTTGACAGAGGCTTTGCACCCCTGTGGTGGTTGCTAATGCTGTGTTTCTAATACTGAAATTCATTACAGCAGCTGGACACAGTTGTGACAATTTTACCTGCAGCATCCTGGAGAAGCAGGTTGCTGTAGCATTTTATCCTTCCAGGGCTGAAAGCAGGAGGTGGGGAAAGTCGTTCTGTGTGAGCTGCGGGCAAGACAAAGGAAGGAGGAAAAACCTGCCCTGTGTTTGCAACAGCTGCTTCGAGCTGTTCAGACCCAAGAGTTGTAGTATGCAGTGTTTGTAAAGCGATCAGCTGGAGCTGGGCACAGCTGATGTCTCCACTCCTGCTCACCTGGAGGAGGTGCTCTGGCAGGGGATGTATTATGTGATCTCCTGCTGCAGCACCAGTTCCTCATTTGAGATGGCATTTGTTGAGCATCATTGCCATTCGCAGCCTAATGCTGGTCTCAGAGGGATACCTTCCCACCCATCAGGAACAGAGGCTAGATTAATGTCATTTAGGAGCAAAAGCAGATGCAGTCAGAAAAGTATGTAAAGATTAGGTTTTCCTTCAACATTATAAAATGGGGAATTGCCACTGGTTCTAGCTGCTGTGATTCTGAGACAGATACTTCCAGCCAAATGTCACTTTGCCTCATATATATAAAAGCAGTATTACGTGCCGAACTGTTCTTAAAATGCCAACAGCCCATTAAATAGCTGTTAGTATCTTGGAAGGAAGAAGCTTCCTGCCATCTGGAGGTGTCAGGATCAGATACGTACAGCCTCACCCCCAGTAAAGTTATATGTACTTATTTTTTAGTTACACAATTCTGTAGAAGTTCAGGAAGTCTTTTGTAGGTGCTGCCTTTTTGCCTTCCCTCTTCTAAGGGGTGTCTAATCTCCTTCCAGTCTTTAATATATTTGTTATCCAGCGTTCCTGTGGGCTATTATAGCTTTGATAAGACAAGCTAATTGATGTGACTAGAGTGGTGCAGGAAGTCTGTGTCAGAGCAAGGAACACAGGCTTTCACAACTGCGTGCCTGCCATTCTTCCACTTTTTTCAATTCATCTGGAAGTTGTATATTAAGATATACTGAAGTCTGGTTATGAGACAGATATTATTCTAGATTCTGGGCTACTGCTGCTTGGGGGACAAACTGTAGTGTACCTTTGTGATTCAATTTCAATTTATAGCGGTATATGTCATTCTCTCAGGGTTTGTTCTGTTTGGTTCATTAACTGTGCAGAGCTAGGTTTATTTCTGAGTGAATTTAGAAGTCATGAAAAGAGCTGGCTTGATGGCTTTTGAAACTTCAGGGATTTTCCTACTTTTGCAATGTTGCGGCAAAGCACTGGTAACCTCTTAAAAAGGCTACCAAGTAGGACCTAATCCTGCAAGTTTCTTCTATAGCTCTTGTTCACAGGAGCTGTAAACAGGCAGTGCTGAAGAGGCTGAATGCTTCTTGACGGTAAGTCTCCCACCTTGCAAGAATGAGCTGAATGTGAAACGATAGTTCACGCTCCCTGGGCTCTCAGTTGGGATGGCCAATGCAGGTTCAGGTGGTAAATAGTGGGCAAGCAAAATATTGAGAAGGCTGCAAGAATCTGTTGCTGACAGTGAGCATCAACAAGGTCAGGAGATCTGCTGCAAGCTTCTGCATGAGCTTGGCCAGCTTCTCAGAATAGTGGCTGTTAGCTCTGCCATTGAGGACTTCATTGTGTAAGGGAGGCAGTGTGACTTCTCTGAGCAGACAGAATGAAGAGAAGGGACAAGAAAGCTCTGGATACAGCTTGTGATTTCACTTGAATGTGATAGGAGGCAGCAATAACGCTGAAGCTGGGGGTGTTCATGTATTTGGTGTAGATTTCTTGCTGAATTACTCAAACCACCTTGTGTGCATGTCCAGCTCTTTGCTTCAGGCTCCCTGCACCAGTGTAAACAGGAACGCTTCACCAGCTCCCCTTGTATTTCCAAATCTCTGCTGAGAATGTACCTTTAAACCTTCACTTGCGACGTCTAATGCTGTCATTTTTGTTCCACTGTGGATGGTCCTTAAGAAAGCTCCTGGGTTTAAAGACAGTCAGGCTTTTGAAAATGCTAACTTTTCTGAAAAAGCCTGAACCTGAGCCTGACATCTGGGGTGTAGTTCTTAACATCTGTGAAAGGTATGGAGGAGAATAATTTGCCTTTCTAGAGGTGACTGTCAAGTGTAATGCAGTCCTTGCCGTTTCATCAGCAGGCTCGCATCTGTAACTCAGAAACATGCATTCAGAGGCACATTATGTTTTCATAAGACCTAGAAAAGTGTAAAATCTCACAGACTGAAAATCTTAATGTGCATAAATGGGCCTTCTGGAAAATCATTCATCCTGGCTAGCCTCAATGGATTTCACTTTATTTTTTCGTCTACAGTATTTTATGTACAGCAATTGGCGGAGTCCAGGATTCTGAAATAAGTGACTGCAATGGAAAACATCTATTTTTCACATTCTTTCTATGTGACAGGGCATAGAAATACTGCCTTCCAGAGTGGAGGCAAGAGAACTTTCAGTATGGAGAGCACGGAAAGCCGTTTTCAGACTACATCCTTCAGTCTCAAGGAATGTATTTTTGTTTCATTGTTTTTAAGAGATGAAAAAAATGAACCAAATCATGTGCTTCTTGGTTTGAAAAGTCCCAATCAGTTAATACATACCCAATTGCATTTAAATGTGCTAGGAAATGGAAGCTGGACTGACTACAAGCTTATGCATTTGTTTTTTTAGTAAGTGGTGTGATGGGATTGCCCTCTATAGCAAGAGAGTCAGTCTGCTGACGTGATGGAGTCTTTACAGTATTCCTGTCTTCAGCACAGCTTGTCTCAGTTGTATAGGTACTAAGAATAAATGTTCTCCCCTTACGGGGACCTTGTACTAACGGGTGTCTGACATTACGGAATTGTCTGCACTTCTCTGCCCTATTATCTCTGTTTGGCTGCACGCTCGTACATAAGTTGTAACTTATGTTGAAAATGTTCCTCACAGTCATAATAAGTAAATTTTTGTTTGTTTGTTTAATTAAAACTTAGAGCCTGGAAAAAACAACGGGAGACATTTTGGCTTGCTCCCCTGCTACAGATGAACTGGTTTTCTCTCAGGTGTACTTCAGCATGGCTGTACCAGAACAGAGTTATTTCTCTCCCTTTCTTCCTTCTCTGAGACTTGTCATAATTCAATTTTAATGAAAAGTGAGCTTTAGCATACTTAAAACCTTTCTAAGGATGGTGTGTAGTAATGCTGCCAGGAAGGACTTTAGAGGGTAAAGTACTCGCCCTCTGGGAGCGTGCACATTTACAGTGTAAGCTTCATGTGCTTGCAGCGAGGACAGCTAGGTTTTAATATTCAATGCCTTTGCAATGGTGTCATTGTATTTTTAATGAAAGTACTGTGTCTTTGATTACAGGAGCATGAATACCCTATATTTATACTGCTTTCTTGTGGCAGTAAGGGTACATGATTGCATGATTTTTCTATCAATATTTGTCCTAATAATTTTTGAGCTGCTTGGCTAAATCCAAGCGGATTTGAAAGCTGAAAAAGAGCGTTAAAATATATTTGATTGCTATAAACAAAAAGAAAATTGGTGGCAGGACAGAGGAAAGGTAACCTATCTGTACACCTGGGGAAAACTGTCACATAGTACTCAGCAGAAATATATGTTCTGAAAGATAATGCCCAACTGACCATCCAAAAGACACATATTGGCTGTCCTGTAAAAGCATACATATGTTCAAGTCAGCCGAAAAGGTAAGGGATGCAGGAATGTGTTGGGCTGTCGGGGACGTGGAAGGAACTGGATATTTGAGGAAGATGAAGAGACAGCATTATGCAAGTTTGAGGAACATGTAGAGGAACCGGGCTTTGTGCGGTAGAAGAATATAAGGCAGTAATCAGTGGAAATACAGACTTCTTTAATTCTTCAGACTGGAAGCATATTATTTAATATAAAAGTAAATGAAAGTTATGAGAACTACAGTGGTACATTTTGGAATCTACATGAGCATTTTAGGGTTAGAAGTGGGCTTTTGAAACAAATCTAATTCTCCTCACTTATAGCAGTTTGGTTATGTCATGAAGCAGTCTCAGAATGAACAAACTAGAATTCCTTTTGGATTAAACTAGGTGGGAAGATATTTTCAGGAGTGTGCCTAATGCTCTCCAGCCACTAATGGATATTCAGTCTATAGGATCAGACTAGAACTAGTCCAAAACAGAGCTCCCTGAAATGTATATGTAGCATGGATACTAGTTCCCTCCCATTAATTAACAGATCCACTGCTAATGGTCTGTACTATTTGCTAATCTAGACATCTCTGAAGTTGTCAGGACATTTGTCTTCAGAACTGATAAGTAAAGGATTAACATAAAATTAGGTGGCCAACAGTTCCCTACCATAATACCTCAGAACTTAACAATTCATAATGCATTTGCCTTTGCACATGCCACATTTCACAGGTATCATTTATATTCTGTGGATTAGGGAAAAACCCTAGGCCACATATGAAGTCCAAGGTTGAGCCAGCCCTTGAAATGAGTTTCCCAAAGTTCAGTGTATATGAAAAAATTACTGGTTTATCTTTCCTTCTTATTCAACAGCTTTTCACTGGCCACTTTCTGTCATCAGAACACATCCAACTCCATAAGATCTCACCAGTTAGGAACAGCTTAGACATATAAACGCAACCCTACAACTTTATTTCTCGAGTAAATGGAGGGCATCAGGATGAACCTACTGGTATGAAATTGTGGGCGATGTTTCCGGGAACTTTTTTTGCTGTACCAGAAATATTGGGTGAATGAGGTCATCCTTCTAGAGATTTCTTGTCTAAAGGAAATGACATTATTAATCACTTCTTCAACACAGTCTTAATCACAGCACAAGGCTATCAACTAGTCACAGCTTTCAGGAGTTCTCATCTATCCTCAGTTTGCCAGGCTCAGGAATAAGCTCCAGTGATGATGAATGGCATCTAAGGAAACATGAATTAGGCATTTTTAGACCAGTGAAGGTGACTCTGTTAGAAGATGCTCCTTGTTCAGAGTCATATTTGGCCTGGACAGTTAATAATTCTTCAGGTTCCAGGAGCTGGACCTCATCTAAGAGGCAACCCCCCAACCCTAGTAGCAGGCACAGGTAGCAGAGCCGAGATGAGGCCACGCAAGGGAACAAAAAACAGTGGTTAAAGATTTCAACAAAAAGGAGAAAAAGAAACAGTGTGTAACTCAGTTTGTGAAAAAGGACATAGCAAAGAGAAAAAAATTAGGAACAGTGAAATAAAGACTTTTCATAGGGACCCAGAGGCAGCCAAAGAGTCCTAAGTACACTCAGACTTCTTCATTTACCAAGGCATCAACCCTCCAGCTTCTGGCTGTTCTCCAAGTCCTCCACAAAGGGGAGGCAATCCTGCTGCCCCATGCACAACAGGCATCTACCGCCGTGTTTCTATTTACCTTTGGCATTGGGAGAGAAGTGACAGCACCTTCCCGCTCAACTCTTGCAGAGGCCAGCACCATGCTGCTGGAGCAAGTCTCAGACCTCAGCAACTGCTCAGTGCAGGCAGTTTCTCAGGCTGTGTTGCCTTCTAAATCATGATGTGTGAAGAGCCCTCCTTTCACTGGCCAGGGAAAGGCAGAAAAGGAGAACTCTCCCATGTGTCTAGTCCCCCTCACCAAACCACAGCTCACCACCTGCAGCCTCTTAGCTCTGCAAAGAGGAACACCAGTGCCTCCACAGCCCCACACTGCAGCTCTGGTTTGAGGGGCTGATGATGTACACAGCCATCCCAGAGCATGTGGGAGGCCAGTGCCTTGGCACCTCCAGTTTACCAGGCAAATAGTAACACCCAGCTTCTTACTCCTGGAACCAAAGTAAACAGCCCTGGAGCTATGAACTCCTCCAACCACTTCCTTCAGCCCCTGAGAGCCCACCAACATGGCCGGAGGCACACCAGCCCCGGGGTGGGGAGCAATCACTGTGACTAGCTGCAGCTGGCATGGCAGAGCCACCATTAATGAGGAGCCCAGCTGCAAGGGGGAGGGTCAGTAACTCCCTTCCTTAAATCAGCGGTTCTTTAAGGCAGGAGAGGCAAGTTCAGGAGCTGTGCTCTAGAAAGGTATGTGGGTAAAAGGCTAGGATGAGGTGCTGGCAAATATGATTTAGTTTATGATCTGGTGGAGAAAGGAACCTGTGAGGCACTGGGGAGGAGGCAGTGGTGGTCCTGCCTGCAGTGTGGGTCTGGGTTTCATCTTTTTGCTTTGGAGGAACATGAGGTAAAGCTGCTGAATTAGGCTTAAAATCCTAAGGCAGTGGTATAGGGGCTGTGGGGGGAGGCATTGGAGCTGGAGCACTGCTGGATTAACTGCCCTGAAGGCAGTGGGAAGAAATAGGTCCAGACTGGAGGATAAAGTATGGGGGAGAAGTGAATAAGGGGGGAGCTGGCTGTGTCCCTTCTCGCCATGTGCAGTGCTAGGGAGGTGAAGAAAGCAGGGAATTACTTGTGCCCCTTGGTACTGGGTCAGTCTCCCGGCACTGTGCAGCTTTGGTGCAGGGGTGTGTGGCAGCGTGTGCTGTGATTTGTCTCTGTTGGGCAGGTTCAGTGGCCACGTGCATATACAGAAAGGGTTGAGAAAGTGATGTTTGTGGGATTCCTCCAGAGACAGGTTCAGATTAGCACATGTGCTTTGGGGTGTGTCCCATGAAGAAGGATCTGGGCTGTTCAAAGGTGTAGTAATCTCATCACTGTAGAGATGTCCCTCTCCTTCCACACAGGAATCATGGTGTGTACTGGAGGAAGCGCTGCTCTTGGCAACAGCAGCTTTCTGTCCCTGCCTGAATGCTCAGGCGGGAAAACGCTTTCCTTAAGAAAAGCCCTGAAAAGTTTGCAGGCTAGCATCAGTTTATTAAGCACAGGCAATCTGAACTTGAAATAACAAGCCACAGCCTCACCTCCTGGGGAGGGGGCCTTGAGAAAGAGCAGTAATTCAGCTCAAAGGGTAGCTGGGCTGATGGGGAGAGAACCTGTGGGGAGGGAATTAAATATTAAAATTTGAAAAAGCCATAGGCTCTCTAATTATTTGTAAAACACCCACTGGGTGAGTATAGGGTGAAACTGGCAGGGTTGTGAAGAGCACAGTGGAAGCACTACAAATGCTAGCACCTCTCCCCTGTGAGGACAGTCACCTGCTACTTTTAGTGCCTATATAAATGTATTCCCCTTCATTGCAGGGTTACTACCAGAATGACTTTTTTCCTTGCTGGCTTTCCCTTTATGTTCACGGTAGCTGATAAGCAAGTACAGCAGCATAAACGGCTTAATTTGTTTTCTCCAGCTCCCTGCATTACGGGCAGAGATAGTTTGAGGTAATGATATGGGCACTTTGCACACTGGTGGGAAGGGGAAGCCCCTTGGTGAGGCTGCAGCATGAGCTGGAGGAGGAAAGCGTGTATGCCTGGACTCTGCCCGGTCTGCATGTGTTTAAGGTATTTAAAGCTAACGTGGGGGACAGAAGCTGCTGCTGACAGTCCTTCTAATGTGTGTTCCTTCCATAGAGCTTTTCTATGTGTCTCTTGTGCCCAAAAGCCATTAAAATGGTCTTTATGAAGAGCTAAAGAGAGGAGATACTAGGTCTTTGCTGTTGAAAAAAGTTACTTGTAATATCCTTCCTCTTAAATGCAGGCATTAAGAATTAATTATGCTTCAGTAAGGTAGTCATCCTGTGAACTGGTATCAAAGTTTAAAGAACAAACCTATGGTATAAGAAGCTAAATGACAAGGAAGCTGTATACATTGGTTCAAAGAACAGAACTGATTCTGTTGCAGGGGAAAGGATTGGGTTGAGCATGATCTCTTTGGGAGAACTGTAGGCACAAGTTTAATATTTATTTGTGTGCAGACCTCTGGTTTATGAGGAGCCACCCTTACCTTATTAACCAGTGACATCTTGCTACAAATATTTACAGCTAAATAATCTAAGTTTGATAGTTATGTTTAGAGTATGGATTAACACAGGAGTAAGAATTTCTGGATTTCTTCTGCCTTTGTCCCCCAGGTTGACCCTGGCAGTAGGGCAAGTCACTTAGCCACCTGTTGTACAGAGAAAAGAAGCAGGTTTTGCACATTAAAAATAGGTACAACAAATCATGAACCAGGCAGATTGAAGCTGAGAGGTAGGGTAAGAATGAACACCTCCCTGATGTTTGGATGAGGGAAATGCTGGAGAGCAGCTCTGTGGGAAGGGACCTGGGGGTCCTGGTGGGGGGAAGCTCAACATGAGCCAACAGTGGCTGCTGCGGCCAAGAAGGCCAACAGGGTGCTGGGTTGCACCAAACAGGGCATCACAAGCAGAGATAAAGAAGTCATCACTCAGCTCCACTTAGTGCTGGTCAGGCCACACCTGGAGTCCTGTGTCCAGTTCTGGTCCCCACTGTACAAAAAGGATGAGGACAGGCTGGAAGGGGTCCAGAGAAGGGCCACCAAGATGATCAGAGGACTGGGAAGCTGCCATATGAGGGTAGGCTGGGAGAGCTGGGTTTGTTCAGCCTTGAGAAAAGGAGGCTCAGAGGGGATCTCACCCCCATGTACCAGTACTTAAGGGTGATCTACAAAGACAACGGAGACTCCCTTTTTACACAGAGTCCCATGGAGAGGACAAGGGGGGATGGACACAAGTTGTTCTTGGGGAGATTCTGATTGGACACAAGAGGGAAATTTTTCACAGTGAGGACAGTCACCACTGGAATAATCTCCCCAGGGAAGGGGTTGCCTCGGCCACGTTGGACACCTTCAAGAGCCGTCTGGGCAGGGTGCTGGGCCATCTTGTCTAGACTGTGCTCTTCCCAGAAAGGTTGGCCTAGATGATCCCCGAGGTCCCTTCCAACCTGGGATTCTGTGAAATGAGAGAAATATGGCTGAATCCAGGGAAGTTTGTTGTTGAAAGTGGCTGGGCCTTGATATTACTGCCATCTTATAACTAGTTGCTAGTGAAAAGCCTTGACAAAGTTTCTGCACTCTTATTTTTTCAGTCCAGAATAATTTGGGGAAGTGAGATCCCATGGAGTGTGGCAGACAAACATCTTTGGCGCTCTTAACATCAATGTACAGTACCAGTGGTGGTGGCAGCCGCTGCTGTCTAAATAATATGGACCATGTGCTTGGCATGGCACAGGCATTAGTGTTTATTACACACACAAGGGTGACCAGAGGGCCTGTGACTAGCTTGAGTTGTTGCACTGCTGTGGGCCTATGTTTGTGCTGCATCTGTACCCCTGAAGAGCTGTGGTCTTGACCAGGGCTCCACAGTACTTGGTGCTGTATGAGCTTAGGGTACAGTCCCAGCTCCAATCTGGATGTTATCATGGTCAACAGTTTTTGTTTGCTCCATGGTCCACTATGGCTGGGAAGGCTATTAAAAATTAAGTCTTAAAGCCATACCTGTAGGGAGGATTACAAGAGGCTTTTGCTGGTCACAGAGAGGGTACAAGGTATTTCTTCAGTCTTCCTTCTGTGACCCGATTTGACTCACTAAGATAGCAGGAAGAAAAAAAAAAAATCTGAGATAACTTTCTGCCATTCCAGTTAGTAACTTATTTATAAAAAGGGCGCACCTTGTCAGTGAGGCGCAGGGAGCGTAAGGCTGGGTGTATCAGCAGGAGGAAAGAGCAGCGTGGGTGTAGGGAGTAAGACTTCCCTCTTCTGGCAGCAGTGAGCTGTGGCTTGGTGTGGTTGCCCATGGAAGTACAGAGCTTTACCAGCAGCAGAGATGCCTGCAGCAGTGCTTTACAGGTAGGGAGTTCTAACCAACCAGATGGAGGTGTACAGCTTTCAAAAGATTCTGCCAGGGTTCAGTGGGAGTGGAGAGCTGGTGCTGGGGTTTGCTAGACAGTTTCGTAGTCCACTGTGTGTGACAAGTGGGTATGCTTTAAAGTGACACACCAAATGGCTATGACCTGAGTGCTGAGTTGTCCTCTGAATAGTCTGCAGTGGATCCAGGTGGGAAATATCTGAGGATGGTGCAGATAAAGGGACCTGAAAATTTTGCTGGGAGCAGGTTTCTGTACTTGGGCTGCCTAACAATATGGTCTCTAACTCTGATTTTGTAATAACAAAGGACACAGCAGGTTGAATCTGGGGCTCTAACTCACTGGTTACAGAGTTTACTCATGATCAGCAAGAAGTAGTAAGAATATCCCTGATGTCCCCTGCCCACCCCCACCCCCCCCCCCACCCCCCCACCCCCCAAAAAAAAAAAAATCTGTCTTGGTAACGAAGCTGACCTGAACCTTCTGTCTGTTGGTGTAGATTAGCATAAATCTGTAATGGACTGGCCTACTAGCTTCTGTGTGTCCCTTTCAGTACTTAACAAATAAATGAAGCATGTATTACTTGTGTGACTAGTGTTCAATTCATGGAGCTTGTAGCTCTCTAAACTTGCCTCAAGAATACAGAGTATTACCTCATTGTTCCTTGCCTTTTGTGCTTATATTCATTGACTTGGAGAAAGCTATGCTAAATGGTGTGCTTAAAATATGACCTGCAGCAAGCTATGCAAATCTACTTCATCCTCCTATTTCTAGGAGGGAGTGGAGGCCACTATTAGTGAAGAAAGCTGGGAGCATGATGAAGGCAAATTTGAATGGTTATGCTCTAATATATTTTGTGCACTCTGCCATGGAGAAGCTAACACGTACTGCTGCATGAGTTTGGGTTTTTTGCTGTAGCAAAGTGGCTGATACTGAAAGGAAGGCATAAGCATTGCACTGCTCAGTGTGATATCGTCTACTGAGATGTAAAGAGCCAGTAGTTAGGGTGCTAAAAGAATGATGCCTTTATTCCTTGTCCTATCACAGGTGGTTTTGTGATAATTTCTCTTACCCATTCTGTATGTATTTTTATTCACACTGTACAGATACAGCCATGCTGCTACTTTGGATACACTGGGAGCAGCAAAACTGGAGATAGGAATGGCTGGTTCAACAGCTAAGACTTAGCTGAAGAAAGTAATTATAATTATTAGTCCCTACTACTATAATATCTAAAAGCATCACTATCTACTGTCAGTTCTACCAAGGGTGTGCCTCTGTCCTTAGCCTAAGCTACTGGGTCAGTGGGTGGATCCTGTACATAGCCTTCATCTGAAGTAGTTAGGGGGTTGTCTACACAAGCATCCATTTTTGTTTGGATTAGTGGCATGCTTTTGAAGCAGATATCCTGATCTTTCCTACTTACTGTGCTTTGGTTGGTGTTTTAGCGTAGTCTTGGATTACTTCTCAATTAAAACGTGCTTCATGTGCCGTACGCTTTCATGGTCAATCCACATAAAATGTGCTATGTAGATAGTGGGTCTGTGGTACCAGCTGTTTCTCCCCACTTGTTCCACTGTACACCCAGTGCGCTATACTGCTTTGTGAAACAGCCTAGCCAAATTCCCCAGTTCTGCACAGAAGATGCAGGCTCCCTCATCTGAATGCTGACAGTTCTCGGTGGTTTCTGGCCATTCATTGTGGTTTTTTTACAATAAAGTATTTCACTTTACTAGATGGTAAATCAGTAGGTCAGTCTGTTGTAGCACAAAAAATCAAGCCATCACCCTTCCACTTTGGCACTTTTCAGTGATCTGATGCTAGGCTTGATAAGACTGGCATGGCCCTGTATATTTATAGGGCACTCTTGGGAACAGCTGGTGACAGGTTACCTGCAGAATTTAAGGTTTATTCATTGGCAGGTGCCAAAACACACACATTCGAATTACTGCTTCAGCTTGTAGTAATGCATTTGAAAATACAAGGTTACAATCTTTAAATCACTATTCTGTGGAACTGCTGGCTTCCTTGCTCCTAGTAACAGCAAAATAAACCTGGGACTCCTTTGTCACTTGCCAAAATCCTTACCTGTTACCTGTAAGATAAAAAAACAATGACCATTTAACTTACAGGTAAAATTTCTAGAGAAATTCAAAAGGAAGAGGTTCACAGTATGTGGAAAAAGGGACTGGCCACTTGGGAGGAATATAGGGATGTTGTCAGGGTGTGCAGAGATGCAACAAGGAAGGCCAAGGCCCAATCGGAAAAAAATCTGGCAATGCATGTCAAAGATAAAAAGATAAAAAGAAGGGCTGCTTTAAATACCTCAGCAGTAAAAGGAAGACTTAGGACACAGTGGGCCCACTGCTGAACAAGGTGTGGGCCCTGGTGGTGCAGGATGCAGAGAGGTGGAGTTACTGAATGCCTTCTTTGATTCAGTCTTTACTGCTAAGGCTGGTCCTCAGGCATCTCAGCCCCCAGAGGTGAGAGGACAAATTGGGACAAAGGAAGGCTTACCATCAGTTGAGAAAGACTGGGTCAGAGATCACCTAGGCAAACTGGATCCTCGCAAATCCATGGGCCCCGATGGGATGCACCTGCGAGTGCTGAGGGAGCTGGGGGATGTTCTTGCTGAGCCACTCTCCATCATCTTTGAAAGGTCGCGGAGGACAGGAGAGGTGCCCGAGGACTGGAGGGTAGCCAATGTCACTCCAATCTTCAAAAAGGGCAAGAAGGAGGACCCGGGGAACTATAGGCCAGTCAGCCTCGCCTCTCTCTTACGAGGAAGGGTTGACAGTCTTGGGTTTGTTCACCCTGGAGAAGAGAAGACTGAGGGGGGGATTTCATGAATACCTATAAATGTCCGAAGGGCGGGTGTCAGGACGATGGGACTGGGCTCTTTTCTGTGGTGCCCAATGACGGAACAAGTTGGAACACAGGGAGTTCTAGCTAAACATGAGAAAAAACTCCTTTACTGTGAGGGTGCCAGAGCAGTGGAACAGGCTTGAACCAGAGAGGCTTTGGAGTCCCTTCCCTGGAGACATTTGAAACCCTCCCGGACACATTCCTGGTGTGCCTGCTCAAGCAGGGGGTTGGACAAGATGATCTCCAGAGGTCCCTTCCAACCCCTGCCATTCTGTGTTTCTGTGACAGCAAAATAAGTCTGTACAGTAGGTCACAGGCCTCCAGAGGCTAATGAGGTCTCCACAGCTGGAGTGAAATGTCATCCAACAAACCAATGCCCCTTCTACCTGTAAGATAGTAGTGATGGATTGCCAAAATCCTTACCTGTTCTAGAGTCCAAGATGCCATCAATTTGTAACAGTATTTTGAAGACAAATGTGAACAGTTCTTCAGGAGTAAAGAGCTAAATTATCTCAGTGTTGGGTTTTTCATTGTGTGGGGTGGGTTGTATTAATTATCAAATAGACTTGAGTGTTCATTGACTTGTGGAAAGACCCTATATTAATGTATATCAGCATGTCCTACTCTATGTGTGTTCTTCAATGCAATGAAGACATTACTAGGTCATCTGTTAGCATATTTCATGGAAGCCTTGAACCTTTGTGTCATTCTAAAATATAGGCAAGATTGAAGATGATTCTTGTCTTCCTTCAGCCTGATTTTCCCCCACTGCCTTGTTTAGGTGAGCTACCTGCATACTTTTGCAAAGTAACTCTGATCAGTAAAGTGGCCTTTATAGTCACACTGCACAGGTCACTGGAGTATAAAATTATTTTTCTGATTTAGAATATGCCTTATACAGAGCTGACAATACCATTTTTAAGGCGGTGAAAGGTCATGGCTGTTATTTTGAACACTATAAAGAAGATCAAGATTAATTTCTTCATGCCAGTCAGGAAGTAATTGCCATCAAACTAAGTGTGTTTTTGCCTCTTGGTTCTGACTCTGTTCTGTCAACGCAGTACTGTAGGTGGAAAACAGGCAGAGTTTTTCTACATGTTCTACAAAGGAAATGCTGTATGCTTGTTGAAGATGGAGGCGAAGATCTGAGCTGGCTCTGATGACTCTAGGAAGGCTATAGGCAACTTTAAATGTGCGATGTTGTGCCTGAGCGCATGGCATGGCATGGCAGGGCTACACAGCTTTCAGCACCAGACGCAGTATGTGTAATACAGCAGTGTTGTGTGGGTGTGCTAACCAGCAGGAAACTTTGCCTCGTGTTCTGCCAGGTACTGTTGGCATGCCCACCCTCAAAACATGCTGATATGGGGAATTTATGCAGTCTAGTTTTATTCTTCAGAACTCCTTGGTGCATGTGCAGTTCCCTGTCTTTTCCCTTTTTCCAGTGGAAGAGTACTGACCGATCTGGAGTGTAAAAACATAAGAGTTAACAGCCTTTATAAAAGAACAAACATCTTGAAAGCCGAATCCTTGGCTTTTGGTCTTAGGAGTTCTGAGAGGGGATAAACCTGTGTTCTGGAGGCAGGGTGCTCCTTTGTGAAGAAGTCTAGTTTCCCAGTCCATCTGGGCTCCTTTTTGGGGACCTTGGTGCCTCTTCTGCTACAACATATAGTTTATTTCTTGTCAGAGACCTTCAGGTTGACTCAAATTCTTTGGCCTTAGCTGTGCTCTGTAGCCGAAATGTGTTTTTTAGTCATTCTCTTGCTATTCAGATCTTCCTTCATCCACCTCTTTGGTCTTTCTGCTTAAAATGCACTCTGTGTGGTTTATGTGGGGGTTTTTTGTTTGTTTGTTTGCTTTGGTTTTTATTTTTAAACAGAATGTGTCTTACCTATAGGTTAACATCTACGGCCAAAGTTTCTGCCCTTCAGGTAAGAACTGAAAGGTATTTTACCCTGTATATATAGCCAGATTCTAACAGCTGTCATCCCTAGTCTGAGTGTGAAATTATGCCAGTTTATGTTGGATTTTAGATTTATAAAGTGGCCTTGGGGGATGGAGTTGTTCTTGTAGGAACTTAATAATACCAAGTAAATATTCGTACAAACAGATCCTTCCTTCGGACTGTCAGAATCTTTTCTGACAAGCCTACCTGCTTTGGTATGTGCAGAGTGGTATCCCAACCACTACAGAAAATACAGGCTACTAGACAAACATATGTAAAGCTAATTGTCTCCCTGCTTTTCCTTCGGTTGGACAGTAAGGTTATAGAACTGCTTCCAGTATAAAGCATGTATGGTTTCTCTTGAAAAAAAATATGGGTTTCCAGACTCATTTATTTTTCCTTTCATTTTCTTCAGCTATCTGATGGGTGGCCATGAAAAATCATTTGCCAGAGTGAAATATCCATTTATATTTTTATTTTGGCTGAAAGAAGAACAAATCAAGGAAGGGAAGTAGAACACAACGTATCATTTTGGTCTATAAAATGTTCTGAATATACAGGTGTAGCTTTATTAAATAGAAGTAATGGAGCACAACCTGCTGTTATGGTAGTGTTTCTAAATATGGTTAGTGTCCTTCAGGTCACAAAATGTGAGCAGGCATGTGGCTGTGTAGCACCGTTTTGTTTCTGTACAGATTGCTACTGTATTTGGCTTGGGAGAGCTAAATGCCATTGCCAGTTTCTTGTAACTGATATCCCTCTAGTTGCCTAAACACACCTCATCACCAATCACTTCAAACATTCTGCCTTTAATGTCTTTGCTTATTCTGTTTCAAGATGACATATTCTCAGATTGTGTTGAGGAAGTGTCTTTGTTTCATTTGCACTCATTGGCTGTGGTATCTTAGCTATCAAATCCAAACGCAAGTACAGATGTTTAACAGACACAGAACAAATATAAACCAAGTATTTTATTTCCTACAATTTGGTGACAGGAAATACAGTACCACTTTCTTGGGCGTATGACACTTGTTTTCAGTGCACCTATTTTTGAGGCAAAGTTTGAATTGAATAAAGCTGAGAATATTATTTACAGTATGTGAAGCTGCTTCCCTTTGTGGCTAGTACTTTAAACAAAGACTATATCACAAATAATACATAGTGTCACTATGTCATTAGACTAAAGAAATACTACAGCAAAGGGTCTTCGCTGCAGGACAGTTTGTCAGTCAGAATCAATTCTAATGACTATATTGATTTAAGCTAACTGCCTATGAAATTTCAAAAGATGACAACTTTAATTGCTATTGAATTGCATTGACTTGATTGATTTCCACATCCCTGATCTAAGTAGGTTCTATTGATTGCTCAAATCTGTAGTGGTGTTCAGAGCTGTGAGTGGGAGAAGGACAGCAGGATTGAGCTCAGGAAGGGGGGATGTTATGGATAGGGAAGGGAATGTGCGTGCTTATGTGCTTGTTATGTGCGTGCTTAGGGTAGAAAATAGATATAATGAGAAAAGAGGAATGTGTATGTTGCTTGGAGGCAGGTCTGAGCTGCAGGGGAACTCTTGTAGAAGTGTATGGTGCTCTGTTAATAGGGGATAGGGATTGCGGTCTCTCTAAGGAATGGCAGTATGTCTCTGTCCACTTCTTAGGCTAATCTTTGAGTTTACTACTAAAGACATGGAAGCCAAGTGTGAGGTTTTGGATGGTGACCTTATTAGTGTAGCCCAGGCATTTACACAACTGGTGTTGACCATCACCCCACTGCCTTTGCTCATATTCCTCCTCCCACCTTCATCTAGATATAAGAACTTCCACATGCCAGCGTAAGTTCTAGTCACAGGAGTATTTTCAAGGTCTCTAATTCTGCTTCTCGCCTTCTAATGATTTGTCATCCCAAAAAACAGAGTTGGCTCATTGTTAGTGCCTCCTATGGGGCAGCAAGTACATGGGTCTGCCTGTTGTGATCTTGCTGTGCTGCAGTTGCCTTGTTTCCCTGCTTCTGAGCGGGTATGCCCCGTAGCTGGCATTCCAGTACTGCTGTGCTGTGCAAATGAATCCTAAACCTTTTTCCAAGGAAAACTTGAATCCTTTCTATGTTGATTTCTGATTAGGACTTATGTGTAAGGCTGAATCAATTAATGAAAATGTGAAGATCAAAACCAAACCGTGTGGTGTAACTGTAAAGACGTTACTGGATCAGATCTCTAGAGCATGTGAAGTGTTTGCTGAGTTATGAGTCTGATTTATTGATTTGTTTTCTTCCTTATGCTCTGCTGATTTCATAATTCTGTTAAATAGATGAGCACTAAGAATATATATGTAACATTAAGAACCGGGGGCTTGATGTACTGGATCAGATTATCAAAGCAGATATTTTGATCCCAGTAGTATGAGATACCTGCTGCTTTAAAGGCAGGCCGTGCTCGTCTGTGAAAGTTTTCTTCTGACCTCTATGCAATTATTGTATTCTGTGAAGCATACAATATAAACGTCAATGCCATTAATAATTCCTGCTTCTGAAAATTTCTATCTGATCCATGTTGTTGACTTACAGATGAGGTTGCTAAGTATTTCCCTAATGAAATTAACTATTATGCTCATGACTACAAACTCTGAGGAAATGGAAAGCTAAGACAGCGTGAAGAATTAACAACCATAGCAATAGACTGAGACATGGTGCTGCTTAAATTAAAAATACAAAGATCTACATCCTCCAGTGACCGATCACGAAAGCCTTAACTCTTCACTATAAAAAATTCTTACATGGTAGGGCTGTACAAATAACACCAAAGGGTGCGTGATGGGGAATATGAGGTAACGTACTTTGACATTTTTTGTGAGTCCTGTGTCAATATAGGTGCTAAAATAAAGGCAGTTGGTTTCCAGTTAAATAAATCTAATGTCTTTTTGGGGGAGAGGTGAAGTACAAGAGGGTTTTGTATAACTATATGCAAGTCAAGAAAACAGGAAACTGCTGGGAGTTGCATGCTTAATCTGGAGACTGCTGAGGTACTTATTGAAGCATGGATTTTGATATTTTTAGGCTACTTGGTTAGGTTAATAGCCAAGATGTTGCCTAAGAAACATTATAGTTCCATTTGGAAAAGGAAATTCTTGGGATTTTTGTTCTTATAATAACGTATGTTGTAGCATGAATGCGGAAAGGAATCTGGGACAGGCTAAACCAGGTTACAGTCTGATCCTTGTAAAATGTGGCCTGGGCCAAGGCAGAGGAGGCTCCTTCAGCTGAATCCTATGGGCCTCTGCAATAGAGGTTTAAATGTGCAGTCTGTGTTCTTACTACGTGCATGTGAGAGAGAATCCTCCATTTCTTGGCAGTGGTGGGGGAGGGAGGGAGGGGGCAGGAGGTGAAGTTGTCCTGGTATTTTTTGTAGTCATCTGCTAGAGGGCACTGTGTTGCTGGGAAGGGATATATTAAGGCATAATAAGGGTTTGGCTTCATGGTGAAAAGTGGTTCTTTATATATTTTGCTGGAAAAAAAATGCCTGCCTGTTAGAGCTCGGACTACAGTGAGTAAGTTTAGAGAATATGCCTGCATACATCAAAGCCTGATTTTAAGTGGATTCTGTGTTAGGATTTTTTTGTTGTTATTATTATTGTTTTGGCTATGTAAAACAAAAAAAAGTCATGTTTGACAAGTGCTGGGTTACTTAAGCAAACCGAAGTTTGCTGGTAAACTTCACTAATGTAGGACTAATGCTGTATATAAGCTCAGGTTAAATTCAGCAAGGTATTTTAGCCAAAAATAAGGGAAATGGAATTCTGATAAAGCTATGATATTGTATCAGCACTTCTTATAACATTTTAACTTTTTAAGTTTTAAAGTGAAACTAAAAATAAAATAAAAACTTAATTTCTTACAGCAGAAAGTAGTTACAGGTTGAAACCTAATTTCTCTTGACTGAGGCAGAAGACAAAATTAGCTATTCACAGTTCTGACCTTAGCAGGTCAGAGAAATGGGATAAAAAAATCCCTTCTTCCTACCAGTCAGGGCTTTCACTGCATCTGAAATATGAGGCTAATAAAGTGCTGCCATCTTCTGCCTATGAAACCGCGAAGCTGCCAGAGGCCACACTGAGCGCTTACTGGCCGTTACAGGAGAGGTGAGCGGCATTTTTCGGCAGAGGTAGGGGAGGAAAGTGTATGATGCAAGACAAGCGCAGATTGCTGTCCCTGACGCTTTTTGGGAATGGATGATGCGGTACCGGTCGGATCTGCCCTCTGCTGACAGAAGTGTTTGGTGTGTAAAAGCACTGGTTTTATATTTCTTTAAGAAGCAGAACATGATGGCCTGACTGCTAGGTCATGGGGAAGGTCAAAGTAGATTTTATGACAGACACCAGTGTGATTTCTCTCACTGGATCACACTGAGGAGGGTCTCCAAAGATTCAACCTCCGTCCCTTATCTGCCTTTCCTTCTATTGCAGTTTGCTTCATGGAAGAGAAGACATAGGGTCAAATTTGTTGTTGCTATTATGACTGATTTAAAAAAAAATTATTATATTATTGTTATTTTTTATTCCCCAACTATCACCTCCACTTTATTTTTCCTTCTTTGACATAGGGTGCCGGTTCCATCACTGTGTGGTGAGGCACTAGGGGCAGAAACCAGAGTCAGGTGGTAACATCAGAGCTGCATGTTATAATTGTCTGAACCCAAAAGAGGCAAAACTAGGCAGTACTTTGAGAGGCAGAGGGTTGCCCTTTGCTGTGACAGGCCGAATTAGCTGTAGTGTATCGGGGATGCCTGAATAAGAAGCTTGCCTGGCTTTTATCTGCATCAGTTTACAGTGTTAATGTAAGACATCAGCAGTGTAGATTTACTGGGACTGGCCTGTAAACTGCAGCCCAGTTTCAAATGGGCAATTATAAATTGTGCTTTAGGTTAGCTGAATGTACAGGACCATGTGAGTGCTAATGAAGGAAAATGGCATGAGATATTAAATAACTGTTATTATAAGGTATTCAAAAATCCAGAGGAAGTTGAGATGGAAGAGATCTGTGAGGTCATCTCACGTACCCATTCTAGAGCACTGGCTTCCCGCCTGCAATATATAATCATTATCTGCTACTCCAGACTAGCTTTAAAAGCCTCAAGCTTCAGTACTGCTACTGCAGGCATGAGGAGAAAAGGAAGGAAAGGGCAATAGACTTCTTTTCTTCTTCTGAAGCCTTTCCTGAGATTTACATGTGGTTTTCTCTGTTTTGTCTTTTTTTATTGTGTTTTTCTTCTTCAATGACAGAATGCTCTGAAGGGTGAGGTGACTTTAATTGTACTGGATAGCTACGTTACTTATATATGCCTATTCTCTTTTTGAATTTTTCTCAGTCCTGATTTTCATTTTTTTTTCCAGTGACAGCTGGGTTCACTGGCTTATCACCCCACTGGTGGTAGTGTGTGGAGTGAGAATATCTTCTTATGCTCTCTTCCTTTACGTTTTTTTCTTATACTCTTCTGTCCCCCCTCACCACATTTACACATCCTCACTGGGTAAATATCCCTTCAGGAGAGAGCAATATCATTATTCCCAAATAGAGCTGGAAGGCAGTAATGACTTGCCACAAAGAAAGGTAGTACAGGCAGCGGAGCCTTGGTGGAGTTATCGTGCCACCTAGAAGGTTGCAGTACCAAAAGGTTGATGTTTGTCTTGTGTTTGACTATCATGAACTTGAATGTACGCCCTGAAAAACAAGTGCCTGCTCAAAGAGGGAACATGCATGTAATGGCCTGCCCATGTCTGAGAAGAAAGTATGGAATGGTTATTTAGTCTCTGTGTGTTCTTATACTTACTTTGTTTTGTTTATTCTGTAATTGCTTTTCCAGCCCGGTCAAAGAGTTTGGTGATGGGTGAACAGATTGGGCCTCCCTCCAGACCTTCTTCTCCAAACCCTCAAGAACGTGTGCTGAAGTGTGGCTGGCTGAAGAAACAAAGGAGCATTATGAAGAACTGGCAGCAGCGGTGGTTTGTGCTGCGTGGGGATCAGCTCTTCTATTATAAGGACGAAGAGGAAACTAAACCTCAGGTATGACTAGAGAACTGTAGGACATATTGATTGTGACTTCCATGTGGGTCACAGTCACTTCTTCAATTGACAGCTTGTTTCAGTTGCTCTCTATCCTAGCCAAAACCATACACACTTACCGGGGTTCAAGGCAAGAGAAATTGCAGGGAGACTTAGCTACTACCTAAGCTTGGGAGGAGGTCAGGTGTTTGTTTACCCACTAGGGCACACTGACCTCCAAATCTTAATATGGTCATCCATGAGATTTGAGTTTGACAGGCAGAGCTATGAGGCAGGGGTGAAAAACCTTGCTTAGTCAGCTGGGACTCCTCTCCCAAATAATCCATTGTTAAGCAGGGAGGTGAGCCAGCTGCTTAGGGCTAGCTTATGTGGGTAGAGTATGTAGCTTTTGTTACGTGCTAGCATGTAGGATTTGAGAATGGGCTGTAATATGTGTTTTAGGGTGTGTTTTATACACCCGGGACTTATTGCTTTTCTATGCAAATTTTGAGGAGAAAGAATTTGTTATATGCTATGGACTATCCCCTTGGTCAGTTGGGGTCAGCTGTCCCAGCTGTGTCTCCTCCCAGCTTCTTGTGTACCCCCAGCCTGCTCACTGGTGGGGTGGGGTGAGAAGCAGAAGGCCTTGCCTTTGTGTGAGCAAAGCTCAGCAACACCCTTAAAACATCCCTTGATTGGCAGCACTGTTTTCAGCACAAATCCAAAATATAGCCCATACTAGCTACTGTGAAGAAATTTATCTCTGTCCCAGCCAAAAACAGCACAGCAAGGTTTTGTACTGTCTGTCTGGAAGGAGGAGTGTGTGTCTGGCAGTGGAAACTGCTTTAGCAGACTGGGGCACTATGTGCCTTTCTACAATGGGGAAAAAAAAATTAATCTGTCTGAAGTTTGCCTTTATCAAAGCTTTTAGACTTTATGGAGCATGAATGAAAAAGAACACTTTTCCTGGTGGAAACCACTGGTTAAGTCCTGCTGTGCGATATGTATTGGACAGTGTTATAAAGCAGTCCCAAAGTAGACCATGGGAAGAAAATGGACAGAGGAAAGGGATAGAATCAGAATGTTTAGGAGCTAGCAAAGAGAGGTCAGCTAGTGGTTAGATAATTTAATAACAACCACTAAATGATAATTGAATAAATTCAACCACACTAGGGCTACTTAAAATGGTAAATTTAGATCAGCTGTATCAGTTTGTCCATGGGACAACAAATGTGTGCAAGAAAGCTTTCCAAAGCACATTCTTGCAAACGACAGAAGATTCTAATGAACTATGTGCCATTTAGCTGTAGGCAGTTTGCTAGTGATAAAGGGAATAGTCATGAAATAAGACAGACACCATGCAACAGGATTAACCTGCGACTTTTTGATAGCGAGTATTTTAAACGGTGTTTAGTAAAGTGGACAATGCACAAATATATCTCTCAAGCCACATATTAATTAATGGAATTTTTGACTAACTCTTGCTGCTTCATATGCCTTTTGTGAGTGTGTTGCTGGTCTAGCATCAATTTCTTACAATTGAACGTGGTTCTCTAAAACAAGTTACAATGTGTGGACAGTGTTCCTGCACCTAGAGTTAATGCAGAGCTGAGGTCATTGCAATTCTCAGTCTGGACTCGGCACTAAATTCAGAATGGTTTTCTGCTTCTCTGACCCCTCTATATCTACACCACTTTCATGGGGGGCTGTGTTGTGCTACAGGATGGGATAAAGCTTACAGCTGAGACAAAGAATTTCTTGTTCAGGTTCTCCAATAGGCCTGCAAAATACGTTTGCAGCATTTGAGCTAAGAGCTTTCCTAGTTGCTGTAGCGTACTATGCAACATATTTCATGTAGTCATTGTTTTGACTGTCGGGCCTCTAACCAGAATCATTGAACAGAGGGAACGTAACTGAATAAGCCAGACAATGTCCCTGTACTGTTGCCTCCTGATGAGTCATAGAATCATAGAATTGTTAAGGTTGGAAAAGACCCTTAAGACTATCGAGTCCAACTGCTAACCTGTCACTGCCAAGTCCACCACTAAACCATATCCTCAAGCACCACGTCTACCCTTCTTTTAAATACCTCCAGGGATGGAGACTCCACCACCTCTCTGGGCAGCCTGTGCCAATGCCTGACAACCCTTTCGGTGAAGAAGTTTTTCCTAATATTCAACCTAAACTTACCCTGGGGCGGCTTGAGGCCGTTTCTTCTCATCGGTACAGGCATTAGAGAGTGACAGACAGCTTGTCTAATATCATCACCATCCACACACTCATTATAGCCTATTATTAAACTGCTTGATACAGCTGTGTGCTTAACTGTTGCACATAGATTTCATTGTAGGCTGAGAATGGAAATGAATTTTCCCCTGTGAGTCTGACACATGCATAGTAGACACATGAGGATGTTAGATGCATCTTATGTCTTGCACTTACTTAGTCTGAAATTTGGTACATCATTATGGATAACCTGCTGTGTAAAGGCTAGAGAGACTTGAACTTGAACATGTAACCTGTTTTTGCCCAGGACTATGCAAGCAACAGCTGGATTTTGCACTTTTAAGACCAAGAACCTTATATTCCTATACAGTGCATGGGGAGAGCTGGGCGCTTCTGAACTGGATCAGTGACCACGATGAAGAAGCAGCTCCCTCAGATAGTCATGTTGGCACAGGTTTCTCTAACCCCCTTTTTGGGGACAGGGTTGCTGTACACTTATCACTGGGGGAAGCCATTTTTTATAGGATGACACAGAACCAGGCACTGACTATTCTTGTAACAGCTGCAAACTAGGATTCGCATCTGACTTGAGCTTGGACTGTATGTATCCCATAGGTGAGATGTACTTTGGGAGCCTCTAGATAGCTATTGCTTGGTATTCTCTGGAATGAAGGGGCAGGGGTACAGGCACGCCCACATGGCTTCTGAAGACAGCTGTGACCCTGGGAGATCTTTGTTACAGGCCATGTAGATATTTTCATCAGCTGATATTAATCCCTCATTTCCTTCAGCTCTAAAGATGCTGTCATGGTTTTAGCTGGGATAGATTTAATGTTCTTCACTGCAGCTGGTGCAGTGCTGTGCTTTGGACTTAGTATGAAAACAACGCTGATAACACACCGATGTTTTGGCTATTGCTGGGCAGTGCTTGTACTGGTCAAGGGCTTTTCCAGCTTCCCAGGCTCTGCCGGGGGTACAAGCAGCTGGGAGGGGAGGGGGCACAGCCAAGAGAGTGGATCCAAACTGGCCAAAGGGATATTCCATATCATGTAATGTCATGCCCAGTATGTTACTGGGAGGGGCTGGCCAGGGCAGGGAGGCAGCAATTGTGGCTCAGGGACAGGCAGTGTTTGTCGGCGGGGGGTGAGCGGCTGTATCGCCTGTGTTTGTCTTTTTTCCTTTTTCCCTTTTCCCTTCTATTATATTATCATTATAATTATTTTAATTATTAAACTGTGCTTATCTCAACCCACAAGTTTTTTTTGCTTTTGCTCTTCTGATTCTCTCCCCGTCCCACCGGGGTGGGGGGAGTGAGCGAGTGGCTGCGGGGTGTTTATTTGCCAACTGGGGCTGAACCACGACAGATGCTCATGCTTCTTTTAAATCCTTCTGTTTTAAATATTAAGCATGGCCTCAAAGCTTGTGTGCAAAAAACTAAATCAATAGCTTTGCTGAAATTCCCATTGATCTTCTGCCTGCTTGATTATTTATAAGTACCCTGGAAGATGGTCATATTCTTATTGTTTCTGACAAAGTCAAGTGAGATTTATGTCATAACATTTCAAAAGTGAAACCTTAAACATCATCTCTTTGTCTATGGATGTTGCATTGCCTATTTTTATGAAAAACTGTCCTTTTATGTCCTTTTGTGAATATGAATGAATATGTCCTTTTATGAAAAACTTCCAGGTCCTTGGAGGGAATTGTAGATTTCCTTCCCTTGAAAGCAATGCTGAAAAGATGGAGCTGTAATGTAAGGACAGGAGAATGGCATAGGCTTACTGGAGTGAAAAGGAGTTATTCTGTGGTCTTAATGGACTGAGTACTGTTGAAGGCGTGTGTGTTTGTGCGCCATATGACATAGTTGCACAATCCACTCCTCAGACCGACCTCTGTGCCAAAGGTTAGGGGGTGAACTCGCAGCCGTGGCTTTTCTTGATTATTTTCTCAGGTGCCCCCATAAGGAAATGGGAAGGGAGGATTGACCTGCAAAGAGCTTTTGGTGCTCCTACTAACTCTGTTAATATATGTGTGGGGCTTTAAAGTAGCTTTGGGTTTGTTTCTATTCCCAGGGTAGGAGGTAGCACATGCCTCTTCCCAATTTCCAGGGGAACAGAAGCCACTCTGCAGCTAATTCATTAACCTTTCAGTATTGACTTGGTATGATAAAAGGCTTTAGTATGTCTGCAGTGGGCTTGAATTTTGCACTCTAGAAATCAGCAGAATTTTCTAGAATGTTTTCTGACCACTGGACTCTAAAGATGATGTTGTATATGATACTTTTCTGTATCGTTTTGGAATAATTTGAGATGCATCTGCAATTTTGTCATGTTGCCTTTCCAGGGTTTTGCTGTTATCTTTGGAATGGAATGCCTTCAGTGTGTCTTCTAATTTTAGTGAACCTCAAAGTCAAAATGTAGGACAATAGGATTGGGAGGGAAAGGCGCTGAAATTTTATCCTGCTTTGTTGACTTGGTGTCTTTCCTTTGTTTTAAAACTCGCAGCCATTCTAGATGAACCGCTCAGTATGAACGTTGCCTAGTACCCTCCTACATCGTGTCCTTCCACAGTTTTACCTTTTCATCAGGTAGGGGACAGGAACTGAGCCCTGACACTGTTCTGCAGCACTACCTAGAGAACCTACTAGAGGGTTAGAGCCGACTCTGTTCTAGTCAGTGAACAGAGATAACAACAATGCAACCTCCACATGACTTTATAATGGGACACCCACAAGGGGAAGTGAGTGTGACACAACAGTTGCACGTGTAGCATGGAGTGGGGTCATAATGCACAAACTCGGTCGATATCTTGATTCATTACACTGGATACCTGGAAAATACTCACTGAGGTTGGTAATGGGAATTAACTAGTCGCTAGGCAATACCTAGTAATTGTGGGATGGTTTGACATTCCGCCCCCTTCTCCAAGGGGTCTGCGTAAGCCCTCTCAGACTATTCGCAAGTTTTCTGAGCGTTCCTTGTCAGTAAAATCCAGCCAGTGGCTGTCCGTTTTCCCTTACCAACCGACGGTGCACTTTGCAAGGGGAAGGAGCAAAGCCACACTTACATGTGAAACAGACTGGAATTTCATCCGCCTTCCAGTCATTTTGGAGACTGTTAGCTGCTAATGAAGAGGATTTTATTTTGTTGTAGTGGTTTGTTTTTTTTTTTTTCCTTGCAGAAATACACTGCCAACACCTGGAAAGTCTTTGAAATAACCAGGCTTGTTCCATCTACTCCGTCAGCAATATACAGGCTGGACTGTTGCTGTTACTCATACCTGTAGGTGCTTCTATAATGTCCTGGTCCAGTGTGATTTGTAGGTATAACTTGACTGAAAAAATGCAGAAATCTGCTATAGCTTTGGTTTATAGGTTTCTATAATGTATTCAGCTTTGGAAGTCTTCTGTTCACTTCCCAGTACTGACTGCAGAAGTTTTTAAGGGCTGCTATTCATAAAATGTTCCCCCAAACAAAATCTAGTTCCAATAATGTTAGGGAGACACTTTCCATTCTTTTTGAAAAAAATGCACTGTGGACAAAAAAAATGGCTGGTGGATAAATTCAGGTGGACTCTTTCTCAAGATGGAAATAAGGTGTGTTGGTTTTGGCATTTATTTGGGGGGGGGGGGACGACAGGTAGAAATCTGAGAGTGTCAAGAACATAGGAGAGATTAATATTACGGTGCGAGTTATTCTTCTCTCAGAGTCTGCATTCACTCTTTCCTTTCTCTTGAAAAGGTATAAAGTAATGTTAATACTGCTCTGAGCCCAGGAAGAATGTAAACCAGCAGAAAGAGAAGGGGTGCTAGTGCATTGGTGGAGGCCCAGGATAGGTACCCTACTAATGTCTTCTGCCCTTAAAATCTATGAAACAGTCTGAAGCTTACACAGCTCCAGAAAGTGGCTGGTTTACTTATAGCGTTCTCAGCTATTGGTGAAACTCGGGCATGCCCAACCATTAAACTTTTTTCCAGTGGTCTAAGAACAGGCCCCCTTCCCATCACTTGGGGTGGCGAAGTGATTGCGTAGCAGTTATTTTGCAAGTATGGCATGTTAACTGATCGTAGTAACTGATGTGCGTGACCTTAAATGATAGCAAGTCAAGTAACTTTTTCCTGAAAATGAGTGAGCTCAGTCCATCCATGGTTAATTAATACATGTTGTTGAAACTGTTGTCTTTTATTTTTATAATTTTTTTAACCTCCATATTGCTCAGTGGCAATAATTAAAATGATGCTTCCAGGAAAAGGGCTAGTGTTAAGTTTCCTCTGGAGTGTGAGAGGGGGAAAGAAAATGGTGTTCTCTGCGTCTGTTACTTTGCCAGTCAGTTTCCATCTTTAAAATAATCGGTGGTTTTTCCTCTCAACCAGTGACACCAGTGTAGCTGTCCTAACATTTCTCCAGCCTGAAATATGCAGAGTACATCTCCAGTGATGGTTTTGGATGCAGTAGTATTCATTCCTCTGTCTCTCAAATACAGCTTAAAGATGCAAATTCTTTTTAAGAAAAAGAAGGAAAAAAGTGCACCTTTTTACTTACACAACTCTTTCAAAGATCTGAAACTAATTCTACAGACTCAGTTTCCATTTGTGGAAGCAGCTGCGGTTACAGGGACACTGTCAGTATCTCACAGACAGAAGAACTGTGATTTACACAACTTAGTTGTTAGATTGGCACGATGCCACACACCTGTAGCTGGGTATGTCCTGTGGCACAGTAGATCCACCTGGTGACCCAAAGTGCCAGTTTGAGAATGAGCTTCTGGAAAGGAAAGGATCATTTGCTGTGGCTGGAGTGACAGGGTTGGCTTTTTCAGACCTTGAGGTTGCAAAGAGGTCTTGAATATGGCTGATGCAGGAATGTCTGCTGGCAGCCCGAGCCAGCAAGTCACCTTTTTAGTCTATTATTGCCAAAACTATTATTGAGTGTCTAGATGATGAACAAGAGAGGAAAGGGAGTTCTACTAGTTCATGGTTGTATAGCTCTGGGAAAGTTCTTCACAAACACCTTGGAAAGCTTCTTTTGTCATTTTGCTCTCTGTTCCTGGCCTGAGACATGAGGATCTGAGACCACAATTGACTTACCTGTTGAACTGTTGGGTCTATCTTTAGCTTGCTTTAAATACAAGGCAAATTGACTTCCATTTCTTTGACTGAGACTAAGGCTAAGTCTGGTCATGGCTTAGCTTGGGCTAGTTGATCCTTAGAATTCAGGGTCGGAGATAATTCATTAGTATAAAGCTGTTGTAGAAATTTTGTTCCATATTCAGCTAAAATCAAAATGTTCATGTAGTCAGTTCATGATCCTTGGCCCAGGATTCAGAAATCCATACCTGAGGGCAGTTTTGAGACCCACTCTTCCCCTCCCCTCCTACCTTGTAAGCATTTGTAACAGTGACTGAAGTGCTCTGTTAAAGGTGATGGTATGAGAATTAGGATGATGAGTGTTCTGGCACCAACTGTGTTTGTCTGAGGGACTCGGTCAAGAAAAGGAAGCTTTCTACTCACGTTTTCTGCATCACAGCTCTTTCTTTACCAAACCCCAGCTCTGCAGAGCCTGGTACAGGACACTTGTCCTCTTAAGATTCACCCTCAAAGCACCAAACCCCCGAAAGGGTGCAGGGTGATGCTGTCATCAAAAATTGGATTTGACCCTCCAGCTTACTGGAAAGTCTACGACCTATTGCCTGCTCCTTGAGCTGTTCAGCCATCTCAGGCTCCCAAAGCCTGAGGGAGGGAGGAATAACTTAGTCACGAACTGAAGTTTATTTCTGGGGCATGCTTTGGCATATATCAAGTTAAACCTTGGGGAATTTAAACTGATTTAATCCATCATTAATTTACTTCCCGAGCAAGATTGCTAATGAAGCCTGAGTGCCTGCTGGACAAGGACACATCAATTTGCTTAAATTTAGTAATGTCTTTCTACCAGTGACAGCAACTGTCGGAACTGATACACCCTCCCTGCTAAGATGAATTGGGTTTTTTCCTACCTTTTCAGCTTTGTTTATTTAGAGTTCTCCATAGTGTGCCAGGCAGATTGGACAGCTGTGAGCTCGGTACTCCATTACCCTCTGGAGAAGCCTTTCGTCCCCTAAAAGAACTCAGCGCAATTGACTGACGTGCAGAGAGACACGCAAAAGAAGCTGAAGATCTTTGCTATATGTACACCTATGACCTAAAAATACTTTACAGATATGGGCCTAGGTCGCAGGGCTTTGCTCTTTTTCACAGGTAGAATGAATAGCCCTCGATTTTCTTTTTTTCTTTTTTTTTATTTCTGAAGAATTATTCTAGTTCTCTTATTTCCCTAGCCTTCTACCAGCTCAACTGGCTGCAGCTTCACTGCACAGCTGGATGAGGTGCACACTGGTAAGGGCAAAGCAGCTATAGTGGTGTACAGGTGCCATTGCCACTGGGGCTGCCGCAAGTCCTCCATTCCTTCTGCTCTCCCGTGTCTGTGGTGGGTTTTTTTTTTTAAGTGAGCCCTGCTACATAGTGATCTTCCTCTTCTCCTCCACTTCATCAAAGCTGATTAAAATGACAATAAGAAGTCATTTCAATGAGAATGTTTTACAGAATATATGAAATCAAATAGGTTCTGAAAAGGATCAAAAAGGAAGTGTATTTTGATGGGGAAATGCTTTGGTTTAGGGGGTGTGTTCAAGCAATTTATGCCTCTCTAGTCTCTTCCAGAGTAAATATCACCCTCGTGTACTAAAGGTGTGTCTCACTGAAGTGGGGCAGGTGACAGCACCCCATAAGGTGCATCAAGCATGGCAGAAGTCCATTTGCTTAGTTTTGTTGCAGGAGAAGGATGACTTGAGACAAGAAAATTACAACCTCTGGAAGGCACGTCAGAGTCAGATTTTGGTTTAGTCCTTTGACTTCATCACTGACTTCAGTTTCCTGCAGAAATATGGGCTTTCTGAAACTCTTTAGTTTGACAGCACTTTTCTGTGAACTGCTCCTGCTCTTCACTGTAAATACACGCTCGGTCTCCTGGTCTGTACGTACTGCTGCACATCTTCACCATTACAAAACAGCAAAAAGTTGGCATGTGTATCATTGGGCTCTGCCTAAAACATGCGACCTCGCTATAGGTATTTACCAATTTCACTAATTCAAGCCGAGGGGAAGAACCGTCCACGAAAGCGTGCCTCTTTCTGAAGTAACACAAGGCTTGATTCAAAGTCCTGAGTTCTGCTTGATTATAAATGTGAGGTTTAGGTAACTGTTTCAAATGGGGATTTATGCTTGCTTTATACTATTGGATAAGGAAGTCCTAACTTCTATTTTGTGCTGGCTTGTAGGTGCTATCCACTTTGAGACTGGTTAGTTTTGCTTAGAGGGCTTAAGAGAGCACTGTACCTTAAAGGGGGAGAAAGAGAGAGTTACTGTCTCTTTAACAATTTTCTTTCTACAAAATGTAAATAGGTCCTCAAAGGAAAGCAGCTGTTAACATTTAAGAGGATTATATCTTGTGACAGAAAACAACTAGTGCCAGCTTTCAAATGGTACCTGAAAGTCTGATCAGCTGGAATCAAATGATATTTATTAGTTTTATTGCTATATGTTTATTTCTATCCTGTGTTAATAAGGTAACGATCTGAAAATGTGAATTTACAGCTGAGAATGCATAAGCACCAAATTTAACTTAGTCAACAAAATTACCTTAAAAGCTTTCTTTTTTAAGCCAACTTTGTGATTTTTGGGGTCCTTTTTGTGGCTTCTTGGCATTCTTGTTTTAGGCTATTCTGATACCCTTTCTGGTTTCAATTGTTCAACTTAGAGATTTTATTTTTCTTCTGCTTGTGTTGTCTTTTCCCTATTTCCCTAGGGATGTTCCATATACTCCTAAAAGTGAGAAAGGTTTGAATTTCTGTATGCAGTATTAAAACTTTAGCTTCTGTTCTTCCTAGATAAGCTTTTTTAAAAGACAAAACAAAGAATTATGATTCTCCCACCTATCCACGTGTCCTTACCCATGTGCTTCAGCCTCAGGTTGACATAGGAGCTACTTCTTTTTCTCCCCTCCCTTCAGGGAACTTGGTTCTGTGGTAAGGCAAGCATTTAAAAGTTTTGTTCACTTTACATCTTGCATATGGCGTCCCTAGGAGCATCCTATGAAAGTACTTCAAAACTTCTGCATTCAGTACGAAGAAGAGACGGGGAGGGAGCATGGACCTCTCGGTACATCGGATTAAACCATTTTTGGTTTGGAAAAATACCTGATAGAAAACGGACTGAGAAAGGCAGTCTTCCTGCTCAAGCCAAAATTTGAGACTGCTCCTTGTCAAAACATCTTAAGCTCTGGGTAAAAGTAAGATTCAGGGTCCAGTGCTGTGTTCAGTTAATCCCTATTTGGTCGTTGTTCCTGGCTGACATAATATTCCATGACACTGCCTCTACTTTGCATGAATCTTACGAGTTGCAGTATGCACAGGGCTTTAATTGGCTTACGAGATTTTCCTGGGAAATCTACTCTTCACTTTCTGGGAGAAGACAGTTTAGCTACGTTGATAATTGACGGTATCATTTAATTTTCCGGGATGTTGGTATCAAAAGTTTTTTGTCCTTTTAGACAAGGCATCTTTGGATGCATGGATGGGGAGACTTGATCCTTTTAGAGATTCCTGTTCCACAGGTGATCGGATCTTACTTAGAAGCTGGCACTCCATGGTGGAGGTTACACTACAGAGAGGTACTTCTCTGCCGATCTGCCCCATCCTCTTCTGGTTAGTTCAGCCCTTTACCCACTCCCCAGCCGATCACCAGGCACAGCAGCTCTGCTCTAGCATCCTGGTGGGCAATGCTCCTTGTCTCCTTCAGTAGAGGAAAGGGAGGAAGAACATTATCATTCGGGTCCAGCCCTTCTCCTTCCTTGCTCCTGGAGCAGCGCAGCTGTGCAAGTTGCAACACCCACATTTTACAGAGGCTGCAGCAGGACAGGAGGCAAATGCCTGCCCGGTGGGGCTGCATGATGCTGAATTTGGCTGCACAGCCCATTGCAGAATGGGGGACAGGGGAAGGTACAGCTGTACAGCATGTGTAGCTTCCTGTTTAACATATCTTTTGATTCCCTTTTCCTTTTAATTTTTTAAAGAAAAGTTGACTTCTATCTTCCATCTCTTTCCTTCTTATTGTATGTCCTGGCAAATAATAGATTTCTTAGCTGAGTAGCATAGAACAAGGAGTATTTAGCAGTCTTTTACTGGTTTCAGCATGCTCTGCTCACAGTTCACTCTAGCTACTGGTGTTGGGCAGCTGTTAGTTTTTTATGTGGACAGAATGCACGCAAAAATACTTAACATCCACTTTAACACTCTACTCTTCCCCTCTAGGATGCTTTGTGGAGCCAGCAGGTGCTGGCTTTGGCTCCTTGCAGAGTTTGGCTGAACTCCTCTGGCTCTCTTCTGAGGTTCAGGGGTTTTTTTCCCCCTTTCAAATCTTGATTTCTCAAATATATGTAAAATGTGTTATGAAGAACTTTACAGTGTGATACAGAACATCCAGTCCCATCCTTTGCTGCTACACTAATGTTGTGGTTTAACCAGGCAGGCAGCTAAACACCCCACAGCCATTCACTCACTGCTATGCACCCTGCAGCGGGATGGGGGAGAGAATCAGGGAAGCAGAATTCACAGGCTGAGTTAAAGACAGTTTAATGGGACAGAAAAGGAAGGGGAAATAATGGTGATAAAAGAATATGCAAAATATGTGATGCACAATGCAATTGCTCACTGCCTGTTGACCGACGCTCAGCCAGTTCCTGAGCAGTGGCACCACCCCACCGGATAATTTCCCCGCGTTCCTATACTGAGCATGACATCCTGTGGTATGGAATATCCCTCTGGCCAGTTTGGGTCAGCTCTCCTGGCTGTGACCCCTCCCAGCTTCTTGCTGGCAGGACATGAGAAGCTGAAAAGTCCTTGACTAGTGTAAGCACTACTTAGCAACAACTAAAACATTGGTGTGTTATCACTGTTATTCTCGTATTAAATCCGAAACCACTTCACTATACCAGCTACTAGGAAGAAAATTAACCTTATCGCAGCTAAACCAGGACAACTAAGCTCAGAATTTTTATTTTTAAATGGAAGGAAACAAAACTGATATAGAAATGAAAATGCACAATTTCAGCAAAGCAAAACCAAGGATATCTAGACTGAAGGCCTCAATAAAAAAAATCTGACTTGTTTAAGTGTTACTTTTTTTTCCTTTTCTGATCATTTTTGGCCTTACATTCTGTAGAAGCAACAGCAATAGTCCACACTGTTGGACATTCAGCGTTTATGCAATGTGGTAATTTTGCTTCCGGAACTTTTATTTTCTGATTTTTTTTTTTTTTTAATGTAGCAACACTGGAGTGGTGACGCAGATCTGTTGGATATAGGGTACTGGTTGTTCTATAGACTATGAACACTTGCCTACAGGGTGCCTTGTATTTCTACCTTTTAACTATGAACTGGTCTGCAAAAATGTGATTAACTGGAATAGAGTTTCATGAGTTCTGGATGATAGGGATTCCCTGCTCTAGAATGTTGATCTGGCTTGTCAAGAGGAACTAAATCACAGAATCCCAGGTTGGAAGGGACCTCGGGGACCAACTAGTCCAACCTTTCTGGGAGGAGCACAGTCTAGACAAGATGGCCCAGCGCCCTGTCCAGACGACTCTTGAAGGTGTCCAACGTGGCCAAGGCAACCCCTTCCCTGGGGAGATTATTCCAGTGGTGACTGTCCTCACTGTGAAAAATTTCCCTCTCGTGTCCAATCAGAATCTCCCCAAGAACAACTTGTGTCCACCCCCCTTGTCCTCTCCATGGGACTCTGTGTAAAAAGGGAGTCTCCGTTGTCTTTGTAGCTCCCCCTTAAGTCCTGGTACATGGGGATGAGATCCCCTCTGAGCCTCCTTTTCTCAAGGCTGAACAAACCCAGCTCTCCCAGCCTACCCTCGTAGGCAGCTTCCCAGTCCTCTGATCATCTTGGTGGCCCTTCTCTGGACCCCTTCCAGCCTGGCCACATCCTTTTTGTACAGCGGGGACCAGAACTGGACACAGGACTCCAGGTGTGACCTGACAAGCGCTGAGTAGAGCAGGAAGATGACTTCTTTCTCTCTGCTGGCGATGCCCTGTTTGGTGCAACCCAGCATCCTGTTGGCCTTCTTGGCCGCAGCAGACACTGTTCGCTCATGTTGAGCTTCCCCCCACCAGGACCCCCAGGTCCCTTCCCACAGAGCTGCTCTCCAGCCAGGTGCATCCCAGTCTGTGCTGCGCTCCCGGATTATGTTTTCCCAGGTGCATGATCTTACACTTGTCCTTGTTGAACTTCATAAGGTTCTTGTTGGCCCACTCCTCCAGCCTATCCACATCTCCCTGCAGAGCAGCTCTCCCTTCTGGAGAAGGTTGAAGGTCTATAGCCTGATGCCACTGAGGGATGGCAAAACATGGAAGCAGGTTGAGTTCTGTGTTGTGAAGAACAAATTTGAATACTTGTGAGACATTTTCAGTCTGCCATGAACAGATCCTTTTAAAGCAGCAAGTCATTTTAATAGGGTCAGTTGTCAGAACTAGAATGCTAGCGTGTAAATCTCAATGTCTTGGAGCTCGTTTCCTAGCTGAAGTATTTTCCGTCTCAAGCATTACCCTTCTGGTAATTTATTTGTAGTAGTTTTTGAATGTTCTGTGTTCAAAGAAAAGACTAAAACTTAATTCATTTACATTTAATACACACTGGCTCCTTCATTTATTACAGTTCTTTCTCCAAAGCATCTGTAGGAAAATGTATTACTGAGGGGCAAAGCCAGGGAAGTTATGCCAAGAAGAGATGTAATGAGAAATGACACAACTGGTTTATTGATTTTACGGAGAACATTGCAAAGGTCGTATGACAGGTTGTCTTCTATCAGTTGAAATCCTGGATTGTCTGTCTCATGAGGTACTAATTGTATTAGTGATATGGATCTGGAAGCTGACAAAGCGTAACTGGGATTTGTTTTGATTACCAATGTTATGATGGTCCCCTATGTCTTGCATTTGGCTGTTGCCAAATTGTTTGGAGAGGGTGTTTACTAGAGACGTGTATGAAAACAACTGACTGAAACAACAACTTCTTCTTCTGCTCAGCAAAAAAAGGTTGTTTGTACCCAGCTTCCATTCCAGGGCAGTTCTGTGTAGAAGCAGTAACTGCTGATTACATTTTTCATGGTTTAAGTCTTGAGACTCCTAGTTCTAACTGCCTTTTATCTGTCTTATTGTGTATATGTCCTAAAGAATGTTAGCTGGAAACCCTTTAATATGTCAAAGGTTAAACTAAAAAAAGGGTGGAGAAGCAATGAGGTCCAAATAGTCTGTTTGTTCTTGTTCCACCCACGTTACTGGATAGGAGTTTCGTGTGATCTCTTTTTCTGCTTTTCCATAGATGAAGACAATTTTGTTCACTTTGAAGATACTATGCCACCCGCTTTGCAGAACTCCCAAACCGGAATACATTGTGTTAATTATTCTTGATCTTAGGGTGAAAATTAATCTGAATTCTGACAACATTCAGACTTCAGAAGTAATGGGGCTCGGATTTCTTGCTAGGGAAGCTATCATCTCTTGGATTATACGGTAGTGCCATTGCCTTGCAAACCTTGATTGGTTGCTGTCTTCCAGTATCTCCCTGGGATCTTCTGCGTAATTAGAATTTCTGGATAACAGACCATTTTTTTCAGTTGCAGAAATAAAGATTTAGAAATAGAACTTCAGCCACCACATTGCTGCAGGCTGCAAACAGAAATGAAAGGGTGACGGAAGAGTAGACTTAATGTGAGACAAATATTTTGCAAGGGATAACTAGTTATGGAAACCAAGGAGAATCACCTATGCATACTCAGAGTATTGTTATTCCAGAGGAAAGACCGTTTGAGCAGATGTGTCCAGTGTGAGAGACCGGATAGGTGAGGCAGGTGCATGACCAGCTCTATCTTTTCTTGCTCAGAAGGGTGTAAAGGAGGTGGGCTCAGTGGAAGAGGGGGGCTTAAATTTGCCATCTGTTATGTTTATCTTCTTTTCCTTACCCTCTTTGTGGCCTTTCCCCTTTCACTGGTGTGTGTTTGTGTCCCTTACAGGGTTTGATACTACTGCAAGGCAATCAGGTGAACGAGCTGCCACCTAATCCTGATGAACCAGGGAAACATCTCTTTGAAATTGCCCCAGGTAGGCCAGCATTTCCATGTACTTTCAACATAACATCATCTCATTCCTATCAGTGGCCATTAATGATTATTGAACTGTACTGGTCACTTCACTTCTAAGCATTCTGACACACTAACCAGACTGGGAAACGGGACTTGACAGGCTACTTGGTGTTCTTTGTTTTGGATATAACTGCTGCGATGGTATCTCATGAACATAGCAATGGAGGTGCATCATGCTCCTTGATTTTTCTGTTTGGAGGGGGCTCCTTGCCTGGAGCGCTGTGTGGTCTCCCAGGCTGATGTGGTTTTCTGGTTGTTAGGGGAGAAGAGGATACAGAGCACAGCACAGAATGTAGGGAAAAGGGGTGTGCAGTATTTGGATATAATTTATTTCATGTATAGTAGTCCTCCCCAGTTTGGAGAGGAGCAGGGGAGAAAAAGGTTTTAAAATGTTTCACTTCTGCATGAAAGGTTTAAGAGAATAGATGACCTGCTATGGAAGAGAGGTTGAAATTTTGTTAGGTAGAAAATCTAATGATCTGTCAGCATAGTCTTAATGTAAATCTTTTGAAACCATTTTAGCTCTGGTGTAAATGCTTCCTGTGGATCGGTTGGTATCTCCAGGGTGTATTTAGAGTTAAGTTCCCTGACAGCATCACAGCAAATGTATTCACTTTATTCAGTTCTGATTGGACTTGGGAGAGGACCGTCCCTGTGCATAGATTTAAAAGCAGTATATTTTCGAGGCAGTCTCAGGTGGTAGGATCTCCAGAGAAGGAAGCTGTTGCACCACTAACAGTGTTAGACCAAAGGTGTGAGAAAGATGAACCGGGTAAGTTCTTCCAGAGCTATCTCCCAACACCTGAGGACTGAGATCCTGGAAACTAGGAAGGAGACAAACCTAACTATGGTAAAAGTTACGTGAGTGCACTGACTCAGTCATACTTTACTTCACAGCCAATTTCTCCTGCACAGACTACCTGTCCATGCTTCTTAGTATTGCCTGTTTCCCCGCAGTATTGGTGCTGTTGATAGGGTAGATAAAAGTAACTACTTTAGGCTGCCTTTTTTTTCTTTTGTGTTTTTTTTTGTTGTTGTTTTGGGTTTTTTTTTTTTTAATGGAATGGGCAATACAGGGAACAGTAGTCCCTCTAGTTGAATGTTACTGTTGCGGAGGCAGGTGTGCTTTTACCTGTGTCTTTAGGGTCTTTACCTTACCCTCCAATCATGCTGTCTTAAAATGCCTCGGTTGCACCCCCCTCTTGACACAGTGTCAGGCAGTGCAAGAAGAACAGGCAGTGCTGCAAGGTTTTCAGTTACACCAGCAGGCAGGGCTTTTGCAATAACTCGGTCACAGCATTCTGTTTGACAGACAGGAAGCTACTTGGGGAGAAGAGATTTATTTTTGTTTTCTTTTCCTTATCATAGCACGGTCTCTGTTAATACCTCCTTTTCCTTATACAGCACCATGAACTCATAGGCAGGGCCCCAGCAACAGCAGGGCATTGGGCTCACAGTTTTGCTTGCAGGGAAGTTCTCCTAGGAAGTGGTGTTCGCTGTCTGAATGGGAGACGCCGTCTGCACTATTTTCCAAAGATTGTGCACGATACTATTGTAGAAAGACTGTGGATCGCTGGGATGTGAAAGCACTTGGGTGATTATGATTGTGAATCATCCCACGTGTTCTGGCAGTGATCTGAAATAATTAGCTGGGCCATGGACTGGCTTTGTTGAGTTTCCTGCAGATTTGAGCTTGCCCTCTAGTTCCACATGGGAAAACACTAATTCTGTACTTCTTGCCCAACCTGTCAGGTCATATTACTGTAGGCTGCAAAATAATTGTCCTGAACTGCAGGTGGCTGTTGCTTCAGTGGAGGTGGTAAAGCAATGCCACGTGGCTACTTGAAAGAGGCTGACCAGAAGGGTGGAAAAAAGTGACACGTCCACAGCATAGTTGCACATCCCAGGACATCCATGTTCAGCTTGTGGTTTTGACATTGCCCTTCTGTGTGTTCCCTGAAAAAATTATTCAGTCTTAGTGCACCACTGTCCTGCCTGCAAAACTGAGATGTTTTCCCTACCTTGTGGAGCTAAAGCCATTCATGTTTGTAGCAAGCTTAGTGGCTACATGGACAGCAAGTACTGAAAAATGCTGTAAGTAGCCAGTCAATACATAATGTGACTCGGCAAAGACATCACTGGAGAATGTGGCCCGAAGAGTTCCCCATTCTGTTCACAATACATTTATTCTGTGCTGGTTTTGGCATAAATGCCTTTTCTCTTTTGCATGTGTTCTGAAATGAGTGTGTTCTGCATGGCTGCCAGCCTGCAGAACACCCACACAGTGAACAGCTCTTAAATGGATGCCGGATAGGAAGGAGAGCACAAATGATCTTGCAGGACCCAAATCATTATTTTCCATCACTTCCCATTTTCTCCTGTTTTGGATGAATGGCCTAATTGCACCTCAGTTCTCCCATTGTAAACTAGGACTATATAGTTTTTATAGGGATGATGAGATTTTTTAGTTGTCTTAACTAAGTTGGGGATCTTGTGAATAGAAGTATATTCTATACCTGTAAATATAGATATAGGATTTTACTGTGCTTGTAAGCAGCAGATCTTTAATCAAATTAAGAACAGAGTGCAGCATTCCTAAAATGTTCCCACAGTGTCCTGATACGAACTTATCTGGCAGAGAGGAGAGGCCGAGATTGCCTAGCAAGGAAAAGTCCAAAGCTTTCTAAAATGTGTGGTACGAATTACATCCAAAAACATGTTTCGTGATCAATAGCTAAGGCTTTCAGCATCCTTGTTGCTGGAACTGTTGCTGAGATCTTCCTACTTTTCCTCTGCTGCAGGCTGCGTGAAGCTTGGCTGTGGGAGCTGCTTCCTCAGAGTGCGGGGACTGGCGTAACAGCATGTCCTGCGCTGTAACAGAGCATGTATTGATTCTCTGCTGAGTGACAAGAACTAATGATGGACACTGTGTATTATTCATGTTTCATCAAGTTCATTTCTAAGCTGTAAAGTGCAGCTGGGAGAAGGGTTAACTAGGGACATGAGAGTCTGCAGAACAGTTCTACAGTCAAACCCGTGTTAGATCTGGTGGCAGGACTTTCTGAAATACCTCCTTTGGCAGATAAGTTCTCTATCCTCCTTTTTTGGGAAACTGTAAATTTCTAGACCCTTTTTAGCCCATTCATGATTTCCTCCCTCACAGGCAGTGAAGTTCAAAGTGGGATGGCAGGTAAGCTGTGGGCTCAAGTTGCTCTCCTGTTCCAGTGCACATTAGCAGGTGCGGTGGGGGTGGGGGGGAAGATTTATAAAATTTATAAAATGGTAGCATGAGGTCAGGTGCAAAGCTCTAACCATTAGGGATAATCATCACACAACAGCTGATATTTCTGGGTAGAAATATCAACTGTATGTTGCTTGGGAACGGAGTCCAGATCTAAGATGTGACAAGGAAGGCCAAGGCCCGCTTGGAACGAAATCCGGTGGGGATGTCAAAGATAACAAGAAGAGCTTCTTTAAATACCTCAGCAGTAAAAGGAAGACTGGGGATACAGTGGGCCCACTGCTGAACAAGGAAGGAGCCCTGGTGGTGCAGGATGACAGAAGGTGGAGTTACTGAATGCCTTCTTTGATTCAGTCTTTACTGCTAAGGCTGGTCCTCAGGCATCTCAGCCCCCAGAGGTGAGAGGACAAATTGGGACAAAGGAAGGCTTACCATCAGTTGAGAAAGACTGGGTCAGAGATCACCTAGGCAAACTGGATCCTCGCAAATCCATGGGCCCCGATGGGATGCACCCGCGAGTGCTGAGGGAGCTGGGGGATGTTCTTGCTGAGCCACTCTCCATCATCTTTGAAAGGTCGTGGGGGACAGGAGAGGTGCCCGAGGACTGGAGGGTAGCCAATGTCACTCCAATCTTCAAAAAGGGCAAGAAGGAGGACCTGGGGAACTATAGGCCAGTGAGCCTCACCTCCGTCCCCAGAAAGGTGACGGAGCAGTTCATCCTGGAGGTCATCTCCAGGCATGTAGAGGACAAGGAGGTTATCAGAAACACTCAGCATGGATTCACCAAGGGAAGATCATGCTTGGCCAACCTGATAGCCTTCTGTGATGGCATGACTGGCTGGGTCGATGAAGGGAGAGCAGTGGATGTTGTCTATCTTGACTTCAGTAAGGCATTCGACACTGTCTCCCATCGCATCCTCACAGGCAAGCTAAGGAAGTGTGGGTTGGGTCAGAGGACAGTGAGGTGGCCAGAGACCTGGCTCAACAACAGAACTCAGAGGGTCGTGATCAATGGGGCAGAGTCTGGACGGAGGTCTGTCACTAGTGGTGTTCCCCAGGGGTCTGTGCTGGGTCCAGTCCTGTTCAACATATTCATCGATGACCTGGATGATGGGACAGAGTGTAACCTCAGCAAGTTCGCTGGTGATACCAAGCTGGGAGAAGCGGCTGATACACCAGCAGGCTGTGCTGGCATCCAGCGAGGCCTGGCCAGGCTGGAGAGCTGGGCCCAGGGGAACCTCATGGAATTCAGCAAGAGCAAGTGCAAGGTCCTGCCCCTGAGGAGGAACGACCCCACGCACCAGTACAGGCTGGGGGGGACCTACTGGAAAGCAGCTCTGTTGAGAAGACCCTGGGAGTGCTGGTGGACAAGGTGACCCTAAGCCAGCACCGTGCCCTTGGGGCCAAGAAGGCCAACGGTGTCCTGGGCTACATTAAAAGGAGTGTGGCCAGCAGGTTGAGAGAGGTTATCCTCCCCCTCTACTCTGCCCTAGTGAGGCCACATTTGGGGTGCTGTGTCCAGTTCTGGGCCCCCTGGTTTAAGAAGGACAGGGAACTGCTTGAGCAAGTCCAGTGGAGAGCTACCAAGATGCTCAGGGGACAGGAGCATCTCCCTTATGAGGAAAGGCTAAGAGACCTGGGTTTGTTCAGCCTGGAGAAGAGAAGACTGAGGATGGATTTCATAAATACCTATAAATATCTAAAGAGTGTGTTTCAGGAGGATGGTACTAGGCTCTTTTCAGTAGTGCCCAACGACAGGACAAGGGCCAACGGGCACAAGCTGGAACACGGGAAGTGTGTTCCCCACCCCCATCCCCAGGTTTCGTGCCTCTCTTGTTTTCCTTTCCATTGCATTTTTGTTGTTGTTGTTTTATTTTAATTATTAAACTGTTCTTATCTCAAGCCATGAGCTTTACCCTTCTGATTCTGCCCCCCATCCCACCGGTGGGGGAGTGAACAAGCGGCTGTGCGGGGCTGAGCTGCCGGCCAAACCACAACAATGAGAAAAAAAACCCTTCCCTGTGCGGGTGCCAGAGCAGGGGCACAGGCTGCCCAGAGAGGCTGCGGGGTCCCTTCCCTGGAGACATTCACCCCCCGCCTGGACGCAGCCCTGTGCCCCTGCTCTGGGGGTGCCTGCTCACGCAGGGGTGGGACGGGGTGAGCTCCCCAGGTCCCTGCCAACCCCCGCCGTTCTGTGCTTCTGTGGTATCAGAAACAGCAGCTGACTGATTACTAGGGGCAGCAAAGCAAACGTGCATTAGCCTGGGGTTACACTGCATTTCGGAGTGGTGTAATGCACTGTGTAAGGCATTCTCAGAGATCAGCTCCTGTGCCTCTTAAGGAATATTGATGGCTTAAATGTTCCTGAGGTTTCACCTTTTAGGAGGTTGATGCTTTTAACATGCTGTGGCAAATAGTCTCCCTAGTTTTATTCTTTGGTCTTTGCAGCACTCTGAGACGAGACACTCAAGTTTCTCTACAGAGTCAGAAATAATTCTCTGACATAATAAGTTTTTCAGAGTCAAGGAAGGGAGTGGTAAAAAATTCAGAATTTAGGAGGCGAAAAGCGTCGTCTTTTGCTAGGTATGGCAAGGGTTATTACCAACTGATTGGAGAATAGCTTTTCTTTGTAGAACAGTTGGTGACTTTTAAGAAGCTGCTTCTGTTCTGCTTCAGACTGTATTCAGTTGATCTTTTCATAGAGACTCAGAGGGGAAAGATAGAAACATGAACAAGAGGTTTATGATGGATTACCTGGTACCTCTTTGGCTAACATACTCTCCTGTAATACAGGAGACCCGAGTTTCTGTTCCACTGGGTTTAGACCAGGAACCTGAATCTGTCCTCTGCATAGTAGGCAAGTACCCTCAGTGACTACTGTTTGTTTGGGGTGGTTTTTTTGAGGGGGAAAGGTGTTCTTGCTTCATTTTTTAGTATGAAGTCATTCTCAAGTAATGCTTTTTCAAAAGAAAATGTGCCCCTTTTTATTTCAACAAACTGGTATGTTATGGTTGAAAGCAACCTTGCTGAAAAATTCCTGACCAAAACCCACGGTATACATCTTGGTGTATCCTTATCACTGATGACAGCTAGTTCCTGTTTCTTGCCATAGTGCTTTCTGCCAAGTCAACAGTGACAGCTCTTAGCTGGGTCTTTCTGTGAAAATAAGAGTGCAGTTTTGTGATAAATTTAATTTGATTTCACTAGAAACTGCTGCTGAAGGGTTTGATCTTGCTTTTCCCCTTTCCTCTTGGCTAATTCTCCAGTATCTAATCACATCTCTCACGTCAGCTCTTATGACTGGAAAAAACAGTTTTCAAACCAGTTGAAATTCAGGTCGATCCAACTAAGCTTGATGAAATCTGCACCTTCAGTTTGCTCTTTGTGCTCTAGTTGAGTGACACCACCAGCCCTCCTTTCAGTGAGGCAGTTCAGTCCTCTTCAGAACTGTCGTCTCAGGCTTTTTGCAGACTCAGACAGAAAAAGATGACTGCTTATGGTTAATTCACATGCAGAAGGTTATTTTCAAAACTTTAGAAGTCAGAGCTCTGTGGCATGCTCTTCAGTTAATTAGAAAGACTGAGCTCTGTATAAGCATCTTGCCCTTATGAAAGGAACATTCATTCAACAGTGACGTCTTTAAAGTTGGAATAGTGGTTCCATTCTGCCGGAAAGGCTGGAGCAGAGTAAAATGCCTCATCCAGGAACTTTTGTGCAGGGCTCTTGCAGAAGCTATTTCACTGCCTTGTTTGTGCTATATAACAAGTAGGAAATCAAGAAAGGCAGAATCAGAAGGTGGGAGTCCTAACTCTTACAGGGACAGTAGTTGTTGACGACTAGTTCTGTGGGGAGTCCCTCGGTGTCATTGGCAGTGTCTTACAGAGCAGTTGGAGTGGCAGCTTGTTTGCCTTGTCCCGGTAGGGTGAATGGTGCCTGCGAAGCAGTCTGCTCTGTGGTATGCTTCTGTGTCCCACGTGATCAACAGTAATTAAGTTATTTTTGTGGCCTTTTTATCTCAGTTCCTGTTGAGATGGTATGTAATTAAAACACCTGGAGGGGAAATTAGAAATTCAGCCATTAAAAATTATTCCGTGCTCTCTATTATTCAATGCAAATTGCAATTCTAACTAACAGCAGGAAACTGAGTTTGCCGCTGGTAATTAAATCTTCTCCTGAAGTCTACAGCTGATAACTGACTGTGCATATCTAAATACGTGATTAGGTTGATATTTGAGGGGTTTAATCAGATTTCTGGGATTTGACACTTGGCATATTGACTAGGGAAACAACAGCAAAAAAAGGTCATTCTGGGTCCTACTAGAATGACTGAGACAATGTAGTTTCAGCAGCGCGCTGTGGAAACACTTAGCAAGCGAGAGCTGTGGACATCACAGTGTCCGTGGCATGGCATTGACCTGCAGTAGAAGATTGATGGTGCAGTGGAGGGCACTGTCTGATCTGTGTTTAACACTTCTAGATGTCTCAAGTGAAGCCAAGGCCATGCAAATATTTGTATGTCACTAAAAGTGATAACTGTCTTTTGGAACATGAGATAGGCTTTCCATTGATTAAGGGGGAGAAATCTAAAATGTCTTCTCTGAACTGTCTTTCCGAAGGAGTGCCCCGAATTATAAAACTGCATGTCGCCTTTGTAGTCGGAGTCTGGAAGCTGTTGTTTATTATTGCTTTATAGCTTGGGTTGAAGACCTTCAAGGTAATAAAGTCTTAGCACTAAGGTAGTGACAGGCACATCTGCTTGGCCTTTGCCAGCTGCAGTCTCTTTTTATGCAGCCTGAGTCTCTTTGGACGTGTGTATCCTGCGCTTCCATGCCTAAAAATTGTTGATATATTCTTCTGTATGTTCTGCTTGCTCCATCTACTCCTGAGCACTAGATGGTGCTGATTCTTTCCGCCTTGTGCTTGGACAGCTGCTGTCGGTTCTGGCATGCATCCTGAATCACTTGAGTGCGAGTTCATCCTGCAAGAGGAAATTAGCCACTCTTTATTGTTCGTTGGTGTCTCCTCAAAAGCAAATCAGCAAGGAGGAGTTCCCTAACAATGTTATTGCCCAGCCCGTGAAGCTAATACTGTGCTCTATAGACATAATATACTATTACATGCATTTCTGCACATTTGCCCTGCCATGAGCATCTTTGAATCCACAAGATACAGGAACTGACTGCTTTCAGCTGCAGTCACAGGTGCCAAAACCAATAGTCTCTGAAAACATTCAAGTTCAAATTGTTTGCCCATTTAATCTTAAAATGAAAACAATATTTATTTGTTATGGAAGAGCAGAGCATGTTCTATATAGACGTGTACATGAATGACTGTGCGGGGAAACTGCTTGAACCTAGGCCTCCACTGTTTCAGGTTAACATAATGACCCAGGGGTTCCTGGCTGTTTTGTGGCATCTGTCTGTCTGTTTTCCCCCTCCCCCATTCTGAGCCTGATAAACTTATTTTTCAATATATCTTCAGACTTTTGCGGCTTTAATGAATTGGCATTTGCCTTTTCCATCTGGGTGTGAGGGTGAAGGAGTTTGGTCAAACGTCCCACCACATTGCTGCTTAGGGATCTGCTGGAAAGACCAAAAGATACTAATTATCTTCCTCTGGGTAACTCCTTTCCTAATTCTACTGGAATTCTTTTATCTGACTTGAAAAAGTAGGTTTTGTGTCCTGTCCAGACCTTGACAACTTCATTTAGCATTAACAAAAGTATCATTCAGCTCCCAGTATTTCTAGGCTTATTATATAAATGGATTTGAGCTGAACAACTATTATTTGAGCTGGAGGTCCTGGCTTCCCTCGTGCAGGTATTGCACACTAACAGTTCAAATCTTCTGCAAGCAAGGCATCTCTGCTTACTGATATCTTGATCCGTACTCTCACTGAACACTTGACTGTACCATGTCGCTGAACACTTCTGAAAAGAGAACGTGAAAAAAGGAACATAGCTGTGCCCTCTGAGTTCATGCAACCTTACTGACTTCAACAGTATTGTGTTCAGTCCAGCGGGGTACCCCTACAACTTGACCAATACGCTATTACCTACTCAGGGTGATGCCTCATTGCTGGTGAAGGTCATCAGACTGCATCCAGACTTTTGTGCAGGAAAGTTATTAGGTTCCTCTTTCCCCCTGAGGGCTATGAGGCTCTCTGATAGTTAAGAGTGTTTTGGCTCACCATATGCTATCAACTTCAAACATCTTGAAGGGCATCAGGAGGCACCTGCAGCCTGTAAATTGATTTTTGGTTTGGGTTGGTATTTTTTTTTTTGGTTTGTTTTGGTTTTTTCCTAGCATATGCAATGCCCAAGGCTTATGTTTGCATTTGGCAAGCAAAGATCCTGCTTCATGAAATAAACAAGATCCTGCCTTTGTTTCATTAGAACTGTTTGATCTACTCCATGTTATACTGCCTACATCCTTCAGTGCTCTGGGGCCCTGGGCAGTTGAAAGTAAGCCTGGAAGCAGGCTGTGACAGCATAGGTGTTCTGCTATCCTGGAATTTGCATCTCCAGGAGAAGCTATGCATCTGATTCCCGATCAGCAGCACTTAGCTATCTTTAATGCACACATTGGCTTTCAACAAGAATGCTGGTTTTTACAACTTCAATTGCAACAGTGTGAGGCCTGCTGGTAAAGGAGCATGAGGCTTAAGGAGTCTCATGGATAGCTTTTTTTTCCTGCAAGTGCAGGTCATTAAGACATAATCTCTGACTCTTCTTGAGCAGTTTTCCTTAACCCATTGTATTCCTCAAAGTCAAATATGTCTGCATAGCATTATTTGTAGGCTGCCCTTTGGGTATAGAAACATGGCTCTGTAAGATGATGGCATGTTGCTGCTGGAATGTATGAGGCATCATTTGATCCCATCAAGTTGGCTTTTTAGTGCAAATTAGGTAAGATTTTGAACTCCTCCTGCTGAGACATTCCAGAGTAAGCTCTGCTATTGAGTATTCTGCCTTAAGGATAATATATTAAGCCCTAAGGCATGTGTGGTTAGCAGAGATTTTTACTTTTTTTTTTTTTAGCATCTCTGTACAAGGACAGCTTTGTTCCCTAAAGATATGCTTATCAAACTGTGAACATGATCAGTTATATAGCAGCTTCCCTAAATTTCTTGATAATCTGTCAAAAAACTAGTCTTCAGTGCTGTCTTGCAGGTTGTGTGCTCTGGTGCTGCTGTTGCAGGTTAAGCTTTGTTCAGCCCCAGAAGCAGCTGTGTTCCCATTTGTAGTAAGGATGGGTGAATTTTTCACGTGATTTATGCAATGTTTGGGATCCCTGAGGCTAAAAAAGTGCTTAGTTTAGTAAGTTAGCATGACGAAGTAAAATAAAATAAAACACATGATATATGGCAATGTAGTTTATAGCACCAACCAAATTCTAGAGGTAATAAAAATAAGTATTAGAGGTCAACATCAGCATGAAGAAAGAAAATATCAAGCTAAAAGAAAGTTTACTGCTTAGGCGCCTGCTCCACTTATGTTTTACCAGCTCAGTAGTCTTACTGAGGTCAGTTGATCTCTAAGTCTCGTGGGATTGGGCCTTTTTTTTGAAGTTGTTCTGATTTGCCCTGTGTGGCTCAGTGGTCCTCCCTAGCCGATCTATCACTGTCATGTTAAATTACAAATATAATGCATTTCAGACTAATTTGCAGGGTTGTATTCGTTGTGTGAGCTGGAGATGAAGTCAGGTTTCCCCACTCTTTTCTGTCTGTGTTCCCAGGGTCTGCTTTCCTCTCTTTTTTGTACTTGAGCTTTTTAAGGGTCAGCATGTCTGCTGAGTGCATTCTCTTTAGCTCTGATACCAGGAGAAGTAAATTGCTGAATTTTGGATGGATAGATGACGATTCTTTCTTTGTTGCAGTGGTTAATTTTGGTTTTTTAATACCCTGTGGATCCTGAACCGGTCAGTGTATGCATGTATCTGCTTGCGGAGTCCATGCTTTATAATAGCAAGAATAAAGAAAACATCTCTCTGTTTCTAAATGTAAAATTTTGGGACAAGGAGCAGCAACTGAATTTTTTGTGTACCTGCTATGCTCCTGCTGTTGTCATTACAGAACTGCTGTAACACCTACTGCATTTAAGGACTTGTGGATTTACTCTGACTTCGTACCTGCTCTGAGGTGCTGTGGATTTGATTTCTGTGGTGTGTGCAGCATGTGCAGGCTGTGCAGAATACAGAAACACACACGCTCGGAAATGGCATCGATCACATTACATTCACCAAGAAGGGGGCAAGAAGAAGGATTGGTCTCTAAACCAATGCAGTATGGCACGTAAGTGAAAGAAACCAAAGCATTTGCTCCCTGGACTGCTCCAGAAGGGAATTCTGACACCAATTTTTAAAAAAGCAAAACACCTTATCTAAATGGGAGAGGGGAATCATCATCCAAAAACACACTGTGTACTGACACTCCTGTAAGGCAGCCCCTCTGATGCTATTGAGGTACCTGTTAGTGCTGGTAGCTTAACTGCTCGGTATAATATGCTGACTTGAAAATACCAGCTGGAAGTCATGCTGGGGAGCAAAGGTAAGAAAAAGAAAATACATTTCCTTTTCACACAACCCACACAAAATTGTGGGGGGAAGGGACAGTAAAGTTGATGTGCTGCTCCAGCATCCAAAAGGAATTATAATTGTGAAGCTGCTCTCTGGGGTGTTTATGGAACCGTGCCTTTGAATGATTCCCTGCTGCCGGTTTGAAGTGGCAGCTGGCCCGCTGTCAAACAGCTGTGGGGGTTCACAGGCAAAACCCGCTCTGTGTTTGAAATGCTTTAGGGATAACGAGTGTGCTATCAGTGAGAACCAGCTTGCGCTGGGCTTTCTGAACTTCACAGGGGCATGGAGGAAATATGGCAAAGATGTATTGCCTAGGGCATAATACTTAAGATTTACACTTTGTTAAATAAGTCGTCGTGCTATAAAGTAACAGGAACTTAATGTTACATTTCAAAAGCTTTCTTTAGCCTTTGTATGCTACTTTAAGTACTTCCACAGCACTGATTACATATGATGAGAGGGGGAGGAAGGCTGGGGTGTTGAAGTGACTTGCAGGCTGGTTTTTAATGATTTTTGGATTCTTACCCTAGGCACATGCCTGTACTTAGCCCTACCCCAGGGTAGGGTCCTATCAGCTTTGTTGCTCACAAAATATATGCTTGACTGAAATCGTTCTTAAGATTTTCTTACGTGTTGCAGGAGCTTAGACTAGGTCATCACACAGGCCCCTCTTGGGCTTGATGTTTGTGAATAATCTTTAAAAGATGCAGGTTACCGCAGGGAGACAAATTGGTCTGACACCTGAATTGTTGAAAATGTAGGCTCTGGAGAACGAGCACAATATGAAAAATGGTAAAACATAAACCAAGCAGAACAGTTTAGTTTCCCTGGTACAGCCAAGATAAATACTGCCATTAATCACATAAAAAATTGAATGTGCAGTTCTATTACTTCAGAGTATCTGTGTAATGTAGAGTGGCAAACTAAGGAATTAACTTTGTGTGCTTTAAAATTAATAAATTATAAGAATATCAGTCTTCTTCCATCAGTTCCTGTTGTTCGAATAAATTTATTAAGCAAAGGATAGACATGGAATCTTTGGCATGTCCAGAATGTGTGGGAGTTTTGTGATACAAGTTCTTCTAACAGATAGAATCCTGTAGATGCTTGGATATTGGGTTTACATGCGTTTCAGGACACTGGGAGAAATTCCTCCTTCCTGATAGTTTTATTCTCTGTAGAGAAGATAACTCCACAGAATTTAAGTAACTTGAACAAAGCCTGTTGATCTGGTTAAACTTTTTTGGATCAAAGGGAAGGTATCATGACAGTTTTGACCAAGACCTAGTTGTTAACCAGCATGGCCATGTTTCACTTTTCTGTTGTGGGTTTGGCTTGTTTGGTGTTGGGGTGGTTTTTTTGTTTGGTTTTTTGTTTGGTTTTTTTTTCTGGGAGTAGTTTTAGCTCCCTGACCTAGTTACCTAGGTATACCTTCCCTATAGGGCACTCATGAGTATGCCTAGATGTATCCTCTGTTAAGTAAAGGACATCATATGATTTTAAATTTTACATTGCACTGCATTAAGAGACCCGAGCTACGCCAGTAAAGAACTCAAGTTCTCTGTTTATAGTAATGACACTAGGAATGACATTGGTTTTTTTTTTTTATTTTAGCAGTCTGTTTCTAAACAGGTATAAAATACCAGATCTTGAAAAGTACCTGAAAAAAAGTTGTATTTTGCACTGTTTTCCATCTTATTTCCAAGAGGTTTTAAGAGGAGCTCGACATGGTGAATGTTAAGAACACTTCCTGAATGTGGCTAATCTGTGCTGAATTTAGTGCCATTACAACAATTTTACTCTCATAAGTTTAATATAAGCTTCACAGCATCTCCGCAGTACCCATCACAGGCTCTGCTCGAGGTACTGTTGTATCAAAGCAGTGAGGCAGCAGGGATCAGGGCCATGTTCTGTTTAGTGCAGCACGTTCTGATAAGCTTCCTAACTTTCTGCAAGCACTCTAATTGAAATGGATGCGATTTCTTCCATTAGGAAGACAAAATTCAGGTTGCTTGCAATTATAGAACTCTTCCTTTATACAGTTCTTCCTCTTCCAAGTTCGTGTCTTCTCTCTGTTCTGACAGGTGCACAGCACAGTGCTTGCACGTTATTTCAAAGTCTGGCTTTGAATCTCAGCCAGAGGAGATAAATGTATTTGTAACTGCAGGATTAGGCAGAGTATTCTACATCCATAATCCATTGTTCTTCTAACTGAAGTCCACTTAAGAAGATGGTGACGTCCACGCCTCTGCACAGTACCAAAGATGCTGAAGTCATGAAGCGTTGTTGTTAGTTCTGGGGTTTGCTTTTTATCACCAGATGTCTGACACTCATGAAACCTTCGGGGAGGAGGGATTTGAAATAACAAAGGAAAGAGCTAGGGAATCAAACGTATACAGTGTCAAAAGGGAGAGTCTGTGAGGAAATGAAGACAGACTGTTAGAGCCAACCGCTTTTTTTTTTTTTTTTTTTTTGCAATGAAGGATAATTGTACACAGTGTGTTGCTTCCCTGGATTTGGAGTTGTGGTTTTAATGTGAGGATTTATCAGTACCCTGGCAGCTGTTAATTTGAGAGATGAAGAGCCTTGTCTACATTAGGAATGCTGTGCTTATATAATTATGTCAAAAGAAAGCCTATACTGGCATTCAGAGAAGGATTACTTTTCTTAACACAAATGTAAGTGTCTACAAAGATTAGCAGCCTCCTGGTTATGCTGGTGTGAGAATCCTCCCACTCCACAGAGGCTGTAAAGGCTCAGCTTTGAGACCATGTGGTTTGTGTATGCAGCAGAGTGTCAAAATGATGCCTTCTGGGAGGGTTCAGCAGAAAATCTTTTCCAAGCCAAATTTCCTATGGTCCGATTTTGAGTGGACTGACCAGGGTTCAGCTACTTTTTTCTGTCCCTATGTCCTTATAGGTCTTGAACATGGCTCATTAATGTCATGTGTTGCTGATACTGCAGAACATGAAAAGACACATCCTACCTCTGAGAGGGAATTCAGTTTCCTTCCCTAGCAGTGCTTTGAGGTCACAGCTATTTTCTCTTGGAAAGCACAGTTCTGCCTTCAGTTGTAATGCTGACATCATCACAGCGTTCTGATTTGGTCTCAGTAACTTTCACGAAAATATGATTAAGCTACACATAAGGAGTTGTTTCTTAACCACCTCTTCCAAGGCATCCCAGGCTGTAGGAGCCCAGGTATTTTCTTACCGTCTCAGACATTCTTGCCATCACCTTAAGATTCTACAGTCAGTAAAGAGTTGTGTCGCTGTGAGCTATAGCAGATCCTTCTTTCCTTCCTAAAAGCAATGGTTCCTTAAAGTTAGTAAGTGTAGAAACTTGCATATATTAATAGGTTGTTGGCTTTCTCTACACTGGGATCTGTTAGGAAAGGGTTCTTGTTTTTACAGCAGCTTAAAGCGCTGTTAAGGAGTACGATGCTTTCAGATATTTGCAGAAAAAATGTGCTTCTTAAAAATCTATGCGCTTAGCTGATCTTTCCCTTTGGGCCAGAAGTCGGTGCGAACTATGGAAGCACAGCCACTGATGAGAAATGGTGTGTGGTGCCAGGTGAGAGTCGCTGGTGTCAGCCAGTGTGCTCACCTGCTGCTGAAAGAAATGAAAGCGCAGCAGAAAGAGCTGTCCTAGCATTCTCCTGTAACCAGGGCACACATTGCCTTTCTACCAACAAAAATGGAACAGTAGGGACATCAGCTTTGCCAGGATCAAGTGCAAAAGGTTCATTATAAAGGGACTTTGCCCATGGGTAGGGCTGACTATATAGATATCTTTCATGCTTCCTCAGTACTTCAGTGCTGGAACCCTAAGAGCCTGCTATTGCCCCTGAAGCAAAGACCTGGGGATTTACTCTCTAGCACAGTGTGGCTAAAAGTATATTGGAATTTCAACCAAGCTTTCTTCATTTGTTGATGCTTGCACCTAAAATTCTTCTGGTTTATATTTGCTTAGGAAACCATGAGCTTTTTGCATATAACAGGTGGTCCATCAGAATTCGTGGGGTTCCTTTTTCATTTCCACAAGTGCTTTAGGTTGCAGAGTCGTTATCTGAATAGAAAGAATAAAGAAGATGGACACCTGGGAATTTCTTTTAAAATACAGGTAGTGCTATGGAAAGATGTCAAAATGCCAGTGCAAATCATTGTCAGGTGAGTGTAAGATGGTGTGACTTCAGATGCTGAAATTCTTTTGGAATTCTGGTGATTGGAGGGAAAAGACCTAGTCAAATCAGAGTAACCTTTCCTAAATCCAGTATCTTGGGACTCTTTCTGGACTAGAAAATGTTTAAAAGGACAAGGCCGTATGTTATGAAATATTGTTCCTGACTGAACAGTTAAGTGACTTTTGATCTCGTGTTTTAAAATGTTGATCTCGTGTTTTAAAGTGCTGATTTTTGGGTTGGGTATGGGTTTTTGGTTTGGTTTGGTTTGGTTTTGTTGGTTGTTTTTTAGGCCCCAAAGCCCTTTCTTTGTAGAACTGTGCCCTATTATAAGCCCAGCCTAGCCTGACTAACAAGAGTGCGTTGTTATATCACTTGGGAAAAGGCAGTGTGAGTACAAACTGCGTACTTCCAGGCAGTACCTACCTCCCATACAGTCTGCATCCAACCCATGGTCTCCTGTGCCAATGTCTTCCATGAGGAATAGATGAACTATAAGTTGTTTCTTTAAACCATGAAGGTCTGAGTCTTCTCTCAGCAGGTTATTTTTCAGAGTCTTACCAGCCTGGAGAACTGGAGTTTGCAAAAACATTTCCTTCACAGTTTATATTAAAGACATTAGAAGTGTGTATTTGGAAGGTTGGGCTTTTGGGGGCAGGGGATGATGGAGACGGGCTTGGAAGGGGAGGATGGTTTAGACTTCTCTGATCTCACAGGAAAGAAGCCTTAGGGGAGGTAGTGTGTCACTTTATTGCTAAATAGTAGCCCAGAAAACCCGCTCTCTCTAGTTTTAGGCCCTTATAAGAGATGAAGTAAGTCTTTAAGGGAGTTACAGCATTTAGAGATATATGAACTAAGACTGACTGTAATGTACTCCCCTACCCGTGTTATTACATTGCCAAAATATTCTCTTCTTTTCCTGAGATCCAATGGCTATTAGGAACTCTGTAGAGAGTTATAGGGTGTTCCTACTGTGGCCCAGCAAGTCACTTCCACTTGAGCTTCAACGTGTATTTTGGTAATTAAGTAAGGGAATAATCTGGGTCGAATCTGACTTCTCATAAAAAGCAAACTTCCCTTTTTGGAAAGATTCTAAGTTTTGAAGTGGAAGTCTATAGTTTACCAGCTTGACTTGTAGATATTTGAACAGTATTGGGAAGCTTATAGTATAAATAATTTTGCAGATCAGACAAAACAAGCTTTTTTTGGTCAAACTTGAAAATTTTAACTCAGTCTTCTGGATTTTGGTCATGGGTATTAGTATAAATTGTCAGCTTTTCATAAACGCATCTACTTTGTACTGGCTGGCTCAGATCCATTGTGTATGAAGCACAGTTCACCTGTTTTCATATTAGTGATTCAAGGTGTTGCCAACATTTGTGTTCTTGAGACTAGTTTGTGCCTTTTAGGGGGGGTTGAGGAAAAACCCAAAACTTTGTAATCCTTGCCTTCTGTCTAAAAGTTTGATAAGCAACATTTGCCCAGCTCTAGAGATGCAACTCTGACACCTTCGGGAATCACAAAACCATTTGTCTCCTAGTAAGGGAATGAAAAAGAAATAGCTTCAGCCATCAGTGAGCTGTCACATCTGGAAAGAATTGTTGAAATAGAATAGCGTATTCCTCTACTCTCTTGCATTTCCCTCCCCCCCCCGACTATAAGGGTTTGGCTTAACTAAAACTGAAATCTTTACTTCTGGTTACCAGGTCTTCAACCTGGTCCTTAAATAGGAAAGTTCATGATCCACACAACAGCGTTTAACAGCCAGCTTTCCTTTTCAGTGGCAGCCAATACACTGTCATATTTCTTAAGAAATGGGAGGGAGTATAATCAAGAATTTCAGATGGTGAAACTGAGAGCTATGGCTGGAGAAAAAAACAATGTACAAAGTATATTGGTGATTCAGAAAAACTTAGGGCACCCAGTCTGCACCAGTTCATTTCACAGGGACCTGTTGAATACTTGGCGTTTTTGAAAGATCAGCCTAATTACTTAGTACTCGAAATGAAGATTCAGACATTGAACTCTGGGCTCCTGATTTTGTAAAACTTAGACTGAAGTTGGTACGTGCCATTTGAGGAGAAGACATGCATGGTTAACCATAGCTGTAAAAGGTCAAATGGTTAAGAATTACAGAAATCCCACTTTGAACACCTCCTGCTGTACAGAGTGAGTTATGTATATTAACAGAAATGAGTCTCAAAAGAATCTTACTGCAGATTAAGTGGGTTTTGTCACTGGAAAAGTGCAAGCATATCCACCTTTCTTATGGTAGGAATAGGCTAATACCTACTCGGGATTTTCAGTGTGTGTAAAGATGAATACATTTTATATAATATTAAAAAAAAAATATAAAATCTTATTTGTTTGACCCAGACAGGTTTGGCTATCTCTGTGATGTTGTCTTGTTTGAGCCCCCTTCAGGAGCAGAGATTGTATCTGTATCAGACGATCAACATGTCAGGGTCTAGGGGTGAGTTTCTAGGGTTCTCTTTATATTTAGGCAAAAGGTCTGGGTGGCATTTCTGCATTCGTACCTTCATTAGCTGACTTCTGAGATGATCTGCCTGGGCCTGACTGCAGTCGAAAGAGAAACTACATAAGGTTTAGCTGTTGAAGAATCTTGAATTTCCCATGGGATGATATATCTGGCTTCTGCCTCTCACAAACATTGCCCAGCTTCCTCAAAATGGTTTGGGTTTTTTGGGGGTTTTTGTTTGTTTTTTTCTTCACCGCCCCCTCCCTTCCTCCTCCCCAAAGATGTCTGGTTTGTATGGATGCACTCTGCAAGCTGCATCTGCCGGCAGTATTTGGGCTGGCAATGTTTGACAGCAGACACATATTGGCTTAAGTTTTAGGAAACAAAATGTGTGCCCTCTACAGCTAAAATGACAAATGCTCTGCAAAGTGCACTGAAGGTACGTACAGCATGTATGGCCTAGCTTTTGTTGCTTGTATGGATTTTTTCAAGTCATAAAAGAGGTTTTATGAAAGTGATAGTGGTTATAGTATTTTAGTTTACTAGAGATTAGGTCTCTGTACTTAATCCCGTACATCTAATTGGTGAATTATTCTTATATTCCCACTCCTCCTTCTTTGGTGGAATTATCAGTGAACAACTCTTTAGCTACAGAGAGATGATTTTTTATTTTTCAGGGCTTTGTGTTTCTTAAGTGTATTCTTAAGTCTTTCACTCTCAAAACTCTGACACAAAGATATATCAAAGTCACCAATAAAGTGAAGATTTTTCTTAAATGAATCATCTCCCTTTTTTTTCTTTTTTAAATAAAGTTGAAGAACTGCTTTGTTTTGGATGAAATTTATATTTTTCTGTGAAACTCAAAGCATTGGATGGTTCATGCGTATGCAAACTTTGGATGGCTTTATGAAAGCTGTCAAGATTGGCTTGTGTTACTGCTGAAGTTCACTGTAATAATTATTGCCATCCAGAGCAAAAAAAGTGAGGGAAGGGCTAAGTGTTTTTAAACTCAATTTTCTGTAGTGATCCTCTCAGATAATGTCACATTATGGCCATGTGGTAAGGGTACGAGAGGGTCTGCCTCCCTCTTGCAATGACTGCATCTGAAGAGTACTCTCCTCGATGCATGGTGATGGTTCTTGCAGTAATTGAATCTCAGCTGTTTTCACCTGGGACCATTTAATTCCCTCGTGTAATGTAACATAATCAGAAGGGAAGACAAATTTTTTTTGTCAGTTTTCCAATACTTTGTGAAAATAAAGGCATTTTAGAATTGTAATGTTTTAGTAATGGAAACACAAAAATTCATGACATGCTTTACTGAAGCTGTCGGCTTAATTGTTTAAAAGAATCATGTGTGTTTAACCCCACAGCAGCCTCCATCTGTCAATGTGCGGTGATGTACACAGCAGTCCTAAAATTTCTGAAATGCTCAAATTTCAGCAGCTTTTAGGTAGTCTGGGAGGTCGCTCTGAGGTGTAGCATCTAGTAACAATCCCCATGGAGCTGACTTGGCTGCCAGGCTGGAACAGCTGGAGAGCGGGGTGCTCTCTCCACATGTTTTATCTACCACTGATCTGACAGCGTCATTAGTAAACACTTCGTGTGAGTTTTCCAGAACTTGGAAATCCTGCCCCTGCCAGGGGGCTCTCTGGAGTTTGCTTTGTACGAACTGCAGGAGCGCTGCCAGGAGAGTGTCTAGCCGCTCGAGCCAGGTGGTTTATGTGCCTCTTCTCTGAGATCCGATCCGCCTCTAGCCAAGAAGTAAAGAAGTACCTGCTGTTTAACCAGGGGAAGGTAGCACTTTGCACAAGAGATGGATCTCTGAGCCACTATTGGCTGACTGACAAGTTTAGAGGCTCAGCAAAACAACTGAGATGAGTTCTCACACCTCTCTCCAAGGGGAACAAGTTGGTACCAGCAAAGCCAGAATACTGGATTCCTTCAGCTCTCCTGCAAGAATATCTTGAGTTTCCGCTAGCATGTTTGGTGGTGATGGGAAAGTTTTCTGCCCTGTCCATCTCCCATCCTATGTAGGATTTGGTTTTGGTTTGGTTTGATTTTTGTGCTAACGAATGCTCGCAATCCGGGATGACTCAAGTGTACAGTAACAGCTGGATACTCTGCAGGAGGACCTCTCTGTAGCACACTATTGTAGACTTATTTTCTAGATGGTGGGAGACCCAGTAGACATCTATCCTTTATTTTATTCAGTTTCTAACCTGGAAGTCTAGTCTGAAGAATTTGTTCGATCTCAAGAGGCTGGTATAAGTATGGGAGCAGGAGTTGCAGATTTTCATCAGGTCTCAGATTCAGGCTTTTTCTGGCATTTGAACTATATTTAAAGATATAGCTCATTATTACCACCCCCACTCCCCAAATTTCTCTTTGTGTATCACTCTCACCTGCACTCTAATTTGTCTTGTGCACTGCACACCGCTGTCAAAGTACATTCTCTTCTGCAATGCCCATCCTGGAAAAGACTTTATCATTCCACCTCTTGCTTGTGATATCTAACTCTTCACACTTGATCCAAGCTTTGCAAAGGCAACCTATTTGCCTGTGAGTTGCCATATAAAACAAAGCTATGCGACTGTGCTGCAACGCTTAGGGCTTTGCTGCTTCTGGGCAGTGGGTCTTCAATAAGCAGGGTTTAAGTGAAGTGCTGCAGAGTCTAGAAAACAAACACTGAATGATCAGAGAACCAGCAAACATCTGTTCTAGGGATATTGTTCTTTCCTTAAAACAAAACTTTTATCTTGTCTTTGCGGCGAGTGATTTAGTTAGGTTAATGCAATTAAAAGCAAGTGTTTAAACAAGCCTTCTAAATATGGCTAGACCAGTGCTGACCTTTGCAGGAATGCGAGGTCCCTGTAACTCTCAGTACTTATGATCTCTGCAGAGACTCCCAGAGATACATGGTTAAGTGTTTACTCTTGTGGGGGGCGGGGAGGGGGAAGCATATGATAGGACCCTGTCCTGTGCTGACATAATTTTGCAAGAGGTGAAATGGCCTTTGTAGTATCTTTTTATGCACACTGAGGGTTCATGTTTGGTGTCTGCTGCCCTCCAGCCACCTGAGAGCAAGCATCTGCAGCTCGCATCATGCAGCCTCTGGCAGCTCTCGCCCCTTCAAAGGGGCGAGTGGAACTAATAAACCGGTAAAGTTTAACAGGCAAAGAGAGCCTGGAGGCTCTCTGCCCTCAGCCAGGAGGCGCTGAGGTCTGCCCCAAGAAATACGGACGACAGAGGCAGGGACCCCTTGGGGGCACCAACCTGCTGTCGCCCCCCCCGAGCAGGCAGTTGGGAGCCCGGGCCTGGCAGCCTTCCTCAAGGGACGGAGCGGCCTTGCTGGGGCTGAGGGGGACGCTGGCACCTGCCATGGGGTTGCGCTGCTGCAAAGGCTGTGGTGAGGAGCCCAGAGGTAACCAACTGCCCCCGCACGGGTGACAGGGAGACTGAGGCTGCGGGCCCTGTCCTTGCCCCCTGCCCTGAGCTGTGGCTCCGGCTCTGGGTGAGCCCAGCTCAGGAACCACTGACCGGCCGCTTCTGCAGCCCGGGTGGCGGCAGTGGGGGCTGCTTTTCTGCCTCAACGGGGCAAAATGGAATGGGAAACCAGGCCATTTTTCCCTGTGTTCAGCGTCTAGTCCTTCAGAAGGTATCATCGTTTCTTTCGTGGTTCATTTAAAAAAACAAAATCAAACCCTAAAAACTCTTTCTGGGTGTGATCTTATGCTTAAAACATGATTAATTGGTTCTTCTTTTTCTCCACTAACAAGTAAAGTTTGGTGGGGGGGGGGGGGGAGCGGTTGTTTCTTTTTCAGAAATTTTGTTGATGTTGCAATATAATTAGCCAGCAGAGTCTGTCGTCTTCTCTTCTATGTCCTGGTGGACTTGACTACTTTCCCAGCGGCCTAGAAGAGGCTGAGAGGAGGCAGGGAGGCAGTGCCTCTGACCCACGGAAGGCTGCTGTGGTTCTCCTGCCTCTGTATAAATTGCCAGTTACTCCCAAGACAGCTCCTGAACGGGTTTACCTGTTGGGACCAGCCCCCGACAGCCTGTTTGCTTTGGTGAAATTTGTGGTTTGGATTCAGGAGGTCTAAGAACAGGCAACGTGCGAGCGGTGTTAGCAGTGTGTGTGTGGAATGGCACTGAGGGAACAGTGGGGCAGCTGAGTTTCACCGTACCTGCTGTCACAGAAGAGCAGGTAGGAAAGGACCTCCA